>NC_060186.1:75749685-75798019 GCF_021184085.1 Oncorhynchus gorbuscha | reverse complement strand
CACTGTTACTGTGACTAATGTTTCTACCACTGTTACTGTGACTGATGTTTCAGCCACTGTTACTGTGACTGATGTTTCTACCACTGTTACTTTGACTGATGTTTCTGCCACTGTGACTGATGTTTCTGCCACTGCTACTGTGACTGATGTTTCTACCATTGTTACTGTGACTGATGTTTCTACCACTGTTACTGTGACTGATGTTTCTGCCACTGTGACTGATGTTTCTGCCACTGTTACTGTGACTGATGTTTCTACCACTGTGACTGATGTTTCTGCCACTGTTACTGTGACTGATGTTTCTGCCACTGTTACTGTGACTGATGTTTCTACCACTGTGACTGATGTTTCTGCCACTGTTACTGTGACTGATGTTTCTGCCACTGTGACTGATGTTTCTGCCACTGCTACTGTGACTGATGTTTCTACCACTGCTACTGTGACTGATGTTTCTACCACTGTTACTGTGACTGATGTTTCTGCCACTGTTACTGTGACTGATGTTTCTACCACTGTTACTGTGACTGATGTTTCTGCCACTGTGACTGATGTTTCTGCCACTGCTACTGTGACTGATGTTTCTTACCACTGATGTTTCTACTGTGACTGATGTTTCTACCACTGTTACTGTGACTGATGTTTCTGCCACTGTTACTGTGACTGATGTTTCTACCACTGTTACTGTGACTGATGTTTCTACCACTGCTACTGTGACTGATGTTTCTACCACTGTTACTGTGACTGATGTTTCTGCCACTGTTACTGTGACTGATGTTTCTGCCACTGTTACTGTGACTGATGTTTCTGCCACTGTGACTGATGTTTCTACCACTGTTACTGTGACTGATGTTTCTACCACTGTTACTGTGACTGATGTTTCTGCCACTGCCACTGTGACTGATGTTTATGCCACTGTGACTGATGTTTCTACCACTGTTACTGTGACTGATGTTTCTGCCACTGTTACTGTGACTGATGTTTCTGCCACTGTTACTGTGACTGATGTTTCTACCACTGTTACTGTGACTGATGTTTCTGTCACTAATACTGTGACTGATGTTTTTGCCACTGTTACTGTGACTGATGTTTCTGCCACTAATACTGTGACTGATGTTTTTGCCACTGTGACTGATGTTTCTGCCACTGTTACTTCTGTAGCTCAGTTGGTAGAGTATGGCGCCACTGTTAACGCCAGGGTACTGTTACTGTGACTGATGTTTCGATCCCTGGACCACCCATACGTGAATGTTTCTACCACTGTTACTGTGACTGATGTTACTGACTGTAAGTCTGATGTTTCTTTGGACTGATGTTTCTGCCACTGCTAAATGGCATATATTATTATGTTTCTGCCACTGTTACTGTGACTGATGTTTCTACCACTGTTACTGTGACTGATGTTTCTGCCACTGTGACTGATGTTTCTGCCACTGTTACTGTGACTGATGTTTCTACCACTGTTACTGTGACTGATGTTTCTGCCACTGTTACTGTGACTGATGTTTCTACCACTGTTACTGTGACTGATGTTTCTACCACTGTTACTGTGACTGATGTTTCTGCCACTGTTACTGTGACTGATGTTTCTACCACTGTTACTGTGACTGATGTTTCTACCACTGCTACTGTGACTGATGTTTCTGCCACTGTTACTGTGACTGATGTTTCTGCCACTGTTACTGTGACTGATGTTTCGGCCACTGTTACTGTGACTGATGTTTCTACCACTGTTACTGTGACTGATGTTTCTACCACTGTTACTGTGACTGATGTTTCTACCACTGTTACTGTGACTGATGTTTCTACCACTGTTACTGTGACTGATGTTTCTGCCACTGTAGCACCAGCTCAGTGGTGTTGAAGTCTTTAATAGCACCAGCTCAGTGGTGTTGAAGTCTTTAATAGGGACCACCCATATGTAGAATGTATGCACATGACTGTAACCAGCTCAGTGGGTTGAAGTCTTTAATAGCACCAGCTCAGTGGTGTTGAAGTCTTTAATAGCACCAGCTCAGTGGGTTGAAGTCTTTAATAGCACCAGCTCAGTGGTGTTGAAGTCTTTAATAGCACCAGCTCAGTGGTGTTGAAGTCTTTAATAGCACCAGCTCAGTGGGTTGAAGTCTTTAATAGCACCAGCTCAGTGGGTTGAAGTCTTTAATAGCACCAGCTCAGTGGTGTTGAAGTCTTTAATAGCACCAGCTCAGTGGTGTTGAAGTCTTTAATAGCACCAGCTCAGTGGTGTTGAAGTCTTTAATAGCACCATCTCAGTGGGGTTGAAGTCTTTAATAGCACCAGCTCAGTGGGGTTGAAGTCTTTAATAGCACCAGCTCAGTGGGTTGAAGTCTTTAATAGCACCAGCTCAGTGGGGTTGAAGTCTTTAATAGCACCAGCTCAGTGGGTTGAAGTCTTTAATAGCACCAGCTCAGTGGGGTTGAAGTCTTTAATAGCACCAGCTCAGTGGTGTTGAAGTCTTTAATAGCACTAGCTCAGTGGGGTTGAAGTCTTTAGTAGCACCAGCTCAGTGGTGTTGAAATGTAAAAACAGTTCTTATCCTAGTCACTCTACTGTAAGGAGATGACAGGAATGTTTTATTTTGAGTTGAGCTTATTGTGTTAAATCCATTATAATGCACTGTATTATGTAGTTATGAAGAACACATTCTTCAACAATAGAACCCTGTGGTAGAATGTGTTATTATGAATGTGTTATGACTGCTGGAACTGTTTACAGACGCAACCATTTCCTACTTCATGCAATCTAAATATGATATATACATATATAATCTACAGGCCACCTAACTCGTGTCAGGCTCCAGGCTTCTACTGGATGCTGCCTGATGTCTTCCTGATGTGGAAAAAACATCACATCACTGTCACAGAGTTACACACACATGTTCTCTCTCTCTCTCTCTCTCTCTCTCTCTCTCTCGCTCTCTTGCTCGCCATTTCCCCCTCTGTCTCGCTCTCTCGCTCTCTCGCTCTCTCGCTCTCTTGCTCGCCATTTCCCCCCTCTGTCTCTCTCTCTCTCGCTCTCTCCCTCCCTTTCCCTCTCTCTCTCTCCATTTCCCCCCTCTGTCTCTCTCTCTCGCTCTCTCCCTCCCTTTCCCTCTCTCTCTCCATTTCCCCCTCTGTCTCTCTCTCTCTCTCTCTCCCTTTCCCTCTCTCTCTCCATTTCCCCCCTGTCTCTCTCTCTCGCTCTCTTGCTCTCCATTTCCCCCCGCTCTCTCTCTTTCTCGCTCTCCGTCCCCCGTCCCCCCTCTCTCTCTCTGCTCACTCAGGAAATAATGTGAGTGATGCATGATAAAAATGGCTAAATAAAACATTCATTGTACATTAAAAGACAGATGTATGACCTACTTGAGAGAGAATGGAAAGAACAGAAACATTTGATGAAAGAAAGAAATATATAAAGAAAAGGACGACAGTCAGTCAGAATCCAGTTGGTTAAATCTCTGGGCTGTCAGCCTGGCAGGCAGCAGTCTAGTCTGGTGATGCATCTCAGCCAAAAACAAAGAAATAGAAAACATAGAATGCCCACCCCAAATCACACCCTGACCTAACCAAATAGAGAAATAAAACAGCTCTCTAAGGTCAGGGCGTGACAGGCCCATTATCAGCAACCATCACTGTGTTCCAATGACACGTTGTGTTAGCTAATCCAAGTTTATCATTTTAAAAGGCTAATTGATCATTAGAAAACCCTTTTGCAATTATGTTAGCACAGCTGGAAATGGTTGTCCTGATTAAAGAAGCAATAAAACTGGCGGTCTTTAAACTAGTTGAGTATCTGGAGCATCAGCTTTTGTGCATTACAGACTTAAAATGGCCAGAAACAAAGAACTTTCTTCTGAAACTCGACAGTCTATTCTTGTTCTGAGAAATGAAGGCTATTCCATGGGAGAAATTGCCAAGAAACTGAAGATCTCGTACAACACTGTGTACTACTCCCTTCACAGAACAGAGCAAACTGGCTCTAACCAGAATAGAAAGTGGAGAGGGAGGCCACAGTGCACAATTGAGCAAGAGCACAAGTATATTAGAGTGTCTAGATTGAGAAACAGACGCCTCACAAGTTCTCAACTGGCAGCTTCATTAAATAATACCCACAAAACACCAGTCCCAATGTCAACAGTGATGAGGCAACTCCAGGATATTGTCCTTCTTGGTTTGTAGATGTTTGTAGACAATAACAACAGAGAGTAGCAGCGGTGTAAAAGAGGGGGGCAATGCAAATAGTCTGGGTAGCCATTTGATTAGATGTTCAGGAGTCTTATGGCTTGGGGGTAGAAGCTGTTAAGAAGCCTTTTGAACATAGACTTGGCTCTCTGGTACCGCTTGCCATGTGGTAGTAGAGAGAATAGACTATGACTAGGGTGGCTGGAGTCTTTGACCATTTTTAGGGCCTTTCTCTGACAACGCCTGGTATAGAGGTCCTGGATGGCAGGAAGCTTGGCCCCAGTGATGTACTGGGCCATTCACGCTCCACTGCAGCCCTGTTGATAAGAATGGGGACGTGCTAGGTCCTCTTTTTCCTGTAGTCCACAATCATCTCTTTTGTCTTGATCACGTTGAGGGAGAGGTTGTTGTCCAAGCACTCCATGGCCAGGTCTCTAACCTGCTCCCTATAGGCTATCTCATTGTCGGTGATCATGTCTACCACTGTTTTGTCGTTGGCAAACTTAATGAGGATGTTGGAGTTGTGTTTGGCCGTGCAGTCATGAGTGAATAGGGGGAACAGGAGGGGACTGAGCATGCACCCCTGAGGGGCCCCAGTGTTGAGGATCAGCGTGGCGGATGTGTTGTTACCTACCCTTACCACCTGGGGGCTGCCTGTCAGGAAGTCCAGGATCCAGTTGCAGAGGGAGGTGTTTAGTTCCAGGGTCCTTAGATTATTGATGAGCTTTGAGGGCACTGTGGTGTTGAATGCTGAGCTGTAGTCATTGAATAGCATTCTCACATTGGTGTTCCTTTTGTCCAGGTTGGAAAGGGCAGTGTGGAGTGCGATAGAGATTCCATCATCTATGGATCTGTTGGGGCGGTATGCGAATTGGAGTGGGTCTAGGTTTTCTAGGATAATGATGTTGATGTGAGCCATGACCAGCCTTTCAAAGTACTTCATGACTACAGACGTGAGTGCTATGGGTTGGTAGTCATCTAGGCAGGTTACCTTAGTGTTCTTGGGCACAGGCACTATGGTGGACTGCTTAAAACATGTTGGTATTACAGACTCGGACAGGGAGAGGTTGAAAATGTCAG
This sequence comes from Oncorhynchus gorbuscha, assembly GCF_021184085.1. Lineage (NCBI taxonomy): Eukaryota > Metazoa > Chordata > Actinopteri > Salmoniformes > Salmonidae > Oncorhynchus > Oncorhynchus gorbuscha. The sequence goes on along the minus strand of NC_060186.1, from coordinate 75,792,764 downwards.
TGAAGACACTTGCCAGTTGCTCAGCGCATGCTCACAGTACACGTCCTGGTAATCCGTCTGGCCCTGCGGCCTTGTGAATGTTGACCTGTTTAAAGGTCTTACTCACATTGGCTACGAAGAGCGTGATCACACAGTCTTCAGGAACAGCTGGTGATCTCATGCATGTTTCAGTGTTATTTGCCTCAAAGCGAGCATAGAAGTAGTTTAGCTCATCTGGTAGGCTCGTGTCTATGGGCAGCTCTTGGCTGTGCTTCCCCTTGTAGTCTGTAATGGTTTGCAATCTCTGCAAAATCTGACGAGCATCAGAGCCGGTGTAGTATGATACGATCTTAGTCCTTTATTGACACTTTGCCTGTTTGATGGTTCGTCGGAGGGCATAGATTTCTCGTCGGAGGGATTTCTTATAAGCTTCAAGGTTAGAGTCCCACTCCTTGAAAGCGATAGCTCTAGCCTTTAGCTCAGTACGGATGTTGCCTGTAATCCATGGCTTCTGGTTGGGGTATGTACGTATGGTCACTGTGGGGACGACGTCATCAATGCACTTATTGATGAAACCAATGACTGATGTGGTGTACTCCTCAATGCCATCTGAGGAATCCCGGAACATATTCCAGTCTGTGCTATCAAAACAGTCCAAGGGACCATTGAAATCACTAAATATCTCAATTGGTCAGGAGCCCGTAAAACGGTCGCCTTTTCCTCCAGCACCATCAGTCATTTAGTGGGACCCACTATTACAGTGAAATATGGGGCCCACTATTACAGTGAAATATGGGGCCCACTATTACAGTGAAATATGAGGCCCACTATTACAGTGAAATATGGGGCCCACTATTACAGTGAAATATGAGGCCAACTATTACAGTGAAATATGAGGCCCACTATTACAGTGAAATATGGGGCCCACTATTACAGTGAAATATGGGGCCCACTATTACAGTGAAATATGGGACCCACTATTACAGTGAAATATGGGACCCACTATTACAGTGAAATATGGGACCCACTATTACAGTGAAATATGGGGCCCACTATTACAGTGAAATATGGGACCCACTATTACAGTGAAATATGGAACCCACTATTACAGTGAAATATGGAACCCACTATTACAGTGAAATATGGGACCCACTATTACAGTGAAATATGGGGCCCACTATTACAGTGAAAAACATTATGTACAAAACATAATGAACAGCTGCTCTTTCCATGACATAGACCGGCCAGGTGAATGACAACTATGATCCCTTATTGATCCAGGGCAGGCCGTCATTGTAAATAAGAATTTATTCTTAACTGACTTGCTTAGTTAAATAAAGGTTCAACTATTTTTTAACACAAAAACATTTGACTAATTAAATATTACAAATTGGTCGTCTTCCTCAAATGAAGGGGATGATGACACAATGTATGCGAGGGGGGGGTCTAATTTCATTGATCCTCAAATTGAAGCTCAGCCACTTCATTCAGGATAAGTGGAGTTAGCCCCGAGTTAGCCCCGAGTTAGCCCCCGAGTTAGCCCCTGAGTTAGCCCCTTTCGTGGTGTCGTTTATCCCAAGTTGAACTCAGAGTTAAACCAAACCCGCTAACTTCTCGAACCAGGTGCGTAGTCTGGTAGGCCCTCTGGTCTGGAGGGTTACACTGGAGCCGTTTAACACTGAAGCTATGCAGTGACAGGACTGCTAACCTGTGCTCAGCTTTTCCAGCTGTAAATCGTCATACCTCACCGTTTAAGACCAAAGGCTTTTTGCACGTCTAGGAGAGAAGCCGATTCACATGGGAAGCAGTATGTTCCACTCCACAACCCTCTCCACCAGTGAGTGTGGGGTAGCAGTGTTTTTCCCCTACACCCCCCTCTGCTCAGACATCAGGTACATTGTTATGGTCCAAGTTGTTGCCTGCTAATGAGAATCTGGACAAGTCAACCATCAGTTCTACTCAGGTCACCTCTATGGGATAAAAAAATAAAACAAACCTCATGTGAACTAAATTAAAGCCAAACACACAAACACACTGTATAAAGCTTCTGGAAAAACCAAATCCACATTTAGATTATAATTGGACTTGACAATAAATAAATAAAACCATAGAAGTGTACAGTGAAAACTCTTCTCTTCCTATACCAGCCTCCAGAACAAGCACCTTTTGATAAACCCTGAACAGTGTTCTATGTTCTCTTTGGTTGATGTGTTGATGTGTCCACTACAAGACTGGGGTGACTCAGAATACCAGATCCCTTATACTACGAAACAGGTTTAAGGAGTTAGCCAGATTATTTTGGTCAACTATGATATGAGTTCAACTCGGAATAACTGGTCACATGAATGTGACTCACCTTTTAGCCAGGTCAATTTCAACGAATCCTTCAGAACTAACATGCTCCAGGGCAGGTTCAATTTAGAACTAACTCCACTTATCCTGAATGAGGTGTCCGAGCAATGAGTTGATGACCAATGAAATCAGATTTGCAAAGATTGTGTCATCATACCTTTCATTTCAGGAAGGCGACTGACTACTTTTATTCATTAAAGGTTTATTTGTGTTAAAAATATATATATAAAATATATGTATTTTAATATATATATATATATTAAAAAATGCCTATCACGTTACATATTTAGTAATGACAGGATGCATTTGAAACTCCACACACAGTACATTTTTCAAATAAAATAAAATTGTATTGGTCACATACACATGGTTAGCAGATGTTAATGTTAGTGTAGTGAAATGCTTGTGCTTCTAGTTCCAACAGTGCGGTAATATCTAACAAGTAATCTAACAATTCCCTAACAACTACATAATACACACAAATCTAAAAAGGGTGAATGAAAATATGTACATATAAATATATGGATGAGAGATGGTCGAGCAGCATAGGCAAGATGTCGCTTTGTACAGTATGACTTTAAACAATTATGTTATATGATAGGAGTGGGACAATAGGTGCTATAAAGTTAGCGACAGAAGGATGAGCAATATCCGCCATCGTACTACGGATGAAGCCTGAGCTGGAATGTGAAGCTAACTGAAGCTGACCAGCTATAGAAAACCCAGAGTAGATCTAGCTTGCGCCATAACACTCGTTATGCACTCAACCAGTGGTTGTAGGATCACACACTTTCTTTCTACAGTTATTTCATTAGAAGTGTTCTACTGTTTTTTCCCTGCATGCGTCTCCCTGAAATTTTTCCATCTGTGGAGGTTAATACCTTGCTGTGGATGGAGTGTAGAGGACCAAGTCCAATACAAACAGTAAACAATACCACATGAAGCTCTATTGACATTCACAGTGCTACATGTGTTTTGGTCAACTTTCCCTTTTAATGGTCAAATGAAAGCAACAGCAGTAGGACTTTTTTTTCTTTTCAAACTGTTTTGAGACACTACTGTATAAACGGAAGGAATGAGAGAAGCGCGTCTTGTGGGCTATGGAAAACACCCAGGCAGAGAGTATGTTTCTCCGTCCATAGAGAGAAGCCAGGTACTGGGGCTTTGAAGCCAATCACACACACACACAAAAATACATATGCACATGTGTGCCCAGTTGGCTACCAGTATGGCCGATGTATGTTCCTGTCAACCTTGGCCAAGTCAGGCCTCTCTGCCGGCGGCCACAGGCCTCTCTGACGGCCACAGGCCTCTCTGACGGACACGGGCCTCTCTGACGGACACGGGCCTCTCTGACGGCAACGGGCCTCTCTGACGGACACGGGCCTCTCTGACGGGCCTCTCTGACGACAACGGGCCTCTCTGACGACAACGGGCCTCTCTGACGACAACGGGCCTCTCTGACGGACACGGGCCTCTCTGACGGACACGGGCCTCTCTGCCGGACACGGGCCTCTCTGCCGGACACGGGCCTCTCTGCCGGCCACGGGCCTCTCTGCCGGCCACGGGCCTCTCTGACGGCCACAGGCCTCTCTGCCGGCCACAGGCCTCTCTGACGGCCACAGGCCTCTCTGCCGACCACAGGCCTCTCTGACGACCACATAGCAATAGAGGTGATGAAGGTGTTGAAACATCAGAGAACATACCAGCCATCCAGAGAAGCTCTGTTTCTTTATTCCTCCTGCTACAGACAGAACCCTTCTGTGTTCCAAATTCCAGAAAGGCTTCCAAGTTTCACAGGGGTTATTAATGAGCGAGATGACCAGAACTGAGTAGAACCAGAACACGGTGTTCACAAAGAACAATGCTCGCAGCTTCTCAGTGTGTAGCCCAAATAGCAACCTATTCCCTATATAGTGCACTACTTTTGTCTAGAACCCGATGCGTACACTATGTAGAGAAGAGTTTGCCAGTTGGGACACAGACTCAGAGATGTTTTGCAATGTTGAACCCCCCCCCCCCCCCCCCCCGACCCCTGACAATCCAAAGTAGGCCACATTGTGATTTGCTCCTTTCCTGGTGACCCTACCACAAAGTGTCAAATCAATAAGGCTGCATTTTTGGCATGTCAGACCAAATTATGACCCGAGCTTCCAAAAACGAATACATAGATGACATTGATTTTAGTGGCAAATGGGAATGCTGCTCAAATTGGTTTACTCTCGTAGTGAAGGAGCAAGGAGTAAGATAAATAAATAAATACAGCATGAGGATGAGGTAGATTGGATTGGTTATTTACAGATGGGCTATGTACAGGTGCAGTGATCTGTGAGCTGCTCTGACAGCTGGTGCTTAAAGCTAGTGAGGGAGATATGAGTCTCCAGCTTTAGTGATTTTGCAGTTCGTTCCAGTCATTGGCAGCAGAGAACTGGAAGGAGAGGCGGCCAAAGGAAGAATTGGCTTTGGGGGTTACCAGTGAGATATACCTGCTGGAGCGTGTGCTACGGGTGGGTGCTGCTATGGTGACCAGTGAGCTGAGATAAGGCGGGGCTTTACCTAGCAGAGACTTGTAGATGACCTGGAGCCAGTGGGTTTGGCAACGTGTATGAAGCGAGGGCCAACCAACGAGAGCATACAGGTCACAGTGGTGGGTAGTATATGGGGCTTTGGTGACAAAACAGATGGCACTGTGATAGACTGCATCCAATTTGTTTAGTAGAGTGTTGGAAGTCGAGGATCAGTAGGATGGTCAGTTTTACGAGGGTATGTTTGGCAGCATGAGTGACGGATGCTTTTTTGCGAAATAGGAAGCTGATTCTATATTTATTTTGGATTGGAGATGTTTAATGTGAGTCTGGAAGGAGAGTTTACAGTCTAACCAGACACCTAGGTATTTGTAGTTGTCGACATATTCTAAGTCAGAACCGTCCAGAGTAGTGATGCTGAACGGGCAGGCAGGTGAGGGCAGCGATCGGTTGAAGAGCATGCATTTAGTTTTACTTGCATTTAAGAGCAGTTGGAGGCCACGGAAGGAAAGTTGTATGGCATTGAAGCTCATCTGGAGGTTAGTTAACAGTGTCCAAAGAAGGGCCAGATGTATACAGAATGTTGTCGTCTGTGTAGAGGTGCATCAGAGAATCACCAGCAGCAAGAGCGACATCATTGATGTATACAGAGAAGAGAGTCGGCCCGAGAATTGAACCCTGTGGCACCCCCATAGAGACTGCCAGAGGTCCAGACAACAGGCCCTCCGATTTGACAAACTGAACTCTATCAGAGAAGTAGTTAGTGAACCAGGCGAGGCAGTCACTTGAGAAACCAAGGCTGTTGAGTCTGCCAATAAGAATGTTGTGATTGACAGAGTCGAAAGCCTTAGCCAGGTTGATGAATATGGCTGCTCAGTAATGTCTCTTATCGTTATGATATCGTTTAGGACCTTGAGACTGGCTGAGGTGCACCCATGACCAGCTCTGAAACCAGATTGCATAGCGGAGAATGTACGGTAAGATTTGAAATATTCGGTAATCTGTTTGTTAACTTGGCTTTCAAAGACCTTAGAAAGGCAGGGTAGAATAGATATAGGTCTGTAGCAGTTTGGGTCTAGAGTGTCTCCCCCTTTGAAGAGGAGGATGACCGCGGCAGCTTTCCAATCTATGGGAATCTCAGACGATACAAAAGAGAGGTTGAACGGGCTAGTAATAGGGGTTGCAACCATTTCGGCAGATCATTTTTAGAAAGAAAGGGTCCAGATTGTCTAGCCCAGCTGATTTGTAGGGGTCCAGATTTTGCACAGACATTAAGCCTACAGAATATGTTATGTGTTGCAATATTCAACAATTTAACTGGAAGATTATGTACAAGAACAACATGACAAATTTACACTAAAACCTTAATTAACATTATAAACCTCACAGGTTGTGTTTTATAGGCTCGGGCTAATGTGTTTTGTTTTATGTGAGAAACAGTTAAGTCGCTGTGTGCCAGATTGGCGGTGACAAGCTATGGTTTAACAAGGGGATCACATAGTCAGGGAGGTAGCGTCTGGGGGTGGCAGGTAGTGAGCTGGCAAACGAAGGGTTGCTGGTATCAAATCCCAGATAACATTGCCTGATGTTGTGCCCTTGAGCAACGCGCTTAACGCACTTAACGCCCCCCCCCACAGATTATGGGCTTGCCTGGAGAGTGGGAAAATGGGAGAGGAAGAGAGAGGAAGAAGAGAGAGGGGTGGGGGGAGGGAGACGGGTAGATGAAAAGATGGAAGGAGAGAAGAAAAGGGTGGAACTCCGGAACTAAACTAACCCACATAAAAATGTTGTTTTACAAGATTTTCTTTCCTCAAAGTCTAAAATTAAACATTTAATTAGGAGGTGCAGCTAACGGGGACGACCTACGTTCTCTTCTGGCTCGGTGGGCTTTAAATGGGACTGATGTGAACACTGTGTTACTAGCGGCCTGAAGTTGCCACACCTTAGTTACACCACGACAACACAGTCTGCATGGTGCTGTGAACAGCTTGGCTGTTTCAAAACAACAGCTGCAACTTTATCAATCAGGCCTTTTTTTAGTTACATCTCTACAGACCAATTCAAGCTGTAATGGGGTTTCTGGATAAAATGCAGTTGATGTCAACCCGGGTACGAACCCGGGTCTCAGGAGTGAGAAACAGTCACTTAACCAACTGAGCCACGAATAGTCGGCAGAACCCAGAAGATGAGGCAGACACAGCAGTACTTGATGATTTAATGGTGTAAAAGGAAAACATACTCAAAAAAGGAATTCAAATAAACAAGAACAAAAAAGGTATAGAAAAAGCCTTCCAAATAAACAAGAACAAAAAACAGTCCACAAGAGAGTCCACCGGGATCAACAAGAGTTCACAGAGTACTAGGGCTGGGTGCTAACAAACAAACACAGAGCAAAGAACAGAGGAAAACAAAGGGTTTAAATACAATCAGGGGAAACGAGGCACAGGTGCAAATAATAATGGGGATCAAGGGAAAACAAAAGGTCAAAAGGCACAATGGGGGCATCTAGTGACCAAAAACCGGAACAACCCTGGCCAAATCCTGACAGTTGAGCTCCCATCCCCTTCATGAAGCTTGGGTGTTTAGCCAGAAGCCATCAGAAACATGCTAACATGCTAACATGCTAATCAAAACATCCCGTAATGCCATTACATTTATACTGTAGTTGGATTGATGTCTGGTATTGATCTGTCTATTTCCAAATGATTATGAAACGTAAATTGTTTTGATTGGATGTTTTTCTTAAACAGGTATTAACAATACTAGCTCTCTAACAGTGGTGTAAAGTACTTAAGTAAAAAATACTTGAAAGAACTACTTAAGCAGTTTTATGTGGCATTTGTACTTTACTTTACTATTTATATATATTTTTACAACTTTTACTTCTACATTCCTAAAGAAGATGATTTACTTTTTACTCCGTACATTTTCCCTGACAACCAAAAGTACTCTTTACATTTTGAATGATTAGCAGGACAGGAAATGGTCTAATTCACGCACTTATCAAGAGAACATCCCTGGTCATCCCTACTGCCTCTGATCTGGTGGACTCACTAAACAGAGAACATCCCTGGTCATCCCTACTGCCTCTGATCTGGATCCCAGAGAACATCCCTGGTCATCCCTACTGCCTCTGATCTGGAGGACTCACTAAACAGAGAACATCCCTGGTCATCCCTACTGCCTCTGATCTGGAGGACTCACTAAACAGAGAACATCCCTGGTCATCCCTACTGCCTCTGATCTGGAGGACTCACTAAACAGAGAACATCCCTGGTCATCCCTACTGCCTCTGATCTGGTGGACTCACTAAACACACATGCTTCCTTTGTAAATTATGTCTGAGTGTTGGACGTGCCCCTGTCTATCAGTAAATACACATTTTAAAAAATTTAATTGTGCCGTCCGGTTTGCTTACTATAAGAATTTTTAATGATTTATACTTTCACTTCTACTTTTGATACTCAAGTATATTTTAGCAATCATATTGACTTTTGATTACTTAAGTATATTTAAAACCGAATACTTTTAGAGTTTTACTGTAGTAGTATTGCACTGGGCGACTTTCACTTTTAATTTAATCATTTTCTATTGAGGTATCTTTACTATGATTCAAGTATGTTAATTGGGTTCTTTATCCACTAAAGCTCTCTAATTATGGTATTTACAGTGTTCGGCCTACCTGTGCGACACAAATGTCTTAACGTGTGAGATCCAAACATGATTTATTTTTTATATAAAGCTGTGAACTACAGCTTGTGCCCCCCGGGACTGTTGAGCTAATATGCTCCAGGGCCACTCAGGCCCTGAACCCCTTACTGTGACTCTTAGGGGCCACTCAGGCCCTGAACCCCTTACTGTGACTCTTAGGGGCCACTCAGGCCCTGAACCCCTTACTGTGACTCTTAGGGGCCACTCAGGCCCTGAACCCCTTACTGTGACTCTTAGGGGCCACTCAAGCCCTGAACCCCTTACTGTGACTCTTAGGGGCCACTCAGGCCCTGAACCCCTTACTGTGACTCTTAGGGGCCACTCAGGCCCTGAACCCCTTACTGTGACTCTTAGGGGCCACTCAAGCCCTGAACCCCTTACTGTGACTCTTAGGGGCCACTCAGGCCCTGAACCCCTTACTGTGACTCTTAGGGGCCACTCAGGCCCTGAACCCCTTACTGTGACTCTTAGGGGCCACTCAGGCCCTGAACCCCTTACTGTGACTCTTAGGGGCCACTCAATCCCCAGGCCCCCAGGTTCTGTCAGTCTCACTGTTATTTAAATACCAGAGCAGCCTTTCTCTGGCAAAGCAGTGGTCCCCACCAGCGGTGTTGTACTTTATGACCAGCAGGTGGTGCTCAAACTGTTCACATGCTGAATGAATCAGCTACTTGGTACAGTATTTATATGAGGGTTCAGCAGAAATGTGATGGAATATGTCTACTTTGTGGTTTAATAGAAACCCTACTTCAATTGCTTTTCTGTTCTGTTCCTCATTATATTTCATCAATTTAAGATTTAAAAAGCCCAGTGACCCCTTGATGTCGTGATACAGAAAACACTGGTATGTGACATGTTTTCAGAACATTAAAGCATATTCGCCTGATTTGCAATTTAACTATAAACTTATAGGGTCACCTTACATATTAAAAACAAAATACAACTAACAATGTAGGCACCTCTTAGAACTGTCATTAATATCTATCAACTCTACATTAGAACTGTCATTAATATATATCAACTCTACATTAGAACTGTCATTAATATATATCAACTCTACATTAGAACTGTCATTAATATATATCAACTCTACATTAGAACTGTCATTAATATATATCAACTCTACATTAGAACTGTCATTAATATATATCAACTCTACATTAGAACTGTCATTAATATATATCAACTCTACATTAGAACTGTCATTAATATATATCAACTCTACATTAGAACTGTCATTAATATATATCAACTCTACATTAGAACTGTCATTAATATATATCAACTCTACATTGCAGCCGCCTTGTGCAGTTGTTGTTGTAAGTAAATGAAAGTGTGAAATCAGTCATCACACCGACCACCGACATTCCTTCCACTTCTAGTATAAAACCTTCTTTATTTCACCACCTAAACAGCAATCCCTTAATAGGTGCCCGTTGTTTGTGCCTGACTATAAATAGCCTCTCCGTGGTCGCCCTGAGTTGGTTTAACCACCCTGTGTGTGTGTGTGTGTGTGTGTGTGTGTGTGTGTGTGTGTGTGTGTGTGTGTGTGTGTGTGTGTGTGTGTGTGTGTGTGTGTGTGTGTGTGTGTGTGTGTGTGTGTGTGTGTGTGTGTGTGTATATGGAGGCAGGCACAGGCAGTGGATTTTCACAGGCAGTGGATTTTCACAGGCAGTGGATTTTCACAGACAGTGGATTTTCACAGGCAGTGGGTTTTCACAGGCAGTGGGTTTTCACAGGCAGTGGGTTTTCACAGGCAGTGGGTTTTCACTGCAGCTGTTTTCACAGGCAGTGGGTTTTCACTGCAGCTGTTTTCACAGGCAGTGGGTTTTCACTGCAGCTGTTTTCACAGGCAGTGGGTTTTCACTGCAGCTGTTTTCACAGGCAGTGGGTTTTCACTGCAGCTGTTTTCACAGGCAGTGGGTTTTCACAGTAGCTGTTTTCACAGGCAGTGGGTTTTCACTGCAGCTGTTTTCACAGGCAGTGGGTTTTCACTGCAGCTGTTTTCACAGGCAGTGGGTTTTCACAGTAGCTGTTTACACAGGCAGTGGGTTTTCACAGTAGCTGTTTTCACAGTAGCTGTTTTCACAGGAAGTAGGTTTTCACAGCAGCTGTTTTCACAGGCAGTGGGTTTTCACAGCAGCTGTTTTCACAGGAAGTGCAGCTGTTTTCACAGGCAGTGGCTGTTTTCACAGGCAGTGGGTTTTCACAGGCAATGGGTTTTCACAGGCAGTAGGTTTTCACAGCAGCTGTTTTCACAGGCAGTGGGACACACACACAATAAGGATATCGATCTCTTGACAGGGTCTTTTTTGTGAGAGACTGCATGTCACTTGACCCCCTGAGAGAGTAAAGCATATGTGGTGGAGTCCTGTCAGCACCAAGATGAACATTTTCAGGATTCTACAGTACCCTATTGATTTTGGCACAGCTAATGCTGTGTTATCAAAAGGTACATTGAGAAATGATGAATAATTGAAGTCTGAAAGTAGGCCATGTATTGTAGCCAACAGTAAGTACCCCTACACTAAATCTGTGTTGGTGTTGAATAGGTGACCCACATCCTGCTAAACAGAAAAAAACAACTTTGAAAATAAACGTTAAAACCTGGGTGACCTTCAGAGGAAAATAGAGGTGGAAGAAAGTAACAATGTGCACGGAGAAAGAGAGAGATGGGAAGGGGAGAGAGAGATGGGAAGGGGAGAGAAGATGGGGGGAGAGAGAGAGAGAGAGAGAGAGAGAGAGAGAGAGAGAGAGAGAGAGAGAGAGAGAGAGAGAGAGAGAGAGAGAGAGAGAGAGAGAGAGAGAGAGAGAGAGAGAGAGAGAGAGAGAGAGAGAGAGAGAGAGAGAGAGAGAGAGAGAGAGAGAGAGAGAGAGAGAGAGAGAGAGAGAGAGAGAGAGAGAGAGAGAGAGAGAGAGATATCTGGTGCTTCTCTCCCCAACCAAGGAGGGCCTACAGCAGCACCAGGATCTTCTGCACAGATTCTGCCAGACCTGGGCCCTGACAGTAAATCTCAATAAAAACCAAAATAATGGTGTTCCAAAAAAGGACCACAAATACAAATTCCATCTCAACACCGTTGCCCTAGAGCACACAAAAAACTATACATACCTCGGCCTAAACATCAGCGCCACAGGTAACTTCCACAAAGTTGTGAACGATCTTATTTACTTATTTTATTTATTTAACCTTTGTTTAACTTGGCAAGTCAGTTAAGAACAAATTCTTATTTACAATGGAGGGCCTAGGAACAGTGGGTTGCTCGGCAACTGCCTTGCTCGGGGGCAGAACAACTGATTTTTACCTTGTCAGCTCGGGGAGTGAATCTAGCAACCTTTCGGTTACTGGCCCAACATTCTAACCACTACGCTATGCCATCAAAAGGAACAAAAAATTCAACATACCAATTAGGATCTGGCTAAAAGTACTTGAATCAGTGATAGAACCTATTGCCCTTAATGGTTGTGAGGTCACCAAGAATTCACAAAATGGGACAAACGTCAAATTGAGACTCCGCATGCAGAATTCTGCAAAAATATCCTTTGTGTGCAACGTAAAACACCAAATAATACATGCAGAGCAGAATTAGGCCGATACTCGCTAATTATCAATATCCAGAAAAGAGACGTTGAATTCTACAGCCACCTAAAAGGAAGTGATTCCCAAACCTTCCATAACAAAGCCATCACCTACAGAGAGATGAACCTGGAGAAGAGTCCCCTAAGCAAGCTGGTCCTGGGGCTCTGTTCACAAACACACCCCACAGAGCCCCAGGACAGCAGCACAATTAGACCCAACCAAATCATGAGAAAACAAAAAGATAATTACTTAACACATTGGAAAGAATTTATAAAAAAGTTGAGCAAAAAAGAATGCTATTTGGCCCTACACAGAGAGTACACAGGGGCAGAATACCTGACCACTGTGACTGACACAAAATTAAGGAATGCTTTAGGCAGACCTAGCTCTCAAGAGAAGACAGGCTATGTACACACTGCCCACAAAATGAGGTGGAAACTGAGCTGCACTTCCTAACCTCCTGCCAAATGTATGATCATATTAGAGACATACATTTCCCTCAGATTACACAGATCCACAAATAATTCGAAAACAAACCAGATTTTGATAAACTTTCATATCTACTGGGTGAAATACCACAATGTGCTATCACAGCAGCAAGATTTGTGACCTGTTGCCACAAGAAAAGGGCAACCAGTGAAGAACAAACACACATTTACATTTACATTTAAGTCATTTAGCAGACGCTCTTATCCAGAGCGACTTACAAATTGGTGCATTCACCTTATGACATCCAGTGGAACAGTCACTTTACAATAGTGCATCTAAATCTTAAAGGGGGGGGTGAGAGGGATTACTTATCCTATCCTAGGTATTCCTTAAAGAGGTGGGGTTTCAGGTGTCTCCGGAAGGTGGTGATTGACTCCGCTGTCCTGGCGTCGTGAGGGAGTTTGTTCCACCATTGGGGGGCCAGAGCAGGGAACAGTTTTGACTGGGCTGAGCGGGAGCTGTACTTCCTCAGTGGTAGGGAGGCGAGCAGGCCAGAGGTGGATGAACGCAGTGCCCTTGTTTGGGTGTAGGGGCTGATCAGAGCCTGGAGGTACTGAGGTGCCGTTCCCCTCACAGCTCCGTAGGCAAGCACCATGGTCTTGTAGCGGATGCGAGCTTCAACTGGAAGCCAGTGGAGGGAGCGGGGTGACGTGAGAGAACTTGGGAAGGTTGAACACCAGACGGGCTGCGGCGTTCTGGATGAGTTGTAGGGGTTTAATGGCACAGGCAGGGAGCCCAGCCAGCAGCGAGTTGCAGTAATCCAGACGGGAGATGACAAGTGCCTGGATTAGGACCTGCGCCGCTTCCTGTGTGAGGCAGGGTCGTACTCTGCGGATGTTGTAGAGCATGAACCTACAGGAACGGGCCACCGCCTTGATGTTAGTTGAGAACGACAGGGTGTTGTCCAGGATCACGCCAAGGTTCTTAGCGCTCTGGGAGGAGGACACAATGGAGTTGTCAACCGTGATGGCGAGATCATGGAACGGGCAGTCCTTCCCCGGGAGGAAGAGCAGCTCCGTCTTGCCGAGGTTCAACTTGAGGTGGTGATCCATCATCCACACTGATATGTCTGCCAGACATGCAGAGATGCGATTCGCCACCTGGTCATCAGAAGGGGGAAAGGAGAAGATTAATTGTGTGTCGTCTGCATAGCAATGATAGGAGAGACCATGTGAGGTTATGACAGAGCCAAGTGACTAGGTTTATAGCGAGAATAGGAGAGGGCCTAGAACAGAGCCCTGGGGGACACCAGTGGTGAGAGCGCGTGGTGAGGAGACAGATTCTCGCCACGCCACCTGGTAGGAGCGACCTGTCAGGTAGGACGCAATCCAAGCGTGGGCCGCGCCAGAGATGCCCAACTCGGAGAGGGTGGAGAGGAGGATCTGATGGTTCACAGTATCGAAGGCAGCCGATAGATCTAGAAGGATGAGAGCAGAGGAGAGAGAGTTAGCTTTAGCAGTGCGGAGCGCCTCCGTGATACAGAGGAGAGCAGTCTCAGTTGAATGACTAGTCTTGAAACCTGACTGATTTGGATCAAGAAGGTCATTCAGAGAGAGATAGCGGGAGAGCTGGCCAAGGACGGCACGTTCAAGAGTTTTGGAGAGAAAAGAAAGAAGGGATACTGGTCTGTAGATGCTGACATCGGAGGGATCGAGTGTAGGTTTTTTCAGAAGGGGTGCAACTCTCGCTCTCTTGAAGACGGAAGGGACGTAGCCAGCGGTCAGGGATGAGTTGATGAGCGAGGTGAGGTAAGGGAGAAGGTCTCCGGAAATGGTCTGGAGAAGAGAGGAGGGGATAGGGTTAAGCGGGCAGGTTGTTGGGCGGCCGGCCGTCACAAGACGTGAGATTTCATCTGGAGAGAGAGGGGAGAAAGAGGTCAGAGCACAGGGTAGGGCAGTGTGAGCAGAACCAGCGGTGTCGTTTGACTTAGCAAACGAGGATCGGATGTCGTCGACCTTCTTTTCAAAATGGTTGACGAAGTCATCTGCAGAGAGGGAGGAGGGGGGGGGGATTCAGGAGGGAGGAGAAGGTGGCAAAGAGTTTCCTAGGGTTAGAGGCAGATGCTTGGAATTTAGAGTGGTAGAAAGTGGCTTTAGCAGCAGAGACAGAGGAGGAAAATGTAGAGAGGAGGGAGTGAAAGGATGCCAGGTCCGCAGGGAGGCGAGTTTTCCTCCATTTCCGCTCGGCTGCCCGGAGCCCTGTTCTGTGAGCTCGCAATGAGTCATCGAGCCACGGAGCGGGAGGGGAGGACCGAGCCGGCCTGGAGGATAGGGGACATAGAGAGTCAAAGGATGCAGAGAGGGAGGAGAGGAGGGTTGAGGAGGCAGAATCAGGAGATAGGTTGGAGAAGGTTTGAGCAGAGGGAAGAGATGATAGGATGGAAGAGGAGAGAGTAGCGGGGGAGAGAGAGCGAAGGTTGGGACGGCGCTATACCATCCGAGTAGGGGCAGTGTGGGAGGTGTTGGACGAGAGCGAGAGGGAAAAGGATACAAGGTAGTGGTCGGAGACTTGGAGGGGAGTTGCAATGAGGTTAGTGGAAGAACAGCATCTAGTAAAGATGAGGTCGAGCGTATTGCCTGCCTTGTGAGTAGGGGGGGAAGGTGAGAGGGTGAGGTCAAAGGAGGAGAGGAGTGGAAAGAAGGAGGCAGAGAGGAATGAGTCAAAGGTAGACGTGGGGAGGTTAAAGTCGCCCAGAACTGTGAGAGGTGAGCCGTCCTCAGGAAAGGAGCTTATCAAGGGATCAAGCCACTGTAAATACAACTGTAACACCACTGTAAATACAATCCATATTTGTGTTTATTTATTTCCTTTTGTTAACTATTTGCACATCATTACAACACTGTATATAGACATAATATAACATTTGAAATGTATTTATTCTTTTGAAACTTTTGGAAGTGTAATGTTTACTGTACATTTCACTAAGTGTTTATTATCTATTTCACTTGCTTTGGTAATGTAAATGTATGTTTCCCATGCAGAGAGAGAGAGAGAGGAGAGAGAGAGGGAGAGGGAGAGGGAGAGAGAGAGAGAGAGAGAGAGAGAGAGAGAGAGAGAGAGAGAGAGAGAGAGAGAGAGAGAGAGAGAGAGAGAGAGAGAGAGAGAGAGAGAGAGAGAGCCACACACTACACAGAAGAATGGAGAGTTGGAGAATATTGAGGCTATAATGTATTGTATTTTAAACCCACATTACCTTTCAATTGATCTACTGTATATCCATAGAGAAACACAAGCCTTTATAACATTCATATTTCAATCAAACAGTGTCCCTATAGGCAACAGACCCACTCACTACATGTGGGTGGGGTTTATATTTTTATTAACTTTGCCAAAAGTTCCATGTTTTACAGAAATTCTGACTGGAAGATTCCCGGAGTCAGATGGGAAGAAGCAGGAACTCCGGAATCCTCTAGCCAGGATTTTTCTGGAAGTTTGCAACCCTACACATGAATGTGAGAGTTCCAAGACTGGAGAATACACGGTAGTGCACATTTTAAATCGAGTCATGGGGATGCCTTGTTGCCATGGTGACGTCTCGGTTTCCATTCACTGGTAAAAGTGATTATTCTTTCTCTCTCCTCTCCTCTCCTCACCTCCTCTCCTCTCCTCTCCTCAATCCCCATCTTCTTTCACCTCTCTCTCTCCCTCTCTCCCTCTCTCTCTATGGTCCTCACCTCCACTCCTCTCCTCTCCTCAATCCCCATCTTCTTTCACCTCTCTCTCTACCTCACTCTCTCTATGGTCCTCACCTCCACTCCTCTCCTCAATCCCAATCTTCTTTCACCTCTCTCTCCCCCTCTCTCTCCTATGGTCCTCACCTCCACTCCTCTCCTCTCCTCAATCCCCATCTTCTTTCACCTCTCTCTCTCCCTCTCTCTCTCTATGGTCCTCCCTCTCCACTCCTCTCCTCAATCCCCATCTTCTTTCACCCTCCTCACTCCACTCTCTCCACTCCTCTCTCTCCCCTCTATGGTCCTCACCTCCTTGTTATGTTACGCCGTCTGATGATTGCTATGATTATGTAGTCATTCTGCTCAATCCCCATCTTTATGTAGTCTTTCACCTCTCCACTCTCTCTCCCCCACCACTCTCTCTCTCTATGGTCCTCACCTCCACTCCTCTCTGCTCAATCCCAATCTTCTTTCACCTGCTCTCTCTTCCCTTATGTAGTCTCTTCACCCACCACTCTATGGTCCTCATTCTGCTGTCTTAGTTCACCTCACCATCATTCCTCCACCCACCACTCCTATGATTATGTAGTCATTCTGCTGTCGTTAGTTCACCCACCACTCTCTATGATTATGTAGTCATTCCACCCACCACTCATTCTGCTGTCGTTAGTTCACCCACCCTCTCTATGATTATGTAGTCATTCTGCCTTATGTAGTCCTGCCGTCACCCACCACTCTCTATGATTATGTAGTCATTCTGCTGTCACAGACACTTGATGATTATGGGTTCACCCACCACTTCTATGATTGCTGTCGTTAGTTCACCCACCACTCTCTATGATTATGTAGTCATTCTGCTGTCGTTAGTTCTTCTATGATTATGTTCATTCTGCTGTGTTAGTTCATTGCTATGATTATGTAGTCATTCTGCTGTCGTTAGTTCACCCACCACTCTCTATGATTATGTAGTCATTCTGCTGTCGTTAGTTCACCCACCACTCTCTATGATTATGTAGTCATTCTGCTGTCGTTAGTTCACCCACCACTCTCTATGATTATGTAGTCATTCTGCTGTCGTTAGTTCACCCACCACTCTCTATGATTATGTAGTCATTCTGCTGTCGTTAGTTCACCCACCACTCTCTATGATTATGTAGTCATTCTGCTGTCGTTAGTTCACCCACCACTCTCTATGATTATGTAGTCATTCTGCTGTCGTTAGTTCACCCACCACTCTCTATGATTATGTTCATTCTGCCACCACCACTCTCTATGATTATGTAGTCATTCTGCTGTCGTTAGTTCACCCACCACTCTCTATGATTATGTAGTCATTCTGCTGTCGTTAGTTCAGATTATGTAGTCACCCACCACTCTCTATGATTATGTAGTCATTCTGCTGTCGTTAGTTCACCCACCACTCTCTATGATTATGTAGTCATTCTGCTGTCGTTAGTTCACCCACCACTCTCTATGATTATGTAGTCATTCTGCTGTCGTTAGTTCACCCACCACTCTCTATGATTATGTAGTCATTCTGCTGTCGTTAGTTCACCCACCACTCTCTATGATTATGTAGTCATTCTGCTGTCGTTAGTTCACCCACCACTCTCTATGATTATGTAATCATTCTGCTGTCGTTAGTTCACCCACCACTCTCTATGATTATGTAGTCATTCTGCTGTCGTTAGTTCACCCACCACTCTCTATGATTATGTAGTCATTCTGCTGTCGTTAGTTCACCCACCACTCTCTATGATTATGTAGTCATTCTGCTGTCGTTAGTTCACCCACCACTCTCTATGATTATGTAGTCATTCTGCTGTCGTTAGTTCACCCACCACTCTCTATGATTATGTAGTCATTCTGCTGTCGTTAGTTCACCCACCACTCTCTATGATTATGTAGTCATTCTGATTATGTCATTCTGTTAGTTCACCCCACCACTCTCTATGATTATGTATTATGTCATTCTGCTGTCGTTAGTTCACCCACCACTCTCTATGATTATGTAGTCATTCTGCTGTCGTTAGTTCACCCACCACTCTCTATGATTATGTAGTCATTCTGCTGTCGTTAGTTCACCCACCACTCTCTATGATTATGTAGTCATTCTGCTGTCGTTAGTTCACCCACCACTCTCTATGATTATGTAGTCATTCTGCTGTCGTTAGTTCACCCACCACTCTCTATGATTATGTAGTCATTCTGCTGTCGTTAGTTCACCCACCACTCTCTATGATTATGTAGTCATTCTGCTGTCGTTAGTTCACCCACCACTCTCTATGATTATGTAGTCATTCTGCTGTCGTTAGTTCACCCACCACTCTCTATGATTATGTAGTCATTCTGCTGTCGTTAGTTCACCCACCACTCTCTATGATTATGTAATCATTCTGCTGTCGTTAGTTCACCCACCACTCTCTATGATTATGTAGTCATTCTGCTGTCGTTAGTTCACCCACCACTCTCTATGATTATGTAATCATTCTGCTGTCGTTAGTTCACCCACCACTCTCTATGATTATGTAATCATTCTGCTGTCGTTAGTTCACCCACCACTCTCTATGATTATGTAATCATTCTGCTGTCGTTAGTTCACCCACCACTCTCTATGATTATGTAGTCATTCTGCTGTCGTTAGTTCGCCACCACTCTCTCACAGTCAAAAATGCATCTTTCGAATTAGGCCTCGGCTAATTTTGAAGAAACTGGATTAAACTTAATTGAGGTTTGACCAAAGACAATTCTTTAGACATTATTAAATGTCCCACAAAAGAATAGACATGCACATAACAGTACACTTGGTTTTCTTTGTGTAGAAATGCCACCTCACAAAGTAGTAAAAAACGAATAATAGATTATATATCCAGGGTTGCCTAGGTTACTTTCTCAATGTAATCCGTTACAGTTACTAATTACCTGCCCAAAATTGTGATCAGTAACATAACTTTTGGATTAGCCAAACTCAGTAACGTAATCTGATTACATTCAGTTACTTTTAGATTACTTTAACCCTTAAGAGGCATTAGAAGAAGACAAAAATGTATGTTACCAATTGAACAACATCTATTGCAGGATAAATCAATGTTAAAGTTTACATAGCTGGCCATATATGGATGTTCAATGTTACTTTATGGGTTGGTTACGTAGGCTTCTTCTAACCCATCGCTTTCTACTACATAGAGTAATACCATTAAATTATATCTTTACATTAAAAACCAAAGTCTATTAGAATTCCAGTCATTCCAATACATGTTAGAACAGGACTTGGAAAATATGAGAGACCAAGGACTTATTAGCCAGCCCTACTGACCTCTTACGACTCCCCATCCCGGATCCGGGGTCGTGATTACAGCTCAAGCTCATTACCATAACGCACAATGCGCAAAAATATTCCTAAAAATATTTAACCTCCACACATTAACAAGTCCAATAGCTCAAATGAAAGATAAACATCTTGTTAATCTACCCAGCAAGTCAGATTTCTAAAATGTTTTACGGCGAAAACATAGCACATATTTATATTAGATAACCACCGAAACAAAAGGCAAGCGGCGGCCATTTTGTCCCAGAAAAAAATAAAATTTAAAAGTAGGATTAAAAAATAAATAATTCACTAACCTTTTGAAAATCTTCATCAGATGACAGTAATATTACATGTTACACAATACATTTAATTTTTTTCCAATAATATGCCATTTATATCCATAAATCTCGGTTTACAATGACGACATTTCATAAAATGCTTCTCAAAAGTCCGGAGAAATGATGATAGCTCCTACAGATAACGT
The DNA here is from genome assembly GCF_021184085.1 of Oncorhynchus gorbuscha. Classification (NCBI taxonomy): domain Eukaryota; kingdom Metazoa; phylum Chordata; class Actinopteri; order Salmoniformes; family Salmonidae; genus Oncorhynchus; species Oncorhynchus gorbuscha. The sequence goes on along the minus strand of NC_060186.1, from coordinate 75,772,663 downwards.
CAGATAACAAGCAATAAACATGACTAAATATACATGTTCTACATATAGTTACAAAGATACACTTCTTCTTAATGCAACCGCTGTATTACATTTATTTTTAACGTTACAGACATCGTTCACTGGGCTATACTATGAGTCAGCGCTCAGATATTAGCACTACGTCTCCTCTATGTTTGGAGTCCACAGAAACCCCAAATAACCACATAAATATTCCCTTACCTTTGATGTTCTTCCATCAGAAAACACAGAAGGAGTCATACTTACCCAATACATTGTTTGGTTTCAGGTTGTGTGTCCCTGTATTAGCATATGCTAACAGCTTCAGTTGAAATGCGACAAAAATGACTTCTGGTCCAGCACTCTTGCGAATCAAAACTTCCAATTTACATATTATATGTCGATTAAACTGGTCAAACGATGTGCAAAATCGAGCTTTATGATGTTTTTAGCATGTAGAACAAAGAGCAACGCTAACAGACAATCCGGCTTGAAATGCTGCATCATGGAAAAAGACGTTCTCCAAATCGGCCGAGCGCAAAAGAGTGCATGATTTTCAGAGGGGCACGAGCAATTTTGCCCGCCAAACGTGCAGGGCTCGTGGGATTCTCACAATGATTGCGCCACTTGAAAGCTAACATCGCGCTGAAGACATAGAAACTGTTCCTGGATCTGTAGCTGCCTGGGAAGGGTGGGGGCCATGATGTCAAAGTTGACCCAACTTTTCTCTTCACAAGACAGAGTTTGGGAGAAAGGCTGCCCTGAGAGTTCTGCTTTACATACAGACATAATTTAAACGGTTTTAGAAACTTTAGAGTGTTTTCTATTCAATAATAATTTTTATATGCATATATTAGCAATTTTGGGCAAAAATATTTTCAGTTTACTATGGGTACGCACTTTCTCCAACAGGGGCAGTATAGAGGGGGAGTCTTAAGAGGTTTTAAAGGGATTTTTTATCAATGATGACTAATTATGTATACATTTTAATCAGGACGTACTAATCCGAATACTATTATGTTACTGTATATGTACTAATCAGAATAGTATTATGTTACTGTACATGTACTAATCAGAATACTATTATGTTACTGTATATGTACTAATCAGAATACTATTATGTTACTGTATATGTACTAATCAGAATACTATTATGTTACTGTATATGTACTAATCCGAATACTATTATGTTACTGTATATGTACTAATCAGAATACTATTATGTTACTGTATATGTACTAATCAGAATACTATTCTGTATGTGTATGAGTTTTCTTTCTTGATCCCAGTATTGAATAATGTGTGGGAATATGGTCAAGAGTTTAGAACAATGCCTGTCTGTTCCTTGGTACAAATGAATCAGACTGGCTAGAATGCTTATCTACACAAGAAAACCTTGACTCGTAAATTATATTAAATTGGTAGGGAGACGGATGTGGGAAGACTTGAGATACAGCTTTTGTACTGGAACAGAGATGGCACGGGTTGGTGTTGTAACTAATGACATCATTTTCAGTTTATAACCTGCGGTAACCTGTATTGCGGTAGTACTCTCTTGAATAAAGGCTGCTATTTGACTTTAAGACCGGGCTCTGTCCATTCCTATAAAATACGGGTCTTACAAATTCTTATGAATTGACAGAGTATTTAATTTTAATTGGGAATTAAATCAGAGGAATCACATTCCTTTAATACCTACTCTGTTGTTTATGATTTTGTTGTCACGGAGGACGGACTGGGCTCATTGATTTGAGTTGAAAAATAAATGCTGCACTCATGGAATGGCATGCTTTGAGCACTACTGAAAAGGGCTATTTACATGTGAAAAATGAATGTCGTATGCTGTCTATGAATTTCTTATGCCTCATTTGCTGTAGGACTGTTGTTTACCTTTTTGTTGGTGACACTTTGATATCTTGATAATATGCAGCTGTTTACAGGGTAAATCCACAGATGAAACAATAACAAAACGATTGCCCCGCCTCTGCTTTGGTAAAAAGCTGAGGGATGGGTCTGGAGAAATGTAACCACTCTCAGATTAATAGACAGAGCTATGTTTGCAAGGTCTAACCATCCAAAAATTGATGTAGCAACTGCAGATTGCCCCTTTAAGACTATCAGAAGTGTGCCTGTTTGAGCATGTGTCCATTAGGCCTATGGATTCATTTTTTATCAGCATGAATTAAACGCCCCTTTTTCAGGACCCTGTCTTTCAAAGATAATTCATAAAAATCCAAATAACTTCGCAGATTTTTATTGTAAAGGGTTTGAACACTGTTTCCCATGCCTGTTCAATGAACCATCAACAATTAATGAACATGCACCTGTGGAACGGTCATTAAGACACTAACAGCTTACAGACAGTAGGCAATTAAGGTCACAGTTATGAAAACTTAGGGCACTAAAGAGGCCTTTATACTGACTCTGAAAAACACCAAAACAAAGATGCCCAGGGTCCCTGCTCATCTGCTTGAACGTGCCTCAGGCCTGCTGCAAGGAGGCATCAGGACTGCAGATGTGGCCAGGGCAATAAAATGTCCATGCTATGAGACGTCTGACAGCGCTACAGGGAGACAGGACGGACAGCTGATCGTCCTCGCAGAGGCAGACCACGTGTAACAACACCTGCACAGAATCGGGACATCACACCTGCCGGACAGGTACAAGATGGCAACTACAACAGCTCAAGTTAAACCAGGATCACACAATCCCTCCATCAGTGCTCAGACTGTCCCCAATTGGCTGTGAGAGGCTGGACTGAGGGCTTGTAGGCCTGTTGTAAGGCAGGTCCTCACCAGACATCAACGTCGCCTATGGGCACAAACCCACCATCGCTGGACCAGACAGGACTGGCAAAAAGTGCTCTTCTCTGACTAGTCGCGGTTTTGTCTCACCAGGGGTGATGGTCGAATTTGCGTTTATCATCGAAGGAATGAGCATTAAACCGAGGCCTGTACTCTGGAGCGGGATTGATTTGGATGTGGAGGGTCCGTTATGGTCTGGGGCAGGGTGTCACAGAATAATCGGACTGAGCTTGTTGTCATTGCAGGCAACCTCAAAGCTGTGCATTACAGGGAAGACATCCTCCTCCCTTATGTGGTACCCTTCCTGCAGGCTCATCCTGACATGACCCTCCAGCATGACAATGCCACCAGCCATACTGCTTGTTCTGTGTGTGATTTCCTGTCAGAGTTCTGCCATGGCCAGCGAAGAGCCCGGATCTCAATCCCATTGAGCACGTCTGGGACCTGTTGGATCGGAGGGTGAGGGCTAGGGCCATACCCCTCCAGAAATGTCCGGGAACTTGCAGGTGCCTGGTGGAAGAGTGGGGTAGCATCTCACAGCAAGAAATGGCAAATCTGGTGCAGTCCATGAGGAGGAGATGCACTGCAGTCCTTAATGCAGCTGGTGGCTGGGGGTGTATGACTATAGAACAACTGGGGGTGTATGACTATAGAACACTGGGGTGTATGACTATAGAACACTGGGGTGTATGACTATAGAACACTGGGGTTTATGACTATAGAACACTGGGGTTTATGACTATAGAACACTGGGGGTTTATGACTATAGAACACTGGGGGTTTATGACTATAGAACACTGGGGTGTATGACTATAGAACACTGGGGTGTATGACTATAGAACACTGGGGTGTATGACTATAGAACACTGGGGTGTATGACTATAGAACACTGGGGTGTATGACTATAGAACACTGGGGTGTATGACTATAGAACACTGGGGGTTTATGACTATAGAACACTGGGGTGTCATGAACACTATAGAACACTGGGGTGTATGACTATAGAACACTGGGGTGTATGACTATAGAACACTGGGGTGTATGACTATAGAACACTGGGGTGTATGACTATAGAACACTGGGGTGTATGACTATAGAACACTGGGGTGTATGACTATAGAACACTGGGGGTGTATGACTATAGAACACTGGGGTGTATGACTATAGAACACTGGGGTGTATGACTATAGAACACTGGGGGTGTATGACTATAGAACACTGGGGTGTATGACTATAGAACACTGGGGTGTATGACTATAGAACACTGGGGTGTATGACTATAGAACACTGGGGTTTATGACTATAGAACACTGGGGGTGTATGACTATAGAACACTGGGGTGTATGACTATAGAACACTGGGGTTTATGACTATAGAACACTGGGGTGTAGGACTATAGAACACTGGGGTGTATGAATATAGAACACTGGGGTGTATGACTATAGAACACTGGGGTGTATGAATATAGAACACTGGGGGTTTATGACTATAGAACACTGGGGTGTATGACTATAGAACACTGGGGTGTATGACTATAGAACAATGGGGTGTATGATAATAATAATACTATAGAACACTGGGGTGTATGACTATAGAACACTGGGGGTGTATGACTATAGAACACTGGGGTGTATGACTAGAGCACTGGGGGTGTATGACTATAGAACACTGGGGTGTATGACTATAGAACACTGGGGTGTATGACTATAGAACACTGGGGTGTATGACTATAGAACACTGGGGAACACTGTGTATGACTATAGAACACTGGGGTGTATGACTATAGAACACTGGGGTTATGAGAACACTGGGGGTGTATGACTATAGAACACTGGGGGTTTATGACTATAGAACACTGGGGGTGTATGACTATAGAACACTGGGGGTGTATGACTATAGAACACTGGGGGTGTATGACTATAGAACACTGGGGTGTATGACTATAGAACACTGGGGTGTATGACTATAGAACACTGGGGGTGTATGACTATAGAACACTGGGGTGTATGACTATAGAACACTGGGGTGTTTAGAACACTGACTATAGAACACTGGGGTGTATAGAACACTATGACTATAGAACACTGGGGTGTATGACTATAGAACACTGGGGTTTATGACTATAGAACACTGGGGTGACTATAGAACACTATAGAACACTGGGGTGTATGACTATAGAACACTGGGGTGTATGACTATAGAACACTGGGGTGGGGTGTATGACTATAGAACACTGGGGTGTATGACTATAGAACACTGGGGTGTATGACTATAGAACACTGGGGTGTATGACTATAGAACACTGGGGTTTATGACTATAGAACACTGGGGGTTTATGACTATAGAACACTGGGGTGTATGACTATAGAACACTGGGGTGTATGACTATAGAACACTGGGGTGTATGACTATAGAACACTGGGGTGTATGACTATAGAACACTGGGGTGTATGACTATAGAACACTGGGGATGTATGACTATAGAACACTGGGGTGTATGACTATAGAACACTGGGGGTTTATGACTATAGAACACTGGGGTGTATGACTGAACACTGGGGTGTATGACTATAGAACACTGGGGGTGTATGACACTGGGGGTGTATAGAACACTGGGGTGTATGACTATAGAACACTGGGGTTTATGACTATAGAACACTGGGGTGTATGACTATAGAACACTGGGGGTTTATGACTATAGAACACTGGGGTGTATGACTATAGAACACTGGGGTGTATGACTATAGAACACTGGGGGTGTATGACTATAGAACACTGGGGTGTATGACTATAGAACACTGGGGTGTATGACTATAGAACACTGGGGGTTTATGACTATAGAACACTGGGGTGTATGACTATAGAACACTGGGGATGTATGACTATAGAACACTGGGGGTTTATGACTATAGAACACTGGGGTTTATGACTATAGAACACTGGGGTTTATGACTATAGAACACTGGGGTTTATGACTATAGAACACTGGGGGTTTATGACTATAGAACACTGGGGTGTATGACTATAGAACATGCAGTATGATGCCATTCTTAGCTAGACTGGACCAGAGCCGTTTTACATTTGATAAAGTCAAAGGTCTGAGGAAGTTCACCATTTGGAAGGGAATAGAGGTGAAACACCTTGTTGCTGTGTAGTTCACCCAACAATGTCTGTCTCTTCCATCCTGAACACCTAAATTAGATATCATCCATATGTGATATCTATACTGAACAAAAAATAGAAACACAAAATGTAAAGTGTTGGTCCCATGTTTCATGAGCTAAAATAAAACATCCCAGAAATGTTCCATACCCACAAAAAGCTTATTTCTCTCAAATGTTGTTTACATCCCTGTTAGTAAGAATGTCTCCTTTACCAAGATAAACCTGACAGGTGTGGCATATCAAGAAACTAAACAGCATGATCACTACACAGGTGCACCTTGTGCTGGTGACAATAAAATCTCACTCTAAAATATGCAATTTTGTCACACAACACAATGCCACAGATGTTTCAAGTATTGAGGGAGCGTGCAATGACTTCAGGAACTGCTGACTTCAGGAATGTCCATCAGAGCTGTAGGCCAGTGAATTGAATGTTAATTTCTCTGCCATAAGCAGCCTCCAACGTTGTTTTAGAGAATTTGGCGGTACTTCCAACCGGCCTCACAACCGCAGACCAAGTGTAACCACGCCAGCCCAGGACCTCCACATCTGGCTTTTTCACCTGCAGGATCGTGCTGAGGAGCATTTATGTCTGTAATAAAGCCCTTTTGTGGTGAAAAACACTGGGCCTGGCTGGGCCCTGGCTCCCCAGCGGGTGGACCTATGCCCTCCGAGGCCCACCCAGCCGATGACACAACTGTGGAAAGTATTGGAGTCAACATGGGCCAGCAATCCCTGTGGAACGCTTTTCGACACCTTGTAGAGTCCATGCCCCGATGAATTGAGGCTGTTCTGAGGGCAAAAGTGAGGGGCGCGGTGCCACTCAATATTAGGAAAGTGTTCTTAATGTTTTGTACACTCAGTGTAGTGCACTACTTTGACCGGGGCTGTAGGGAACAAGGAGTCACTTGGGACGCACCCTCCCTCCCATTATGTCAACTATTATGCATGGAATTAGCTTTGAAGCGGCTGGTATATACCTGTTGCTAAGCGACGCCTCCCGACCCCGACCAGGGGGGGAATATAGTCATCCTACACGGTACCAACATAAACAAGGCCACAACAACTCTACATGCATCTTAAAATGGCATCTTTTAAGCATTCTAGTGCACTACTAAGGACTAAACCCCATAGGGAATCTGGCCCAAAATTAGCACACTTTAATATGGAATAGGATGCTTTTTGAGAAACACCTTATATCATTTATCACACAGGTGAGTTCATCATAATGCTACTTATAAACCTGGGTATTGAATGAAGTGACTAATGCATTTGTCGATGGTACCCATGGCGACGGTTCTCATGTTCAATGTGGACATTCTAACTGAATTACACCTGATGTACACAGTATAGAACCATAAAATGATCCAATTCTAGATATATTTACACTTGAATAAATATGTTTACCTATTTCGTTTTTCACGCATATAGAAAAGCATATACGTCTTTGATACAGGCCAGGCAGATACCCATAACTTTCAATGTCACTTTGGTTCGGCGTTCTAAATCAGAACAGGATGGATTCTAGCCTGGGAACCAGTCTGTGTGTTTTCGATCATGCCACTCCTAGCCAAGGACAAACAGACTGATACCCAGGCTAGATGGACTCCCCTTATGGAGCGAGATCCTCACGTGTATCCCAGAGGACATTGTGTTCTCAGCAGCCAGTAGGGCCGTTGTAAGGTGTGATACAGGATGATAAAGGATAAGAGAAAGACATCGTACTGTAGTCCTTGAACATGAAAATGAAAGAAATACCATAGTATCTTCATGGTCCAATCTGTAAGTCGCTCTGGATAACAGCGTCTGCTAAATGACTTAAATGTAATGGTACCTGAAGGTACTGAAGAAACTTTGCTATGTGGACTAACTGTGGCCATGGTGACTGCAGTCTGCCGCAGTGTTTTCTCAGGACCTGTAGTCCGTGAAAATGATAGTGAATCAAAATGAGCATTAATGTTTTCATCTGGGGGTAGCCTACTGCTTTTTCTTTGACATGTAAACTAAACTAATCGTGGCCATGAGGAAGCAGGCTGATTTAGGGCCGTGAAGAAGCAGCAGTTGTGTAAAGTACTTAAGTAAAAAAAACTTTAAAGTACTACTTAAGTAGTTTATAGGGGTATCTGTACTTTACTTTACTATTTATATTTTTGCCAACTTTTACTTCACTACATTCCTAAAGAAAATAATGTATTTTTTATTCCATACATTTTCCCTGAGACCCAAAAGTACTTGTTATCTTTTACATTTACATTTACATTTAAGTCATTTAGCAGACGCTCTTATCCAGAGCGACTTACAAATTGGTGCATTCACCTTATGACAGGAAAATGATCCAATTCACACACTCATCAAGAGAACGTCCCTGTTCATCCCTACTGCCTCTGATCTGGTGGACTCACTAAACAGAGAACATCCCTGTTCATCCCTACTGCCTCTGATCTGGTGGACTCACTAAACAGAGAACATCCCTGGTCATCCCTACTGCCTCTGATCTGGCAGACTCACTAAACAGAGAACATCCCTGGTCATCCCTACTGCCTCTGATCTGGAGGACTCACTAAACAGAGAACATCCCTCCCTACTGCCTCTGGTCATCCCTACTGCCTCTGATCTGGAGGAGTCACTAAACAGAGAACATCCCTGGTCATCCCTACTGCCTCTGATCTGGAGGAGTCACTAAACAGAGAACATCCCTGGTCATCCCTACTGCCTCTGATCTGGAGGACTCACTAAACAGAGAACATCCCTGGTCATCCCTACTGCCTCTGATCTGGAGGACTCACTAAACAGAGAACATCCCTGGTCATCCCTACTGCCTCTGATCTGGAGGACTCACTAAACAGAGAACATCCCTGGTCATCCCTACTGCCTCTGATCTGGAGGACTCACTAAACAGAGAACATCCCTGGTCATCCCTACTGCCTCTGATCTGGAGGACTCACTAAACAGAGAACATCCCTGGTCATCCCTACTGCCTCTGATCTGGAGGACTCACTAAACAGAGAACATCCCTGGTCATCCCTACTGCTGTCACGTTCTGACCATAGTTCTGTTATTTTATTCTTTGTTTTAGCATGGTCAGGCCGTGAGTTGGGGTGGGCTGTCTATGTTTGTTTTTCTATGTTTGGTTTCTGTGTTCGGCCTGGTATGGGGCGGCAGCGTAGCCTATAGTGGTTAGAGCGTTGGACTAGTAACCGGAAGGTTGCGAGTTCAAACCCCCGAGCTGACAAGGTACAAATCTGTCGTTCTGCCCCTGAACAGGCAGTTAACCCACTGTTCCCAGGCCGTCATTGAAAATAAGAATATGTTCTTAACTGACTTGCCTGGTTAAATAAAGGTAAAAAATAAAATAAAAAATCAGAGGAAGGTGTCGTTAGTTGTCTCTGATTCAGGATCATACTTAGGTAACCTGGGTTTCACTGTTGGTTTGTGGGTGTTTGTTTCCGTTTGAGTGTTTGGGCCACACTGTACTGTTTCGGGTTTGTAATTTCACGTCATAGTTTATTGTTTTGATTCAGTGTTTTCTTTCATTAAAATAATCATGAACACTTACCATGCTGAGCTTTGGTCCGATCCCTACTCCTCCTCAGACGAAGAGGAGGAAATCCGTTACAACTTCCTCTGATCTGGCAGACTTACCAAACACACATGCTTTGTTTGTAAATGATGCTGTTGGAGTGTGACCCTGGAGATCTGTAAAAATACAAATTAAATGGTGCCGTCTGGTTTGCTTAATATAAGGAATTTAAAATTATTTATACTTTTACTTTTGATACTCAAGTATATTTGAGCAATTCCATTTACTTTTGACACTTAAGTATATTTAAAACCAAATTTTAGACTTTTACTCAAGTAGTATTTTACTGGGTGACTCACATTTACTTGAGTTTCTATTAAGATATCTTTACTTTTACTCAAGTATGACGATTACATACTTTTTACAGCACTGGTAAGCAGGCTGCTTTAGGGCCGTGAGGAACGTACTTTTTACAGCACTGGTAAGCAGGCTGCTTTAGGGCTGTGAGGAACGTACTTTTTACAGCACTGGTAAGCAGGCTGCTTTAGGGCTGTGAGGAAGCAGGCCGCTTTAGGGCCGTGAGGAAACAGGCTGCTTTAGGGCCATGAGGAAGCAGGCTGCTTTAGGGCCGTGAGGAAACAGGCTGCTTTAGGGCCATGAGGAAACAGGCTGCTTTAGGGCCATGAGGAAACAGGCTGCTTTAGGGCCGTGAGGAAACAGGCTGCTTTAGGGCCATGAGGAAACAGGCTGCTTTAGGGCCATGAGGAAACAGGCTGCTTTAGGGCCGTGAGGAAACAGACTGCTTTAGGGCCATGAGGAAACAGGCTGCTTCAGGGCCATGAGGAAACAGGCTGCTTTAGGGCCATGAGGAAACAGGCTGCTTCAGGGCCATGAGGAAACAGGCTGCTTTAGGGCCGTGAGGAAACAGGCCACTTTAGGGCCATGAGGAAACAGGCTGCTTTAGGGCTGTGAGGAAACAGGCCACTTTAGGGCCATGAGGAAACAGGCTGCTTTAGGGCCGTGAGGAAACAGGCCACTTTAGGGCCGTGAGGAAACAGGCTGCTTTAGGGCCATCAGGAAACAGGCCACTTTAGGGCCATGAGGAAACAGGCTGCTTTAGGGCCATGAGGAAACAGGCTGCTTTAGGGCTGTGAGGAAACAGGCCACTTTAGGGCCATGAGGAAACAGGCTGCTTTAGGGCTGTGAGGAAACAGGCTGCTTTAGGGCCGTGAGGAAACAGGCTGCTTTAGGGCTGTGAGGAAACAGGCTGCTTTAGGGCTGTGAGGAAACAGGCTGCTTTAGGGCTGTGAGGAAACAGGCTGCTTTAGGGCCATGAGGAAACAGGCTGCTTTAGGGCTGTGAGGAAACAGGCCACTTTAGGGCCATGAGGAAACAGGCTGCTTTAGGGCTGTGAGGAAACAGGCTGCTTTAGGGCTGTGAGGAAACAGGCCACTTTAGGGCTGTGGTGACTTCAGCAGACTGCAGCAGTGTTTTCTCAGGACAGTTTTTCAGCTCAGTTTAATAACTGGAAATCCTTCTCCGCTGGGGGGGTTGTGGATTTGGCCACCACACCAAATCCCTTCTTCATCAACAAGTATACAGTGCAGACACATGAGCAGTAGGCCATAATACACCAAGCAATTGATGAAGAAATGTGATCATATAACATATAACACTCCCCCCCCAATACACCAAGCAATATGGCTGTGGGGGTACTGTATGATCAAATAACGTTCAATCAATTCAACAGCAGAATTATTCAAGGCGTGGGAAAGACATTCATTTCTGTTATGTGCAATTGGTAAACAGCTGGAGGAAGGAAAGAAGGGGAAGAAGGATGATGATGAGGAGGAGGATGATGATGGTGGTGAAGAGGATGAGGAGGAGGAGGAGGGTGTTGATGATGATGATGATGGTGATGACGATGATAATATAATAGATGCAATTATGCAAAGGATTTAATCCGAAGCGATTTAAAGTCATGCATGCTTAGATGTTTACATATGGGTGATCCCATTGGGAATCGAACCCACGACCTGTGGTGCTGCGAGTGCCAACGACGTCTATGATGACACAAAGGATAACCACATTGACGACAACGGCTGCGTAGAAAATTAAATCCGCCAAACTCTTTTTAACAAACAGGTACTTTGTTCTCTTGGTTCTCTGTTTTCAGAGCTGGTCATGTGCTTCTTCTTCTCAGTCTAAGTCTTCCTCCGTGACTCCAAAGAGGATTAGCTACACCTGTTTTTTCTTCCGTTTTCTGGCAGGTGTAGAGGTGTGGAAACTTGGTCCCAGTTCCACTATTACAGTTGCAGTCGTATTTCTCCATGTCACACATACTAACGGTGAACCAAATGAAGAAATATTGATCCGTCTTTAATTCAAAACATTACGTTGTTGTTAAATGAATAACTCTAGAAACGAGAATACTAGGGTTAAAACACACGTCTAAAGTAAAAGTCTGAAGAGGTCAATTCCTAGGAATGTACATTAAGACTTCTTACGTATGCAGTGAGCTTCAGATTAGTCGCACACTCAGTCTAGACTAAATACCGCTGCTTTTGAAACTTATACGGAGGTCATTTAGCACACAAACCCCCCCCCCCCCCCTGTTTTTTCTTCCGTTTTCTGGCAAAAAAACATTTTTACGTTAAATATACGGTACTCTGTTTTTTCTTCCGTTTTCTGGCAGGTGAATATTTTTGGTCCCATGCCATTTAGCAGACGCTTTTATCCAAAGCGACTTACAGTCATGTGTGCATACATTCTACGTATGGGTGGTCCCGGGGATCGAACCCATCGAACCCACTACACTGGCGTTACAAGCGCCATGCTGGTAGAGCGCCATGCTCTACCAACTGAGCTACAGAAGGACAGAAGGACCACAATATTTTTGTATTTTTTTATATGAGTAAATAATTTTTTAAAAGCTGAAATCCCTTTGAGGTGCAACATATCGTATCAGGCCTGTTATTCAAAGCCCACATTGCCTCTCCACTTGACTAAAACCAAAGCTGCCTTAACAGAAAATGGCTCAAGAAAAAGTGAGTCACGCAGTAAAATACTACTTCAGTAAAAGTCTGAAAGTATTTGTTTTTAAATATACTTTCTGTATCAAAAGTAAGTGTAATTGCTCAAATATACTTTTATTGAGTATCCAAAGTAAATGTAAAAGTATAAATCATTTCACATTCCTTATATTAAGCAAACCAGATGGCACAATTTTCTTTTTTTCTTTCTTTTTATTTATGGATAACCAGGGGCACATACCAAAACTCATACATCATTCACAAACTTAGTGTAATGTAACAAATTATTTTGGTTGTCAGGGAAAATGTAGAGAGTAAAAAGTACATTTATTTTCTTTAGGAATGTAGTGAAGTAAAAGTAGTCAAGAAATATAAATAGTAAAGTACACCCCCCCCCCAAAAAAAAGACTTAATTAGTACTTTAAAGTGTTTTTACTTAAATACTTTACACCTCTGGATACAATGGGTGGTTTTCATTGATGACGTAGAGTACTTGGTGCTGTAACGAAAACATTACAGCCAAAACATGACTATCATTTTCTTATTTTGAAATACTTGACAGCATATACACCGAGTGTAGAAAACATTAGCAACACCTGCTCAGCTGTCCCCAGTCCACCTGGCCGTGCTGCTGGTCCAGTTTCAACTGTTCTGCCTTATTATTATTGGACCATGCTGGTCATTTATGAACATTTGAACATCTTGGCCATGTTCTGTTATAATCTCCACCCGGCACAGCCAGAAGAGGACTGGCCACCCCACATAGACTGGTTCCTCTCTAGGTTTCTTCCTAGGTTTTGGCCTTTCTAGGGAGTTTTTCCTAGCCACCGTGCTTCTACACCTGCATTGCTTGCTGTTTGGGGTTTTAGGCTGGGTTTCTGTACAGCACTTTGAGATATCAGCTGATGTACGAAGGGCTATATAAATACATTTGATTTGATTTGATTTTCATGACGTAAACCACAATTCCATCCACAGATGTTAGGTGAGGAACGTCATACAGCATATAACAAAACTAATGACAGACGTAATGGAAACAGGAAGTTTGCGGACCGTTTTCATGAACGCCAATAGATAATTTGTTCCGTAGACAAAATGGTGGGATCTTTTTTGTGTTGGTAAAATGACTTATGTGATAAATGGTGGTAAAAAATATTGATGTAAACTAATACGATGAATATAATATATTATAGATATTTGCCTGATACATGAAAACTTAAGTGAAAAAGTGCATTTTTCTATGAGATGGAAACACATCACTGGTGGAAAAATGTGCATGTTTTCTTTATGAGTATTCACATGTTTTCTTTATGAGTATTCACGTGTTTTCTTTATGAGTATTCACATGTTTTCTTTATGAGTATTCGCATGTTTTCTTTATGAGTATTCACATGTTTTCTTTATTCTTTATGAGTATTCACATGTTTTCTTTATGAGTATTCGCATGTTTTCTTTATGAGTATTCACATGTTTTCTTTATGAGTATTCACATGTTTTCTTTATGAGTATTCACATGTTTTCTTTATTCTTTATGAGTATTCACATGTTTTCTTTATGAGTATTCACATTTTTTCTTTATGAGTATTCACATGTTTTCTTTATGAGTATTCACATGTTTTCTTTATGAGTATTCACATGTTTTCTTTATGAGTATTCGCATGTTTTCTTTATGAGTATTCACATGTTTTCTTTATGAGTATTCACATGTTTTCTTTATGAGTATTCACATGTTTTCTTTATGAGTATTCACGTGAAAATATGTCACCAATTGGATGGAAACCTAGCTAGTGACTGACCTGGTGAATCCAGGTGAAAGCTATGATCCATTTACATTTACATTTAAGATGTTATCAGAGCGACTGTTTCAAACATCCATTGATGTCACCTTCCAAATCAGTGGTGATGAAAGGGGAGGAGACAGGGTTAAAGATGAAGGGAGGAGACAGGTTAAAGATGAAGGGGGGGAGACAGGTTAAAAATGAAGGGGAGGAGACAGGTTAAAGATGAAGGGGAGGAGTCAGGTTAAAAATGAAGGGGAGGAGTCAGGTTAAAAATGAAGGGGAGGAGACAGGTTAAAGATGAAGGGGAGGAGACAGGGTTAAAGATGAAGGGGAGGAGACAGGTTAAAGATGAAGGGGAGGAGACAGGTTAAAAATGAAGGGGAGGAGACAGGTTAAAGATGAAGGGGAGGAGTCAGGTTAAAAATGAAGGGGAGGAGACAGGTTAAAGATGAATGGGAGGAGACAGGGTTAAAGATGAATGGGAGGAGACAGGTTAAAGTTGAAGGGGAGGAGACCTGGTTAAAGATGAAGGGGAGGAGTCAGGTTAAAGATGAAGGGGAGGAGTCAGGTTAAAGATGAAGGGGAGGAGTGAGGTTAAAGATAAGGGGAAGAGACAGGGTTATAGATGAAGGGGAGGAGACAGGGTTAAAGATGAAGGGGAGAAGACAGGGTTAAAGATGAAGGGGAGGAGACAGGTTAAAGATGAAGGGGAGGAGACAGGTTAAAGAAGGATTTTTAAGCCTTGAGACAATTGAGACATGGATTGTGTATGTGTGCCACTCAGAGGGTGAATGGGCAAGACAAAATATTTAAGTGCCTTTGTACTGGGTATGGTAGTAGGTGCCAGGTGCATCGGTTTGAGTCAAGAACAGCAACGCTGCTGAGTTTTTCAGGCTCAACAGTGTCCTGTGTGTATCAAGAATGGTTCACCACCCAAAGAACCTCCAGCCAATTTGATACAACTGTGGGAACCATTGGAGTCACCATGGGGCCAGCATCCCTGTGGAACACTTTCCACACCTTGTAGAGTCCCTGACCCCGATGAATTGAGGCTGTTCCGAGGGTCGAAAAGGGGTGCAACTCAATATTAGGAAGTTGTTCCTAATGTTTTGTACACTCAGTGTAAACCTGTCCATGACCATCATCAGGGAAAAAAAATAACAATTGAAACAAAACTGTCATGTTTGTCATTTATTATCATGTCTTGTCCCTGTGCTCCCCATTCTATTCGTTTCCCTCTGCTGGTCTTATTAGGTTCTTTCCCTCTTTCTATCCCTCTCTCTCCCCCTCCCTCTCTCACTCTCTCGCTCTCTCTTCTCTCTATCGTTCCGTTCCTGCTCCCAGCTGCTCCTATTCCCCTAATCATCATTTAGTCTTCCCACACCTGTTCCCGATCCTTTCCCCTGATTGGAGTCCCTATTTATTCCTTTGTGTTCCGTTCCTGTCCTGTCGGTTCCTTGTTTAGAATTCACCGTGCTGTGATTGTGTAATTGTGTATCGCCCTGTCCTGTCGTGTTTTTTGCCTTCATCAGATGCTGCGTGTGAGCAGGTGTCTCTGTCAACTACGGCCTGCGCCTAAACCTGCAGTCTGTGGCCGCTTCTCCTGTTATTTCCCTCTACAGACTAGAGGATTTCTGTTATTCCCTGTTTGGACTTGAATAAACTCTGTTTCTGTTAAGTCGCTTTTGGGTCCTCTTTCACCTGCATGACAAAAACAAAAAACGACAAACTACATCATTTAGATACGATCTTTGTAAACATTGTGGTTTGAACGTTTGAATAAAATATCTTTATATAAGGGTTATAAATGAAATCTGACATTATCTACTAAGCAAAAGACTTTCATTAGGCCTATATTAATTTTGCACGCACAATTTTTACGTTTTTGATTTGTTAAAAAAGTTTGAAATATCCAAATCATGATTGTGTTCCACTTGTTGTTGATTCTTCACAAAAAAATACAGTTTTATATCTTTATGTTTGAAGCCTGAAATGTGGCAAAAGGTCGCAAAGTTCAAGGGGGCCGAATACTTTCGCAAGGCACTGTACATTGGTAACCAGTTTATAATGGCCAATACAACACAGCTAAGGGCTGTATCCAGGCACACCGCGTTGCATCGTGAATAAGAACAGCCTTTAGCCGTGGTATATTGGCCGCGTATCGCAAAACCTCGTGCCTTACTGTTTAATTATACCATGCAGAGTGCATCGTAAATGGAGCAGTCTGGGTATTGATCTGCAGCGTCTCTGTAGAGTCAATAGGATTGATCCATTGAGGGTTTTTTTTGTAGGAGAACTAATCACACAGAACCCTTTCTCCCTCAATTAGTCACTTCAGACTCTCTTCAGGGGTTGTGTCCTAAATGGCACCCTATTCCCTTTATAGTGCACTACTTTTAACCAGGGCCCTATGTCACCCTATTCCCTTTATAGTGCACTACTTTTAACCAGGGCCCTATGGCACCCTATTCCCTTTATAGTGCACTACTTTTAACCAGGGCCCATAGTGCTCTGGTAAAAAGCAGTGCACTATATAGGACATAAGCTGACATTTTGGACTGACCATCTACTACCGATGGCCCTTTTTAGATGAGTGTTTCTCAATCTGTTTTTTAACAGGGTCTGTGTTCCAGTCTGTTTTTGCTAAAAATGCCAACAAGTCCTTGTCACTCATTGTTTTGAAAGATGATGTTGGTTGAAGCAGAAAGATATCTGAGATCAGGCTAGGACTGGCAAACAATGTTTTTATCCTCCTGGGGTGCCGCTTCCATCAAAACTAGCACTCGAACATCTCAGGGTACCTGGGGTGCTGCTTCCATCAAAACTAGCACTCGAACATCTCAGGGTACCTGGGTTGCCGCTTCCATCAAAACTAGCACTCGAACATCACAGGGTACCTGGGGTGTTGCTTCCATCAAAACTAGCACTCGAACATCTCAGGGTACCTGGGGTGCTGCTTCCATCAAAACTAGCACTCGAACATCTCAGGGTACCTGGGGTGCGTCTTCCATCAAAACTAGCACTCGAACATCTCAGGGTACCTGGGGTGCTGCTTCCATCAAAACTAGCACTCAAACATCTCAGGGTACCTGGGGTGCTGCTTACATCAAAACTATCACTCGAACATCTCAGGGTACCTGGGGTGCTTCTTCCATCAAAACTAGCACTCGAACATCTCAGGGTACCTGGGGTGCTGCTTCCATCAAAACTAGCACTCGAACATCTCAGGGTACCTGGGGTGCTGCTTACATCAAAACTATCACTCGACCATCACAGGGTACCTGGGGTGTTGCTTCCATCAAAACTAGCACTCGAACATCTCAGGGTACCTGGGGTGCTGCTTCCATCAAAACTAGCACTCGAACATCTCAGGGTACCTGGGGTGCTGCTTCCATCAAAACTATCACTCGAACATCTCAGGGTACCTGGGGTGCTTCTTCCATCAAAACTAGCACTCGAACATCTCAGGGTACCTGGGGTGCTGCTTCCATCAAAACTAGCACTCGAACATCTCAGGGTACCTGGGGTGCTGCTTACATCAAAACTATCACTCGAACATCTCAGGGTACCTGGGGTGCGTCTTCCATCAAAACTATCACTCGAACATCTCAGGGTACCTGGGGTGCGGCTTACATCCAAACTAGCACTCGAACATCTCAGGGTACCTGGGGTGCTGCTTACATCAAAACTATCACTCGAACATCTCAGGGTACCTGGGGTGCCGCTTACATCAAAACTATCACTCGAACATCTCAGGGTACCTGGGGTGCTGCTTCCATCAAAACTAGCACTCGAACATCTCAGGCTACCATAAAGCAGTATCCCATGGACCGGGCCCGGTCCAGGAATCTGAGGTTGAGTAACACTGTTTTAGAAGAGTATCATGATAGAATATAAACAGAACATGAGGATCATATACACTCAGTTAATCCAAAGTTATTTTATACTATATATATTTGTTTAAAGGGTTTTATCTGCTCTGCTAGCAGTACCAGTAGAAATCAGTTACAAAATATTTATTGGAAAGAGAGAACAAGAAAAAAAGAGAGAACATCAAAACCAGGGTAAAAATCCATGTCTTCAGAAAAACGTGACTTTGGTCTTTAGACTTGGGCTATTTGGTGTTCCAGTGTGGACTTTATAAAATCTCACCAGTCATTGATGTAAAATGTATCCATTACATCACATATGTCAGAGTCAAGGCCCGCGGGCCACATCCGGCCCGCGAGAAGGTTTTTTACGGCCCCTGGGATGATCTTGATTTATTATTAGAACCGGCCCGCAGACCGCAGCAAGCCGGCAGCCCGCAGATCTTTTACACGCACCAATACTACATTTCCCACAATGCAACGGTGACGCACCGAGCAGTAGGCTGCTTCATTTCAATATTTATTGGCACAGCAGTTGTCAGCATCACAGTAAAATTAACTTTCAGATACCCATCAAAAATGGCAAAACGGAAGGTGGACACTGAGAACCGGGGGTTTCAAACAAGGTGGGAGTCGGAGTATTTGTTCACGGAGGTAGCTGGAAAACCTGTGTGTCTTCTGTGTGGAGAAAGTGTGGCGGTACTGAAAGAGTATAATCTGAGACGACATTATGAAACGAAACACGCGGACAAAAACAAGAATATGGACATGGAACAAAGGCTACAAAAGGCAGAGGAATTAAAACGAGGCCTCAAATCTCGACAGGCTCTGTTCAAAAAAGCCAAATCACAAGGCCAGGCTGCTGTCAAGGCCAGTTTTATTTTGGCAGAAGAGATCGCTAAATCAGCCCGGCCATTTACGGAGGGGGATTTCATCAAAAACTGCATGATTAAAGTTTGTGACGAAGTTTGCCCAGAAAAAAGGCAACTCTTTTTAAATGTGAGTCTGAGCAGAAACACCATTGCCGAGAGAGTAGACCAGTTGTCCATCAATCTAAAAGAGCAGCTTGTGAAAAAGGGAAAAGATTTCATTGCATATTCCTTGGCTGTGGATGAGAGCACCGACATTTCTGACATTGCCCAGTTGTCAATTTTCATCCGCGGAGTGGACTCCAGCCTAAGCGTGACAGAGGAGTTTTTGGCTTTACGTCCTATGCATGGCACAACTACGGGGCATGATTTGTATGAAGAGGTGTCAAGATGTGTAAATGAGATGGAGCTGCCTTGGGATAAACTCGTGGGTTTGACAACCGACGGAGCACCTGCGATGTGTGGACACAGGAGCGGACTGGTGGAGAAGATACGGGAAAAGATACAAGAGGAAAACGCGACAGGTGAGCTGACAGCTTATCATTGTATCATACACCAGGAAGCGTTGTGCGGTAAAGCCTTGAAAATGGAGCATGTAATGAGCATCATCACGCGCACAGTTAACTTTATCAGAGCCAAAGGTTTGAATCACCGCCAGTTCAAGGCATTTCTGACGGAGTTAGAAACGGAGCATGGTGATTTGCCTTATCACACAGAGGTGCGATGGCTAAGCCAGGGAAAGGTGCTTCAAAGATGTTTCGAGCTTCGTGAGGAGATTTGTCTGTTCTTGGACAGCAAAGGGAAAGACACAACACAACTCCGAGACAAAATGTTTCTGTGTGAAATGGCTTTTCTGTGTGACATTACGAGTCATCTGAATGCAATGAACTTGCAGCTGCAGGGTCGGGATCGTGTCATCTCTGATATGTACAGTACAGTGAAGGCATTTAAAACCAAACTGACTCTGTGGGAGACGCAGATGCGGAAAGAAAATTTGAGCCACTTTCCCAGCTGCCAGACCATGAAAGAGAAGCTCTCTACCAGTGCGTTCCCGAGCGCACAGTTGGCTGATAAAATAGGTATGCTTGCCGCTGACTTTCGACGCCGATTTGCTGACTTTGAAGCACAAAAAAGCAGGTTGGAACTGCTCGGTAACCCATTTGCTGTTGACGTGGAAAGCTCACCACCAAACCTCCAAATGGAGTTGATTGACCTCCAATGCAATGATGCACTGAGGGCAAAATATGCGGCAGTGGGTGCTGCGGAGTTCGCCAGTTTCCTCCCCGACACAATGCCCCAGCTGCGCATCCAGGCTGCTCAAACGTTGTCTATGTTTGGCAGCACATACCTGTGTGAACAACTGTTTTCTTTGATGAACTTGAACAAAACATCACACAGAAGTCGACTTACTGCTGAACACCTCCACTCAATTCTGAGGATTTCCTCAGCTCAGAGCCTTACCCCGAACATTGATGAACTTGTGGAAAAGATGGGACACCACCAAGTATCACCCTCAACCTCAAACAAGTGAACATTACTGTGCAATCACATATTTAGAGTTTTTACTCAGTTCAAGTTTAAAAGTTAAAGTTTAATATTTGTTTTCACTGCATGTTACTTCTCCTTAAACAAAGTGTTGTTTTTGATTAATAGATTTTTGCACTTTATTTTATTGTATTTCAATCCAATTATATTTTTAAAATATTTCAGTTGAGTGGATGATAGAAAATTGCTATTATTGTTTTTTTCTTTGAAGTAAATTTAGCCCACTTTTGCTAAAATAGAAAATATAGGCTACTGATGGTGCCTTGAATACCGGTTTCTTTCATTTAATGTTCATGTTATGGGGATTTTTATATAAAGGAAATTTGTCTTTTGTGTCTGTTGAAAATTAAAGATTACTGACAGAGCCATAAGAAAATATTGCTTTATTTATCTGATCATATTGGAATATATTTGTTAGGTTTTCAGTAGGTTCAATTAGGTTCACTAGACTATATGCGTCATTTAAAAAATTTTCAATGAACATTCGAACAGTCCGGCCCTCGGCTTGTAGCTAAAATTTTTATTTGGCCCTCCGTCCATTTGACTTTGACACCCCTGCATTACATGATAGGGAGAATCATCAATGAGACAGACTCATCGAGCTCTAGAGTTGTCTATCCCTGCTTTCTCTTACAGGTGGTTGGTCAGTTGGTTGGTCAGGTGGTTGGTCAGGTGACTGGTCAGGTGGTTGGTCTGGTGGTTGGTCAGGTGACTGGTCAGGTGGTTGGTCCGGTGGTTGGTCAGGTGACTGGTCAGGTGGTTGGTCCGGTGGTTGGTCAGGTGGTTGGTCAGGTGACTGTTGGTCTGGTGGTTGGTCAGGTGACTGGTCAGGTGGTTGGTCCGGTGGTTGGTCAGGTGGTTGGTCAGATTTCCTCCATTGACTTTGACTTTGTATCCAGGATCATTGACATAAAATGTATCAAAAACTTGATAGAAAAAGGAAAAGGTGTATTGCTGTTCTCATTACGCTCCGTTAGTGGAATACTCCTCTGGCTGACCTCCAGCCATAGCTGTCATCAGGGATCATAGGTTCAAAGTTCAACGGACAGGGTAGTTTAAGGGTCGACAACGGGAAAGTTGCTGACCTTGTTGTTCCTGCTGATTCGTCGTTCTGGCCGTGGGCGTGGCTGTTTGGTCTGGATCAGTTCCTCTGGGGTGTTCCCCAGCGGTGGGAGGAGCCTCTTTTTACTGTTCCTGGTCTCCGGCAGCCACTGGGGCGGCAGCTCGAATGGACCGAACCCAAACTGGGTGGCGTTGTCGGGCTCCGTGGGGGTCGCTGGCGCCACCTGTGATGAGGAGGTGTAAGAGCAGGCGTGGACAGGGGCAGGGGAGACTTTGGGCAATATGAGAGGAGGTTCTTTAGTCATTAGGACACTCTCTCTGATTGGTTGGGTCTGTTTCTGTAGAACCATCTTCCCTTCGTGTCCCCCTAGTCTACCCCCTCCAAGGTGGTTCTCTTTGGGTTGCAAACAACCCCCACCACCTCCTGACCCTAACGAAGGTATCTCATTCTCTACCTCCTCCTCGTCCTCTTCATCGGTCGGCCTAAAGATCTGCTGCTGTCCGATATTAAACATCTCCAGGAGCTGGCTCCCGGCCTGAGCCGACCCCTCCAGCCCTCCCTCGCCCCCTATCCCCAGGGCCCCAGTGCTGACTACGTTACGCCGGCTGTAGCGTCTGCGGACCCGGGCTAAAACATCCAACAGGCACTGCCTGGCCGTGCGGTTCACCGTCAGAAACAGCAGAGGGTTGGTGAGGAGAGACACCTTTGGCAGCCAGATGGCTGTGAGGTAGAGAGAAGGAGACAATTCCTCACCGTCCCCGAGAAGAGTGCGGTATACCACCAACGCCCCATAGGGGGCGCTACAGGCCGAGAAGGCTAAAACGACAGCTAGTAATGTAGCGTGTAGCTCAGCCTCGCGCTGCGACACGTACGGAATAGAGATGGAGTTCTGAGGGGTTCTCAACGCTGCAATAATCACCTTCTTCTTCTGGCTGGCGCTAAGGGCTCGGCGAATCAGAACCATGAACAGGAAGACAACCGCCAGTGGGAGGATCACCTAAAAATAAAATGTAATTAAAAACACAACAACTTTTGTACTGTTGTCTTTCCTGCACCAACACTCTCAGAAAAAAAATTGGTTCTAAAAAAGGGTTATTCGGTTGTCCCCATAGGATAACCATTTTTGGTTCCAGGTAGAAGCCTTTTGGGTTCCATGTAGAACCATAGAGGGTTCTGGAACAAAAAATATTTTTTCAAACAGTTCTCATATGGGAACAGCCAAAGAATCGTTAAATGTTCGCGATAACATATTTCTTTTCTAAGAGGGTAGCACTCATACTTCTATTTTGTTACTAAACACTGGCGAGCTGAAAAGCTTATTTTTAAAAAATGAT
>NC_060186.1:75678337-75744585 GCF_021184085.1 Oncorhynchus gorbuscha | reverse complement strand
AAAAAACAGAATAGAGCTAAGCACAGGCAAAATCCTAGAAGAAAACCTGTTTCAGTCTGCTTTCCACCAGACACTGGGAGATTAAATTTACCTTTCAGCAGGAAAATAGCCTAAAACACAAGGACAAACCTACACTGGAAGTACTTACCAAGAAAACAGTGAATGTTCCTGAATGGCAAGACCTGAAAAAGGTAGTCTAGCAATGATCAACAACCAATTTCACAGTTAAAATAATTTTGAAAGTTATAATGGCCAAATGTTGCACAATACAGGTGTGGAAATCTCTTAGAGACTTACCCAGAACGTCACAGAGCTGTAATCACTGCCAAAGGTGCTTGACTCAGGCGCGAAAATACTTATGTAAATGAGCAAACAATGTCTAAAAAGACGTTTTCAATTTGTTATTATTACTCGCTACAAATGACATAAATCACTGCTGGATAACTACACATCTCAGTAGTAATGAAGTAGTAAAGCCAGTAGGTTTTGATCGTAGTAGTGGTGAGTAGTAATTCAGTAGTACTTTTCACGAGAAAGCTCTGTGATACTCCTCTGAATATCAAAACGGCTTCCAAAGGTGTGTTTTCCCTCGACTGTGTTAAGAATATTATAAATATATTATATATATAATATATTATATTATAAAATGTCTGGGCATATGCACATTTCCCTCCCAGGAATCACAATTTGAATGCGCCTCGAGATGAAAATTATTTTCTCTCACAGAATGCCAATTTAACTCCTTCGTGCACGTGTGCGTGTGTGGACCGACACACAGAGGAATTTGATCGTTGAGCTACTGCTTATACTGGCAAATTAAAGGATCAGGAGAAACACACACACTGCTGGTCCCAACAAGGAGAGTCAAACCATAAACGATCTCTCTCTCACTCTCACTCTCACTCTCACTCACACTCTAAATCTCACTCGCACTCGCACTCGCACTCGCACTCACACTCTCACTCGCACTCTCACTCGCACTCTCACTCAATTCAATTCAAGGGGGCTTTATTGGCATGGGAAACATGTGTTAACATTGCCAAAGCAAGTGAGGTAGATAATATACAAAAGTGAAATAAACAATAAAAATTAACAGTAAACATTACACATACAGAAGTTTCAAAACAATAAAGACATTACAAATGTCATATTATATATATATATATATGTGTGTGTTGTAACAATGTACAAATAGTTAATAAAGTACACAAGGGAAAATATATAAGCATTAATATGGGTTGTATTTACAATGGTGTTTGTTCTTCACTGGTTGCCCTTTTCTTGTGGCAACAGGTCACAAACCTTGCTGTTGTTGTAAGGGTTTTCTTCTGGTGAAAGAGAGGCGGACCAAAATGCAGCGTGGTGGTTATTCATGTTTTTAATAAAGACGACTATACATGAACAGACTATACAAAACAAGAAAAGTGAAAACCTAAACAGTCCTATCTGGGGCAAACACAGAGACAGGAACAATCACCCACAAAACACAACACAAAACAGGCTACCTAAATATGGTTCCCAACCAGAGACAATGACTAACACCTGCCTCTGATTGAGAACCATATCAGGCCAAACATAGAAATAGACAAACCAGACACACAACATAGAATGCCCACCCAGCTCACGTCCTGACCAACACTAAAACAAGGAAAACACATTCGAACGATGGACAGAACGTGACAGCTGTGATGGCACACTGTGGAATTTCACCCAGTAGATATGGGAGTTTATCAAAATTGGATTTGTTTTCAAATTCTTTGTGGATCTGTGTAATCTGAGGGAAATATGTATCTCTAATATGGTTATAAGTTGGACAGGAGGTAAGGAAGTGCAGCTGTGTTTCCACCTCCTTTTGTGTGCAGTGAGCACATAGCCTGTCTTCTCTTGAGAGCCAGGTCTGTCTACGGCGGCCTTTCTCAATAGCAAGGCTATGCTCACTAAGGCTGTACATAGCCAAAGCTTTCCTTAAGTTTGGGTCAGTCACAGTGGTATTCTGCCACTGTGTACTCTCTGTTTAGGGCCAAATACCAATCTAGTTTGCTCTGTTTATTTGTTAATTCTTTTCAATGTGTCAAGTAATTATCTTTTTGTTTTCTCATGATTTGGTTGGGTCTAATTGTGCTGCTGTCCTGGGGCTCTGTGGGGTGTGTTTGTGTTTGTGAACAGAGCCCAAGGACCAGCTTACGTAGGGGACTCTTCTCCAGGTTCAGCTCTCTGGAGGTGATGGCTTTGTTATGGAAGGTTTGGGAATCGCTTCCTTTTAAGTGCTTGTAGAATTTAACAGCTCTTTTCTGGATTTTGATAATTAGTGGACCCCCAGACCTCACAACCGTAAAGGGCAATGGGCTATATGACTGATTCAAGTATTTTTAGCCAGATCCTAATTGGTATGTTGAAATTTATGTTCTTTTTGATGGCATAGAATGCCCTTCTTGCCTTGTCTCTCAGATCGTTCACAGCTTTGTGGAAGTTACCTGTAGCGCTGATGTTTAGGCCAAGGTATGTATCGTTTTTTGTGTGCTCTAGGGCAATAATGTTAATGGAATATGTATTTGTGGTCCTGGCGACTGGACCTTTTTTGGAACACCATTATTTTGGTCTTACTGAGATTTACTGTCAGGGCCCAGGTCTGACAGAATCTGTGCAGAAGATCTAGGTGCTGCCCACCTTGGTTTGTGACAGAAGCACCAGATCATCAACGAACAGTACACATTTGACTTCGGATTCTAGTAGGGTGAGGCCGGGTGCTGCAGACTCACTCTCTCTCCCTCCTTATCTCCCACTCACTCACTCACTCACTCACTCACTCACTCACTCACTCACTCACTCACTCACTCACTCACTCACTCACTCACTCACTCACTCACTCACTCACTCACTCACTCACTCACTCACTCACTCACTCTCTCCCTCTTTATCGCCCACTCACTCTCTCTCTCTCCCTCCCTATCACTCACTCACTCACCCACTCACTGACTCACTTTCTCACTCACT
Source organism: Oncorhynchus gorbuscha (assembly GCF_021184085.1). Taxonomy (NCBI): domain Eukaryota; kingdom Metazoa; phylum Chordata; class Actinopteri; order Salmoniformes; family Salmonidae; genus Oncorhynchus; species Oncorhynchus gorbuscha. Next base: position 75,741,591 of record NC_060186.1, on the reverse strand, counting down.
CACTCACTCACTCACTCACTCACTCTCTCCCTCCTTATCACTCACTCACTCACTCACTCACTCACTCACTCACTCACTCACTCACTCACTCACTCACTCACTCACTCACTCACTCACTCACTCACTCACTCACTCACTCTTTATCGCCCACTCACTCTCTCTCTCTCCCTCCCTATCACTCACTCACTCACTCACTCACTCACTCACTCACTCACTCACTCACTCACTCACTCACTCACTCACTCACTCACTCACTCACTCACTCACTCACTCACTCACTCACTCACTCACTCTCTCTCCTTATCTCTCACTCACTCACTCACTCACTCACTCACTCACTCACTCACTCACTCACTCACTCACTCACTCACTCACTCACTCACTCACTCACTCACTCACTCACTCACTCTCTCCCTCTTTATCGCCCACTCACTCTCTCTCTCTCCCTCCCTATCACTCACTCACTCACCCACTCACTGACTCACTTTCTCACTCACTCACTCACTCACTCACTCTCTCTCTCTCCCTCCCTATCACTCACTCACTCACTCACTCACTCACTCACTCACTCACTCACTCACTCACTCACTCTCTCTCTCTCCTTATCTCTCACTCACTCACTCACTCACTCACTCACTCACTCACTCACTCACTCACTCACTCACTCACTCTTTATCGCCCACTCACTCTCTCTCTCTCCCTCCCTATCACTCACTCACTCACTCACTCACTCACTCACTCACTCACTCACTCACTCACTCACTCACTCACTCACTCACTCACTCACTCTTTATCGCCCACTCACTCTCTCTCTCTCCCTCCCTATCACTCACTCACTCACTCACTCACTCACTCACTCACTCACTCACTCACTCACTCACTCACTCACTCACTCACTCACTCACTCACTCGCCCTCCTTATCACTCACTCACTCACTCACTCACTCACTCACTCACTCACTCACTCACTCACTCACTCACTCACTCACTCACTCACTCACTCACTCACTCACTCACTCACTCACTCACTCTTTATCGCCCACTCACTCTCTCTCTCTCCCTCCCTATCACTCACTCACTCACTCACTCACTCACTCACTCACTCCTCACTCACTCACTCACTCACTCACTCACTCACTCACTCACTCACTCACTCACTCTCTCCCTTTTTATCGCCCACTCACTCTCTCTCTCTCCCTCCCTATCACTCACTCACTCACCCACTCACTGACTCACTTTCTCACTCACTCACTCACTCACTCACTCACTCACTCTCTCCCTCCTTATCACTCACTCACTCACTCACTCACTCACTCACTCACTCACTCACTCACTCACTCACTCACTCACTCACTCACTCACTCACTCACTCACTCACTCACTCACTCTTTATCGCCCACTCACTCTCTCTCTCTCTCCCTCCCTATCACTCACTCACTCACTCACTCACTCACTCACTCACTCACTCACTCACTCACTCACTCACTCACTCACTCACTCACTCACTCACTCACTCACTCACTCACTCACTCACTCACTCACTCACTCTCTCTCCTTATCTCTCACTCACTCACTCACTCACTCACTCACTCACTCACTCACTCACTCACTCACTCACTCACTCACTCACTCACTCACTCACTCACTCACTCACTCACTCACTCACTCACTCACTCTCTCCCTCTTTATCGCCCACTCACTCTCTCTCTCTCCCTCCCTATCACTCACTCACTCACCCACTCACTGACTCACTTTCTCACTCACTCACTCACTCACTCACTCTCTCTCTCTCCCTCCCTATCACTCACTCACTCACTCACTCACTCACTCACTCACTCACTCACTCACTCACTCACTCACTCACTCACTCACTCACTCACTCACTCACTCACTCACTCACTCACTCACTCCTTATTTCCTACTCACTCACTCACTCACTCACTCTCTCCTCTCTCCTTTTCTCCCTCTCTCTCTTATCCCCCTCTACTTATCTCCCACTCTCTTTTATCCCCTCTCCTTATCTCCCACTCTCTCCTTATCCCCCTCTCCTTATCTCCCACTCTATCCTTATCTCCCACTCTCTCCTTATCCCCCTCTCCTTATCTCCCACTCTCTCTTTATCCCCCTCTCCTTATCTCCCACTCTCTCTTTATCCCCCTCTCCTTATCTCCCACTCTATCCTTATCTCCCACTCTCTCTTTATCCCCCTCTCCTTATCCCCCTCTCCTTATCTCCCACTCTATCCTTATCTCCCACTCACTCACTCACTCACTCACTCACTCACTCACTCACTCACTCACTCACTCACTCACTCACTCACTCACTCACTCACTCACTCACTCACTCACTCACTCACTCTTTATCGCCCACTCACTCTCTCTCTCTCCCTCCCTATCACTCACTCACTCACTCACTCACTCACTCACTCACTCACTCACTCACTCACTCACTCACTCACTCACTCACTCACTCACTCACTCACTCACTCTCTCTCTCTCCTTATCTCTCTCTCACTCACTCACTCACTCACTCACTCACTCACTCACTCACTCACTCACTCACTCACTCACTCACTCACTCACTCACTCTTTATCGCCCACTCACTCTCTCTCTCTCCCTCCCTATCACTCACTCACTCACTCACTCACTCACTCACTCACTCACTCACTCACTCACTCACTCACTCACTCACTCACTCACTCACTCACTCACTCACTCACTCACTCACTCTCTCTCCTTATCTCTCACTCACTCACTCACTCACTCACTCACTCACTCACTCACTCACTCACTCACTCACTCACTCACTCACTCACTCACTCACTCACTCACTCACTCACTCGCCCTCCTTATCACTCACTCACTCACTCACTCACTCACTCACTCACTCACTCACTCACTCACTCACTCACTCACTCACTCACTCACTCACTCACTCACTCACTCACTCACTCACTCCTTATTTCCTACTCACTCACTCACTCACTCTCTCCCTCTCTCCTTTTCTCCCACTCTCTCCTTATCCCCCTCTACTTATCTCCCACTCTCTCTTTATCCCCTCTCCTTATCTCCCACTCTCTCCTTATCCCCCTCTCCTTATCTCCCACTCTATCCTTATCTCCCACTCTCTCCTTATCCCCCTCTCCTTATCTCCCACTCTCTCTTTATCCCCCTCTCCTTATCTCCCACTCTCTCTTTATCCCCCTCTCTTATCTCCCACTCTATCCTTATCTCCCACTCTCTCTTTATCCCCCTCTCCTTATCCCCCTCTCCTTATCTCCCACTCTATCCTTATCTCCCACTCACTCACTCACTCACTCACTCACTCACTCACTCACTCACTCACTCACTCACTCACTCACTCACTCACTCACTCACTCACTCACTCACTCACTCACTCACTCACTCACTCTTTATCGCCCACTCACTCTCTCTCTCTCCCTCCCTATCACTCACTCACTCACTCACTCACTCACTCACTCACTCACTCACTCACTCACTCACTCACTCACTCACTCACTCTCTCTCTCTCCTTATCTCTCACTCACTCACTCACTCACTCACTCACTCACTCACTCACTCACTCACTCACTCACTCACTCACTCACTCACTCACTCACTCACTCACTCACTCATTTACATTTACATTTAAGTCATTTAGCAGACGCTCTTATCCAGAGCGACTCACTCACTCACTCACTCACTCACTCACTCACTCACTCACTCACTCTTTATCGCCCACTCACTCTCTCTCTCTCCCTCCCTATCACTCACTCACTCACTCACTCACTCACTCACTCACTCACTCACTCACTCACTCACTCACTCACTCACTCACTCACTCTCTCTCTCCTTATCTCTCACTCACTCACTCACTCACTCACTCACTCACTCACTCACTCACTCACTCACTCACTCACTCACTCGCCCTCCTTATCACTCACTCACTCACTCACTCACTCACTCACTCACTCACTCACTCACTCACTCACTCACTCACTCACTCACTCACTCACTCACTCACTCACTCACTCACTCACTCCTTATTTCCTACTCACTCACTCACTCACTCTCTCCCTCTCTCCTTTTCTCCCACTCTCTCCTTATCCCCCTCTACTTATCTCCCACTCTCTCTTTATCCCCTCTCCTTATCTCCCACTCTCTCCTTATCCCCCTCTCCTTATCTCCCACTCTATCCTTATCTCCCACTCTCTCCTTATCCCCCTCTCCTTATCTCCCACTCTCTCTTTATCCCCCTCTCCTTATCTCCCACTCTCTCTTTATCCCCCTCTCCTTATCTCCCACTCTATCCTTATCTCCCACTATCTCTTTATCCCCCTCTCCTTATCCCCCTCTCCTTATCTCCCACTCTATCCTTATCTCCCACTCACTCACTCACTCACTCACTCACTCACTCACTCACTCACTCACTCACTCACTCACTCACTCACTCACTCACTCACTCACTCACTCACTCACTCACTCACTCACTCTTTATCGCCCACTCACTCTCTCTCTCTCCCTCCCTATCACTCACTCACTCACTCACTCACTCACTCACTCACTCACTCACTCACTCACTCACTCACTCACTCACTCACTCTCTCTCTCTCCTTATCTCTCACTCACTCACTCACTCACTCACTCACTCACTCACTCACTCACTCACTCACTCACTCACTCACTCACTCACTCACTCACTCACTCACTCTTTATCGCCCACTCACTCTCTCTCTCCCTCCCTCCCTATCACTCACTCACTCACTCACTCACTCACTCACTCACTCACTCACCACTCACTCACTCACTCACTCACTCACTCACTCACTCACTCTTTATCGCCCACTCACTCTCTCTCTCTCCCTCCCTATCACTCACTCACTCACTCACTCACTCACTCACTCACTCACTCACTCACTCACTCACTCACTCACTCACTCTCTCGCCCTCCTTATCACTCACTCACTCACTCACTCACTCACTCACTCACTCACTCACTCACTCACTCACTCACTCACTCACTCACTCACTCACTCACTCACTCACTCACTCACTCTTTATCGCCCACTCACTCTCTCTCTCTCCCTCCCTATCACTCACTCACTCACTCACTCACTCACTCACTCACTCACTCACTCACTCACTCACTCACTCACTCACTCTCTCTCTCTCCTTATCTCTCACTCACTCACTCACTCACTCACTCACTCACTCACTCACTCACTCACTCACTCACTCACTCACTCTTTATCGCCCACTCACTCTCTCTCTCTCCCTCCCTATCACTCACTCACTCACTCACTCACTCACTCACTCACTCACTCACTCACTCACTCACTCACTCACTCACTCACTCTTTATCGCCCACTCACTCTCTCTCTCTCCCTCCCTATCACTCACTCACTCACTCACTCACTCACTCACTCACTCACTCACTCACTCACTCACTCACTCACTCACTCACTCACTCACTCACTCACTCACTCACTCACTCACTCACTCACTCACTCACTCACTCACTCACTCGCCCTCCTTATCACTCACTCACTCACTCACTCACTCACTCACTCACTCACTCACTCACTCACTCACTCACTCACTCACTCACTCACTCACTCACTCACTCACTCACTCACTCTCTCTCTCTCCTTATCTCTCACTCACTCACTCACTCACTCACTCACTCACTCACTCACTCACTCACTCACTCACTCACTCACTCACTCACTCACTCACTCACTCTTTATCGCCCACTCACTCTCTCTCTCTCCCTCCCTATCACTCACTCACTCACTCACTCACTCACTCACTCACTCACTCACTCACTCACTCACTCACTCACTCACTCACTCACTCTCTCTCTCTCTCTCCTTATCTCTCACTCACTCACTCACTCACTCACTCACTCACTCACTCACTCACTCACTCACTCACTCACTCACTCACTCGCCCTCCTTATCACTCACTCACTCACTCACTCACTCACTCACTCACTCACTCACTCACTCACTCACTCACTCACTCACTCACTCACTCACTCACTCACTCACTCACTCACTCCTTATTTCCTACTCACTCACTCACTCACTCTCTCCCTCTCTCCTTTTCTCCCACTCTCTCCTTATCCCCCTCTACTTATCTCCCACTCTCTCTTTATCCCCTCTCCTTATCTCCCACTCTCTCCTTATCCCCCTCTCCTTATCTCCCACTCTATCCTTATCTCCCACTCTCTCCTTATCCCCCTCTCCTTATCTCCCACTCTCTCTTTATCCCCCTCTCCTTATCTCCCACTCTCTCTTTATCCCCCTCTCCTTATCTCCCACTCTATCCTTATCTCCCACTCTCTCTTTATCCCCCTCTCCTTATCCCCCTCTCCTTATCTCCCACTCTATCCTTATCTCCCACTCACTCACTCACTCACTCACTCACTCACTCACTCACTCACTCACTCACTCACTCACTCACTCACTCACTCACTCACTCTTTATCGCCCACTCACTCTCTCTCTCTCCCTCCCTATCACTCACTCACTCACTCACTCACTCACTCACTCACTCACTCACTCACTCACTCACTCACTCACTCACTCACTCACTCACTCACTCACTCACTCACTCACTCACTCACTCACTCTCTCTCTCTCTCCTTATCTCTCACTCACTCACTCACTCACTCACTCACTCACTCACTCACTCACTCACTCACTCACTCACTCACTCACTCACTCACTCACTCACTCACTCTTTATCGCCCACTCACTCTCTCTCTCTCCCTCCCTATCACTCACTCACTCACTCACTCACTCACTCACTCACTCACTCACTCACTCACTCACTCACTCACTCACTCACTCACTCACTCTCTCTCTCTCTCTCCTTATCTCTCACTCACTCACTCACTCACTCACTCACTCACTCACTCACTCACTCACTCACTCACTCACTCACTCACTCACTCACTCACTCGCCCTCCTTATCACTCACTCACTCACTCACTCACTCACTCACTCACTCACTCACTCACTCACTCACTCACTCACTCACTCACTCACTCACTCACTCACTCACTCACTCACTCCTTATTTCCTACTCACTCACTCACTCACTCTCTCCCTCTCTCCTTTTCTCCCACTCTCTCCTTATCCCCCTCTACTTATCTCCCACTCTCTCTTTATCCCCTCTCCTTATCTCCCACTCTCTCCTTATCCCCCTCTCCTTATCTCCCACTCTATCCTTATCTCCCACTCTCTCCTTATCCCCCTCTCCTTATCTCCCACTCTATCCTTATCTCCCACTCACTCACTCACTCACTCACTCACTCACTCACTCACTCACTCACTCACTCACTCACTCACTCACTCACTCACTCACTCTTTATCGCCCACTCACTCTCTCTCTCTCCCTCCCTATCACTCACTCACTCACTCACTCACTCACTCACTCACTCACTCACTCACTCACTCACTCACTCACTCACTCACTCACTCTCTCTCTCTCCTTATCTCTCACTCACTCACTCACTCACTCACTCACTCACTCACTCCACTCACTCACTCACTCACTCACTCACTCACTCACTCACTCACTCACTCACTCACTCACTCACTCACTCTTTATCGCCCACTCACTCTCTCTCTCTCCCTCCCTATCACTCACTCACTCACTCACTCACTCACTCACTCACTCACTCACTCACTCACTCACTCACTCACTCACTCACTCACTCACTCTTTATCGCCCACTCACTCTCTCTCTCTCCCTCCCTATCACTCACTCACTCACTCACTCACTCACTCACTCACTCACTCACTCACTCACTCACTCACTCACTCTCTCGCCCTCCTTATCACTCACTCACTCACTCACTCACTCACTCACTCACTCACTCACTCACTCACTCACTCACTCACTCACTCACTCTTTATCGCCCACTCACTCTCTCTCTCTCCCTCCCTATCACTCACTCACTCACTCACTCACTCACTCACTCACTCACTCACTCACTCACTCACTCACTCACTCACTCACTCTCTCTCTCTCCTTATCTCTCACTCACTCACTCACTCACTCACTCACTCACTCACTCACTCACTCACTCACTCACTCACTCACTCTTTATCGCCCACTCACTCTCTCTCTCTCCCTCCCTATCACTCACTCACTCACTCACTCACTCACTCACTCACTCACTCACTCACTCACTCACTCACTCACTCTTTATCGCCCACTCACTCTCTCTCTCTCCCTCCCTATCACTCACTCACTCACTCACTCACTCACTCACTCACTCACTCACTCACTCACTCACTCACTCACTCACTCACTCACTCGCCCTCCTTATCACTCACTCACTCACTCACTCACTCACTCACTCACTCACTCACTCACTCACTCACTCACTCACTCACTCACTCACTCACTCACTCACTCCTTATTTCCTACTCACTCACTCACTCTCTCCCTCTCTCCTTTTCTCCCACTCTCTCATTATCCCCCTCTCCTTATCTCCCACTCTATCCTTATCTCCCACTCTCTCCTTATCCCCCTCTCCTTATCTCCCACTCTCTCTTTATCCCCCTCTCCTTATCTCCCACTCTCTCTTTATCCCCCTCTCCTTATCTCCCACTCTATCCTTATCTCCCACTCTCTCTTTATCCCCCTCTCATTATCCCCCTCTCCTTATCTCCCACTCTATCCTTATCTCCCACTCTCTCCTTATCCCCCTCTCCTTATCTCCCACTCTCTCTTTATCCCCCTCTCCTTATCTCCCACTCTATCCTTATCTCCCACTCTCTCTTTATCCCTCCTTATTTTTCTCCCTCCCTCCCTACCTCCACCCCCTCACTCACTCACTCACTCACTCACTCTTTATCGCCCACTCACTCTCTCTCTCTCCCTCCCTATCACTCACTCACTCACTCACTCACTCACTCACTCACTCACTCACTCACTCACTCACTCACTCACTCACTCACTCACTCACTCTCTCTCTCTCTCTCTCTCCTTATCTCTCACTCACTCACTCACTCACTCACTCACTCACTCACTCACTCACTCACTCACTCACTCACTCACTCACTCGCCCTCCTTATCACTCACTCACTCACTCACTCACTCACTCACTCACTCACTCACTCACTCACTCACTCACTCACTCACTCACTCACTCACTCACTCACTCACTCACTCACTCACTCACTCACTCACTCACTCACTCCTTATTTCCTACTCACTCACTCACTCACTCTCTCCCTCTCTCCTTTTCTCCCACTCTCTCCTTATCCCCCTCTACTTATCTCCCACTCTCTCTTTATCCCCTCTCCTTATCTCCCACTCTCTCCTTATCCCCCTCTCCTTATCCCCCTCTCCTTATCTCCCACTCTATCCTTATCTCCCACTCTCTCCTTATCCCCCTCTCCTTATCTCCCACTCTCTCTTTATCCCCCTCTCCTTATCTCCCACTCTATCCTTATAACCCACTCCTCTCTGGAGGGTAATGGGTCATACATACCTATCAGCAGGCCCTGAACTGATCCTGTGCTGGCAGAGAGAGAACCCACTCCTCTCTGGAGGGTAATGGGTCATACATACCTATCAGCAGGCCCTGAACTGACCCTGTGCTGGCAGAGAGAGAACCCACTCCTCTCTGGAGGGTAATGGGTCATACATACCTATCAGCACGGCCATTTTATTTTACGCTAATAATATGTTTGTTCTTTTCAAGAGGCTTGAGTGTTTAATTGATTCTGACCCGGAGTGCCAAATGGGAAGAGGTTGCACTTTTGGGACTATTCCATTGGTTCTATTGCCCTAGTGAAGAGCAATCAAGCACAGCTAAAATACTTGAAGGAAAACAAATTCAGTTTGAACCCTGATTTATTCTGTCCTAACAGTCAGGCAAACCACATTATGGATCAGTGTTTTGGGACTAGAGGTGGAGAGGTTTGTCATCAGAGACCTTGATGAGTTGCCATTTTTACATCGCTACCGAGAAGTGGACTTTAAAGGTCATGTTCGTTACTGATGAATGATGCACTTATGTAATAAAAGGATGGGTCTGCTCATGACTTGGGTAAATGATTCATTGCCACTCACAACAATCTGACTGTTCTGACTACTTTCAGGCATACTGTTGGTCCAACAAGAGATTGACTCATATTTTGTTGGGGCATTGGGATACAGACAGACAGACAGACAGACAGACAGACAGACAGACAGACAGACAGACAGACAGACAGACAGACAGACAGACAGACAGACAGACAGACAGACAGACAGACAGACAGACAGACAGACAGACAGACAGACAGACAGACAGACAATAGCTGACAGACAGACAGACAGACAGACAGACAGACAGACAGACAGACAGACAGACAGACAGACAGACAGACAGACAGACAGACAGACAGACAGACAGACAGACAGACAGACAGACAGACAGACAGACAGACAGACAGAACCTCAGACAGACAAAATGACAGACAGGCAGGCAGGCAGGCAGAATGACAGACAGACAGAACAGCAGACAGACTGACAGGCAGAACAACAAACAGACAGACAGACAGAACGACAGGCAGACAGATCGGCAGACAGACAGAATGAATGACAGACAGAACAACCGACAGACAGAATGACAGACAGACAGAATGGCAGACGGACTGGCAGGCAGAATGACAGGCAGACAGACAGACTGACAGACAGACAGCTAGACAGGCAGGCAGACAGGCTGACAGGCAGGCAGGCAGAACGACAGGCAGATAGGCTGACAGACAGAACCACAGACAGACAGACAGACAGAGACAGGCAGGCAGGCAGACAAAGGTGCTTTTCTTTCCTCTCTTTCAACTGAGATGCCTCCTCTTCGAGGACATCTAAACAAAATGGCAGACAAACAGAAGAGCTCTGGTCACCTCTGCTTCTGTAGGCCCTGGTACAGTAAGTGTTATATTTGTGGAATTCCCCCGTACCAGTGAGAATGACTAAACGCCTGTGATAATCAATACCTGCCTGTGGTTAGTAGTGTTGTGGTGATAACCTGTTGTGTTGTGTATCACGCTGTCTGTCTGGTTGTCCCCAGGTGTTGAGTATTATTAATGGTGTGGAAAACCATATGCTGTTCTGTAACTGGTGGAGGTCTGCCAGGGCATACCAGGGAAAGACATGGAGTTCTGAATGAAAGATATGGAGTTCTGAATGAAAGATATGGAGTTCTGAATGAAAGATATGGAGTTCTGAATGAAAGATACAGAGTTCTGAATGAAAGATATGGAGTTCTGAATGAAAGATATGGAGTTCTGAATGAAAGATATGGAGTTCTGAAAGAAAGATATGGAGTTCTGAATGAAAGATATGGAGTTCTGAATGAAAGATATGGAGTTCTGAATGAAAGATATGGAGTTCTGAATGAAAGATATGGAGTTCTGAATGAAAGATATGGAGTTCTGAAAGAAAGATATGGAGTTCTGAATGAAAGATATGGAGTTCTGAATGAAAGATATGGAGTTCTGAATGAAAGATACGGAGTTCTGAATGAAAGATATGGAGTTCTGAAAGAAAGATATGGAGTTCTGAATGAAAGATATGGAGTTCTGAATGAAAGATACGGAGTTCTGAATGAAAGATACAGAGTTCTGAATGAAAGATATGGAGTTCTGAATGAAAGATACAGAGTTCTGAATGAAAGATATGGAGTTCTGAAAGAAAGATATGGAGTTCTGAAAGAAAGATATGGAGTTCTGAAAGAAAGATATGGAGTTCTGAATGAAAGATATGGAGTTCTGAATGAAAGATATGGAGTTCTGAATGAAAGATATGGAGTTCTGAATGAAAGATATGGAGTTCTGAATGAAATAGAACCGCATTATTTGTAATCCCTATGGAGAGTCTTTAGGAGTCAACGAGGATATGTGGTTGTACATGAGACATTAATTTGTGTCCAAATCGTAATTTAATTGATTGTTTTCCTGCTGGCTTTCTCATGAGCTGCACATAGTGTACATTTTCTCAAAAATAACTTTGGGTCTCCGATGGGTAGTTACTATACTGGTAGTCTAGTTACTATATGGGTAGTTTAGTTACTATACTGGTAGTGTAGTTACTATACTGGTAGTCTAGTTACTATACTGGTAGTCTAGTTACTATACGGGTAGTCTAGTTACTATACGGGTAGTCTAGTTACTATACTGGTAGTCTAGTTACTCTACTGGTAGTGTAGTTACTATACGGGTAGTCTAGTTACTATACTGGTAGTCTAGTTACTATACTGGTAGTCTAGTTACTATACGGGTAGTCTAGTTACTATACTGGTAGTCTAGTTACTATAGTACACAATCTACCAGTATTAAAGTACAGTATCCAGCAGAATTATAGTACAGTATCCAGCAGAATTATAGTACAGTATCCAGCAGAATTATAGTACAGTATACAGCAGTATTACAGTACAGTATCCAGCTGCAGCAGTATTACAGTATAGTATCAACAGCTACAGCAGGCATCTGGGTACACCCCTGTCCTGGATGTGAGAAAAGCAAACAGTCTGATACCTGAATATTTACATTAGTTCCCTGCCTTGACTGTAGCACAGCAGGCTAACACAGTCTGTCGCCCTGTCACGGCATTATTGCTTCAGCATCACTTTACTGTGCTGAAGTATATCTCATGAGAGGTTCAGACCTGTCGTTGACCACCTGTACAGGTATTTCAGTAACTCACCCCTCCCTCCCGCCTCCTTCCTCCACCTTTCTCCATCCTCTCTAATCCCTAATAAAACAGCTATCAGTGTGTTCACCCAAGACGTGACTGTGCCCTGGCCAGATCTTAGGTTGGACTCAGTCTGCACTGAGGAACAGAAATATGTTGTCACAAGCCACACTGCATGGTGTTATATGTAGTCAAAATATAAGAATGTTTTCTTGTCTTGGTTCCATCAGCCTATTAGACAATTAGAAGGTCATTCTGTGCCAAGATTCTTTTCAATAGGACTCCGCCGTTCCACCGACAATGTAATTTGCATTCCAGAACCCGGCAGCGGATTGGAGAAAAAATATCTCTGGTTGTTTTGAATGTGAATCATCTGGTAATTTGGCAGCTCAGAGGCAGAGCTGCCATTTCCATCATCTAACTTCTGTTCTGATGGTGAAATGATTTGGTGAAAGGTTTTTCAGGTCACACCAGATCGACTTCAGCATTCAATGTTTGTACAGGTACCCAGGACGCTAGGAAATGTCATCAGTACCGTCCACTAAGGGCACGCCGAGCATCTATTACCATCGAGTAGGGCTTGAAACGCACACTCCGATACCAAGGATCGTGGGTTCAATCCCAGTACTTTTTAACTCTAACCTTGACCAGTCGGAATGAATGCCGAAACCTAACCGTCAAAATGTGATGTTTATTCCCTCCTGGACAAGCGTCAAACACTGAAGAGAGACTGAGATCTTGTTGCCAGGGATTACATGATCAATATTTTACTCATTATATTATAAAGAAAAGTGCTATCTAGAACCTAAAAGGGTTCTTCAGCTGTAAACACTGAAGAGAGACTGAGATCTTGTTGCCAGGGATAGCATGATCAATATTTTACTCATTATATTATAAAGAAAAGTGCTATCTATAACCTAAAAGGGTTCTTCAGCTGTAAACACTGAAGAGAGACTGAGATCTTGTTGCCAGGGATAGCATGATCAATATTTTACTCATTATATTATAAAGAAAAGTGCTATCTATAACCTAAAAGGGTTCTTCAGCTGTAAACACTGAAGAGAGACTGAGATCTTGTTGCCAGGGATAGCATGATCAATATTTTACTCATTATATTATAAAGAAAAGTGCTATCTATAACCTAAAAGGGTTCTTCAGCTGTCCCCTTTGTAGTACCCTTAATGATACTAGGTATAACCCGTTTAGGTTCCATGTGGAACCTCTTCCACAGAGGGTTCTACATGAAATCCAAAAAGGGTTCTACCTGGAACCAACAAAAGGTTATTGTATGGGGACATACGAAGAACCCTTTTGGAACCTTGTTTTCCTAAGAGCGTCTCTCAGACCTGTAATAGATGCTTGTTTGATGCCTTGCTGTGATAGCTGCTAGCATACACTCGGCTGGTCGCTCTGCATGTATCAAGCGTCTCAGAGTAGCGCTAGTCCAGGATGAAGTCTTATTCATTGGGATCGAAATAACAAAACTGATCCTAAATCAGCACTCCTACGCCGAGATACAGTAGCTGAAATGTTATTTCAAGTCAGACAAGTGCTGCGGATGCCTGTAGATAAAGGACGTGGTACTTTGGCTATAACTCAAACAGCATCTGCTCCCTGCTGTCAAGGAAACCATACATCATGTTATTCCACCAGAAAGAGTAGGCCAGCAATAATGTCCTCAACAACGCTGGGAAAAAGAACAGCCCTGTTACATCACAATACTTGCATGACAGCTATGTTCCAAACGGCATGGAAACAGTGGTGTAAAGGGTTCATTGAGTATCTCATATCCATCACAGTGGTTTGAGACAGCAGCATGTGTGTGTGTGTGTGTGTGTGTGTGTGTGTGTGTGTGTGTGTGTGTGTGTGTGTGTGTGTGTGTGTGTGTGTGTGTGTGTGTGTGTGTGTGTGTGTGTGTGTGTGTGTGTGTGTGTGTGTGTGTGTGTGTGTGTGTGTGTGTGTGTGTGTGTGTGTGTGTGTGTGTGTGTGTGTGTGTGTGTGTGTGTGTGTGTACTTATCTCCTCAGCTGGATTGAAGTCATGTATGTATAGTCGATCTGTAGTCATACATTGAACTGCTGGGCAACCCTGATTCAATGTCCAGTGGGTGAGTGATTCTCAAAAGCATGCTAATAAGGGAATTTTAAGCAGCGACATTCCCTTATAGAAAAAGGTCACATACCATCCATAAAGGTCACCTACCATCCATAAAGGTCATCTACCATCCAGAAAGGTCACCTACCATCCAGAAAGGTCACCTACCATCCATAAAGGTCATCTACCATCCATAAAGGTCATCTACCATCCATAAAGGTCACCTAACCATCCATTAAGGTCACCTACCATCCATTAAGGTCATCTACCTTCCATAAAGGTCACCTACCATCCATAAAGATCACATACCATCCTTAAAGGTAATCTATTATCCATAAAGGTCATCTACCATCCATTAAGGTCACCTACCATCCATTAAGGTCATCTACCTTCCATAAAGGTCACATACCATCCTTAAAGGTAATCTATTATCCATAAAGGTCATCTACCATCCATTAAGGTCACCTACCATCCATTAAGGTCATCTACCTTCCATAAAGGTCACCTACCATCCATAAAGGTAATCTACCATCATCTCCCATCCATAAAGGTCACCTACCATCCATAAAGGTCACCTCCCAAGCCCACATTCCCAGCATGGCTCTCTGCCATAGACACATAATAATAATAATAATAATATATGCCATTTAGCAGACGCTTTTATCCAAAGCGACTTACAGTCATGTGTGCATACATTCTACGATAACAACATTAGACCATTAGACCATAACAACATTAGACCATAACAACATTAGACCATTAGACCATAACAGCATTAGACCATTAGATCATAACAACATTAGATCATAACAACATTAGATCATAACAACATTAGACCATTAGACCATAACAACATTAGACCATAACAACATTAGACCATAACAACATTAGACCATTAGATCATAACAACATTAGACCATTAGACCATAACAACATTAGACCATTAGACCATAACAACATTAGACAATTAGATCATAACAACATTAGATCGTAACAACATTAGATCATAACAGCATTAGACCATTAGATCATAACAGCATTAGACCATTAGACCATTCCCTGTTGAGCTGCAGGAAACAATCATACATCCATTCATTCACAGTTTTCTGTTCAATAAACCCTCCTTTCTGTTCAATAAACCCTCCTTTCTGTTCAATAAACCCTCCTTTCTGTTCAATAAACCCTCCTTTCTGTACAATAAACCCTCCTTTCTGTTCAATAAACCCTCCTTTCTGTTCAATAAACCCTCCTTTCTGTTCAATAAACCCTCATTTCTGTACAATAAACCCTCCTTTCTGTACAATAAACCCTCCTTTCTGTACAATAAACCCTCCTTTCTGTACAATAAACCCTCATTTCTGTACAATAAACCCCCCTTTCTGTTCAATAAACCCTCCTTTCTGTTCAATAAACCCTCCTTTCTGTTCAATAAACCCTCCTTTCTGTTCAATAAACCCTCCTTTCTGTACAATAAACCCTCCTTTCTGTACAATAAACCCTCCTTTCTGTACAATAAACCCTCCTTTCTGTACAATAAACCCTCCTCTCTGTACAATAAACCCTCCTTTCTGTACAATAAACCCCCCTTTCTGTTCAATAAACCCTCATTTCTGTACAATAAACCCTCCTTTCTGTACAATAAACCCTCCTTTCTGTACAATAAACCCATACATCCTGCATTTCCATAAATCTCCTGCAGTCTATATGCCATTGGGACAGACATAAAATCACACTGATTCTCTCTCCACTTCACTCCACAAATCAAATCAAATCAAATCAAATTTATTTATATAGCCCTTCGTACATCAGCTGATATCTCAAAGTGCTGTACAGAAACCCAGCCTAAAACCCCAAACAGCAAACAATGCAGGTGTAAAAGCACGGTGGCTAGGAAAAACTCCCTAGAAAGGCCAAAACCTAGGAAGAAACCTAGAGAGGAACCGGGCTATGTCGGGTGGCCAGTCCTCTTCTGGCTGTGCCGGGTAGAGATTATAACAGAACATGACCAAGATGTTCAAATGTTCATAAATGACCAGCATGGTCAAATAATAATAAGGCAGAACAGTTGAAACTGGAGCAGCAGCACAATAGCATGTGCATCCCAAATTGCACCCTACTGCCTGTGTAATGCACTACTTTCTACCAGAGCTCTATATGGAATACGGTGTCATTTGGGATGCATTCATTTCCAAGGTGAACAACAAGTTAGGTTGATTTCTTTCTCCACTTCACTCAACACAGTGGGAGTTTCCAACAATACCAGACCTTGTTTTGTACACGCCATTGTTGAGCATCTAACAGAAATGGAGCCTAATCTAATCATGGATGTTTTCATGTTCCTGAGTCAGACTGAGTATAAAGACCTGTCAGAATCACAAGGATTGATTTCTCCCCTTTCTGTTTAAAAAAAATGTATTTATATTTTCTGCTGTGGGATTGGGAGGGATGTTTATGTGGAACTGTCTTCTGCTATGGGATTGGGAGGGATGTTTATGTGGAACTGTCTTCTGCTATGTGATTGGGAGGGATGTTTATGTGGAACTGTCTTCTGCTATGGGATTGGGAGGGATGTTTATGTGGAACTGTCTTCTGCTATGGGTTTGGGAGGGATGGTTATGTGGAACTGTCTTCTGCTATGGGATTGGGAGGGATGTTTATGTGGAACTGCCTTCTGCTATGGGATTGGGAGGGATGTTTATGTGGAACTGTCTTCTGTTATGGGATTGGGAGGGATGTTTATGTGGAACTGTCTTCTGCTATGGGATTGGGAGGGATGTTTATGTGGAACTGTCTTCTGCTATGGGATTGGGAGGGATGTTTATGTGGAACTGCCTTCTGCCTGTGGTTCCCCCAACACATTTGGAGCTGTCTCAATGAACAATATTCCAATGTCACTTCTGCTATTTACTATCGCCCCTGGGCTTAATACCTGCGTAGGTCTGAGAGAGGGGGGAGGGGGGTGAGGAGAAAGAAGGAGGAGACAGAAAGAAAGAAAGAGGAGAGAAAAAAGACAGAGAGAGAGGAGGGGGGAGAGAGAGACAGAGACTGTAGATGGAGGATTGGCACAGACATGTACAGCCACGAACTGGAACCTCTGATCAGGAAAAAACACACAATTAGATGAGTATGTCTGATGCAGGTATGTACCTCAGTGCTAACGAGATGTACCCGAGGACAGTCAGTCACATGCACAGGCAGAAACAGCCTCCTGATTCATCCTCACCTAGGCTTCCAGGGGTAGATTTTTCACACCCCACGAATACAATGCCTTTATACCACTTGACTTTGTAGTGTTACAGCCTGAATTCAAAATGTATTAAATAGATTTGTTTTCTCACCTATCTATACACGATACCGCATAATGATAAAGTGAAAACTTCCCTGAGTCAATAGTTTGTTGAAGCACCTTTGGCAGCGATTACAGCTGTTAGTCTTTCTGGGTAAGTCTCTAAGAGCTTTCCACACCTAGATTGTGCAACATTTGCCCATTATTATTTTCAAAATAGTGGATTTGGCTATGTCAGCCACACCCATTGCTGACAGGTGTATACAATCGAGCACACAGCCATACAATCTCCATAGACAAACATTGGCAGTAGAAAGACCTGTACAGAAGAGCCCATGACTTTCAACGTGACCCCGTCATTGGATGCCACCTCTCCAACAAGTCAGTTTGCTAAAATTCTGCCCTGCTAGAGCTGCGTCGGTCAACTGTAAGTGCTGCTATTTTGAAGTTGAAATATCTAGGAACAATAACAACTCAGCCCTGAATTGGTAACCCACACAGCCTCACAGAATGGGACAACCGAGTTCCGCAACACTCACTACCAGTTCCAAACTGCCTCTTAAAGCAACGTCAGCACAAGAACTGTTCATCAGGAGCTTCATGAAATGGGTTTCCATAGCCGACCAGCCGCACACAAGCCTAAGATCACCATGCACAATGCAAAACATTGGCTGGAAGGGTGTAAAGCTTGCCGCCATTGGACTCTGGAGCAGTGGAAACACATTCTCTGGAGTGATGAATCATTCTTCACCATCTGGCAGTACGACAAATTAATTCAGGTTTGGCAGAAGCCAGGAGAACGCTACCTGCATGAATATATAGTGCCAACTGTAAAGTTTGGTGAAGGAGGAATAATGGTCTGGGGCTGTTTTTCATTAGTTCCAGTGAAGGGAAATCTTAATGCTACAGCATACATTGACATTCTAGATGATTCTGTGCTTCCAACTTTGTGGCAACAGTTTGGGGAAGTCCCTTTCCTGTTTCAGCATGACAACCCCCCCGTGCACAAAGCGAAGTCCATAAAGAAATGATTTGTCGAGATCGGTGTGGAAGAACATGACTGGCCTGCACAGAGCCCTGACCTCAACCCAATTGAACACCTTTGGGATGAATTGGAATGCCGACTGTGAGCCAGACCTAATCGCCCAACATCAGTGCCCAACCTCACTAATGCTCTTGTGGCTGAATGGAAGCAAGTCCTGGCAGCAATGTTCCAACATCTAGTGGAAAGCCTTCCATGAAGAGTGGAGGCTGTTATAGCAGCAAAGGGGGGACCAACTCCATATGAATGCCATGATTTTGCAATGAGATGGAATGAAAGGTGTCCACATAATTTTGGTCATGTAATGTATGCGTTGTGATTCTTCATTCACCTTTCTTTTAATTGAGAAGCGGACCAAGATAGTGGTTCCCGAACCTATTGGTGCCGTGACCCACAAAATCATTTTGGACCTTCTTATGAGCAACCAAGAGAACAAACCCATTATCTCTAGATAGGCATTCGATCTTAAACCACAACCCAAAAAGAACCAGCCATAATCAACCACCAGTGGGTCCCAACTCTTGTCCCACCATTTGGGGAACCCTGATATAGGTTATTTAGTGGTTCTCATGCTTATTAAACCACCAAAACCAATGTATGGATGGCAGTAGAAGCAGTAAAAGCAAAAGGCACAGACACACTGTCTTCACACAAAACATTCAGCTGAGGGAAATAGGAAGTAGCCCCCTCTCCATCGATAGTGAGTCACGTTCTGGATACATAGCATTACATGACTTCTAGATTACTCCACGATGGGGCTCAATGAAACTCACATACCTTTGATGGTTGGTCAATGGACTTGGGAACTCTACTTTGTTTTCTATCCCAGAAGTTAGCTATTAAGCGGGTTCATTTCTAAAGCTGATTTGCTACATTTATAATACTATTTTACAAGGGCTCCTTTTGTAAAGGGTTTTTATGAGAGATGTGGTCCCCTCTTAAACAGACTCAGAGGGCTGAAAGAGTCCAGCATGGCTCTAAGCGTTATGTGGTGTCACTTTCCTTCGTCCCAAATCATTACAACACGAGTCACGACCTTATCCCATACCTTTCAGCCATAGATTAACGTCAGCCATCATCTACATCATCAATCATTTTTCCCACATTACTGGTCCCGATAACATCTCTTTAGAAAGAGAGACAGGCTATTTCAGAGAGACGAACCTTGATAAATAAAGGTCAAACAAGGTCAAAAGTAGTATATTTCTTCCTTGTCTGTTTTTAAATAACATAATAACAATAATAACATTAAGAACATAATAACATGAATAACCTGATTAACACAATAACAATAATAACATTAATACAATTAATAACCTGATTAACACAATAACAATAATAACATTAATAGAATTAATAACATGAATAACATAATAACAATAATAACATGAATAACATGAATAACATAATACCATAATACCATGAATAATAATACCATAATACCATGAATAACATAATAACATTAATAACATAATAACATGAATAATCCTGTGTAGCTCAGTTGGTAGAGCATGGCGCTTGTAATGCCAGGGTAGTGGGTTCGATCCCCGGGACCACCCATACGTAGAATGTATGCACACATGACTGTAAGTCGCTTTGGATAAAAGCGTCTGCTAAATGGCATATATTATTATTATTATTATTATTATTATTACAATAACATTAATAACATAATAACAATAATAACATTAATATCATTAATAACAATAATAAAATGAATACAATTAATAACATGAATAACATAATACATAACAATAATAACATGAATACAATTAATAACATTAATAACATGAATAACATAATAACATGAATACAATTAATAACAATAATAACATTAATAGCATTAATAACATAATAACATTAATAACATGAATAACACTAATAACATTAATAGCATACCAACACTAATAACATGAATAACATAATAACATGAATACAATTAATAACATAATAACAATAATAACATTAATAGCATTAATAACATAATAACAATAATAACATTAATAGCATTAATAACATAATAACATTAATATCATTAATAACATAATAACAATAATAACATGAATACAATTAATAACATGAATAACATAATACATAACAATAATAACATGAATACAATTAATAACATTAATAACATGAATAACATAATAACATGAATACAATTAATAACATAATAACAATAATAACATGAATAACACTAATAACATTAATAGCATACCAACACTAATAACAAGAATAACATAATAACATTAAAAACATAATCACTTTAATAACATGGATAACATAATAACATAATGCCATTAATAATATAATAACATTATTAACATTAATATCATGATATCTTTAATAATATAATGTCATGAATAGCATAATAACATAATGCCATTAATAACATAATAACATAATGCCATTAATAACATAATGCCATTAATAACATAATGCCATTAATAACATAATGTCATTAATAACATAATAACATAATGCCAGTAATAACATAATAACATGTCATTAATAACATAATAACATATTGCCATTAATAACATAATGCCATTAATAACATAATAGTATGATGCCATTAATAACATAATTTCATTAATAACATAATAACATAATGCCATTAATAACATAATTCATGTATAACATAATAACATAATGCCATTAGTAACATAATAACATAATGCCATTAATAACATAATAACATAATGCTGTTAATAACATAATAACACAATGCCATTAATAACATAATGCCATTAATAACATAATAACATAATGCCATTAATAACATAATTTCATTAATAACATAATAACATAATGCCATTAGTAACATTAATAACATAATGCCATTAGTAACATAATAACATAATGCCATTAGTAACATTAATAACATAATGCCATTAATAACATAATAACATAATGCCATTAATAACATAATTTCATTAATAACATAATAACATAATGCCATTAGTAACATAATAACATAATGCCGTTAATAACATAATAACACAATGCCATTAATAACATAATGCCATTAATAACATAATAACATAATGCCATTAGTAACATAATAACATAATAACATAATGCCGTTAATAACATAATAACATAATAACATAATGCCATTAATGCTAGTAATAACACAATAACATTGATAACATAATAACACTAATAACAGGAATAACATGAATAACAGGTGCAAAGTCAGTTATTTACAAGTAACCTCTAGATTCCTGTGAAGAGATAATGTTCTGTGTGTGTTAATAGAATTGTGGATGCATTACTGTGTTTGCCATACCACTATTACACCAAAGTGACTTCTGTGAGTGTTGATTTGTGAATTTGTGAATGTCACTCTGTTACCAATGGCATCTTATTCCCTTTATCGTGCATTACTAATCAGGGCTCTGCTCAGAAGTAGTGCACTACTCATCAGGGCTCTGCTCAGAAGTAGTGCACTACTCATCAGGGCTTTGCTCAGAAGTAGTGCACTACTCATCAGGGCTCTGCTCAGAAGTAGTGCACTACTCATCAGGGCTCTGCTCAGAAGTAGTGCACTACTCATCAGGGCTTTGCTCAGAAGTAGTGCACTACTCATCAGGGCTCTGCTCAGAAGTAGTGCACTACTCATCAGGGCTCTGCTCAGAAGTAGTGCACTATATAGGGAACAAGGTGCCATTGGAGACGCGCACCACCTGTTTTCATCAGGACTGTTGATGTGGTTGCTAGTGGTCACCAGGATACAGCCAGAAACATTGGGAGGTTGGTTAAACTAACAGGAAAACGTGTTTACAACAGCTCTAAAGAGTATACAAACTGGCAATTGAGAGGTTGAGAGGTTGACTCACAGAGCTCTCTCTGATAGATGTTGAGACTCACACAGACAGGTATGATATAAGTGTTTCTTTAGATATCCATCCCCTTTAAGAGGCTGTTATTAAATGGGCTTAGATATCCATCCCCTCTAAGGGGCTGTTATTAAAGGGGCTTGCCCAATGTCTATGAACTCAATGAACTTCAGAGTGCATTTTGGAACAGCAAGCTTTAAACCTAATTCAATGATGTACTACCTAACAAGTAACAACAACAAGGCGTAAAAAGCCAAACACTCCACTGGGCGGCAGGTGGCCTAGCGGTTAGAGAATTGGGCCAGTAAACCAAAAGGTTGTTAGTTCAAAACCCAGAGCAGAGAAGGTAACATCTGACCACAGAGCTGAGTCACAGCTGAATGGTAGTGAACAACTACTGTAACAGAGCAGGGTCTGGACACAGTGACCTGAGAGGGGTCTGAACCAGTGACCTGAGAGGGGTCTGATCCAGTGACCTGAGAGGGGTCTGGACACAGTGACCTGAGAGGGGTCTGATCCAGTGACCTGAGAGGGGTCTGGACACAGTGACCTGAGAGGGGTCTGGACACAGTGACCTGAGAGGGGTCTGGACACAGTGACCTGAGAGGGGTCTGATCCAGTGACCTGAGAGGGGTCTGGACACAGTGACCTGAGAGGGGTCTGAACCAGTGACCTGAGAGGGGTCTGGACACAGTGACCTGAGAGGGGTCTGATCCAGTGACCTGAGAGGGGTCTGGACACAGTGACCTGAGAGGGGTCTGATCCAGTGACCTGAGAGGGGTCTGGACACAGTGACCTGAGAGGGGTCTGGACACAGTGACCTGAGAGGGGTCTGGACACAGTGACCTGAGAGGGGTCTGGACACAGTGACCTGAGAGGGGTCTGGACACAGTGACCTGAGAGGGGTCTGATCCAGTGACCTGAGAGGGTCTGGACACAGTGACCTGAGAGGGGTCTGAACCAGTGACCTGAGAGGGGTCTGGACACAGTGACCTGAGAGGGGTCTGATCCAGTGACCTGAGAGGGGTCTGGACACAGTGACCTGAGAGGGGTCTGATCCAGTGACCTGAGAGGGGTCTGGACACAGTGACCTGAGAGGGGTCTGGACACAGTGACCTGAGAGGGGTCTGATCCAGTGACCTGAGAGGGGTCTGGACACAGTGACCTGAGAGGGGTCTGGACACAGTGACCTGAGAGGGGTCTGGACACAGTGACCTGAGAGGGGTCTGGACACAGTGACCTGAGAGGGGTCTGATCCAGTGACCTGAGAGGGGTCTGGACACAGTGACCTGAGAGGGGTCTGGACACAGTGACCTGAGAGGGGTCTGGACACAGTGACCTGAGAGGGGTCTGAACCAGTGACCTGAGAGGGGTCTGGACACAGTGACCTGAGAGAGGTCTGATCCAGTGACCTGAGAGGGGTCTGGACACAGTGACCTGAGAGGGGTCTGGACACAGTGACCTGAGAGGGGTCTGGACACAGTGACCTGAGAGGGGTCTGAACCAGTGACCTGAGAGGGGTCTGAACCAGTGACCTGAGAGGGGTCTGGACACAGTGACCTGAGAGGGGTCTGGACACAGTGACCTGAGAGGGGTCTGAACCAGTGACCTGAGAGGGGTCTGGACACAGTGACCTGAGAGGGGTCTGGACACAGTGACCTGAGAGGGGTCTGGACACAGTGACCTGAGAGGGGTCTGGACACAGTGACCTGAGAGGGGTCTGGACACAGTGACCTGAGAGGGGTCTGAACCAGTGACCTGAGAGGGGTCTGGACACAGTGACCTGAGAGGGGTCTGGACACAGTGACCTGAGAGGGGTCTGGACACAGTGACCTGAGAGGGGTCTGGACACAGTGACCTGAGAGGGGTCTGGACACAGTGACCTGAGAGGGGTCTGATCCAGTGACCTGAGAGGGGTCTGACCCAGTGACCTGAGAGGCGTCTGACCCAGTGACCTGAGAGGGGTCTGACCCAGTGACCTGAGAGGAGTCTGGACACAGTGACCTGAGAGGCGTCTGACCCAGTGACCTGAGAGGGGTCTGGACACAGTGACCTGAGAGGGGTCTGACCCAGTGACCTGAGAGGGGTCTGACCCAGTGACCCGAGAGGGGTCTGACCCAGTGACCTGAGAGGGGTCTGAACCAGTGACCTGAGAGGGGTCTGGACACAGTGACCTGAGAGGGGTCTGGACACAGTGACCTGAGAGGGGTCTGAACCAGTGACCTGAGAGGGGTCGGACCCAGTGACCTGAGAGGGGTCTGGACACAGTGACCTGAGAGGGGTCTGAACCAGTGACCAGAGAGGCGTCTGACTCAGTGACCTGAGAGGCGTCTGACCCAGTGACCTGAGAGGGGTCTGACCCAGTGACCTGAGAGGCGTCTGACTCAGTGACCTGAGAGGCGTCTGACCCAGTGACCTGAGAGGGGTCTGACCCAGTGACCTGAGAGGGGTCTGAACCAGTGACCGAAAAGGGGTCTGAACCAGTGACCTATGAGTGGCCTGAACCAGAGACATGAGAGGGGTCTGACCCAGTGACCTGAGAGGGGTCTGACCCAGTGACCTGAGAGGGGTTACAACCGGTGACCTGAGAGGGGTCTGACCCAGTGACCTGAGAGGGGTCTGACCCAGTGACCCATGAGGGGTCTGACCCAGTGACCTGAGAGCGGTCTGACCCAGTGACCTGAGAGGCGTCTGACCCAGTGACCTAAGAGGAGTCTGACCGAGTGACCTGAGGGGGGTCTAAACCAGTGACCTAAGAGGGGTCTGAACCAGTGACCTATGAGGGGTCTGACCCAGTGACCTAAGAGGGGTCTGACCCAGTTACCTAAGAGGGGTCTGACCCAGTGACCTGAGAGGGGTTTGACCCAGTGACCTGAGAGGGGTCTGAACCAGTGACCTAAGAGGAGTCTGACCGAGTGACCTGAGGGGGGTCTAAACCAGTGACCTAAGAGGGGTCTGAACCAGTGACCTATGAGGGGTCTGACCCAGTGACCTAAGAGGGGTCTGACCCAGTGACCTAAGAGGGGTCTGATCCAGTGACCTGAGAGGGGTCTAAACCAGTGACCTAAGAGGGGTCTGAACCAGTGACCTATGAGGGGTCTGAACCAGTGACCTAAGAGGGGTCTGAACCAGTGACCTATGAGGGGTCTGACCCAGTGACCTGAGAGGGGTTTGACCCAGTGACCTATGAGGGGTCTGACCCAGTGACGTAAGAGGGGTCTGACCCAGTGGCCTAAGAGGGGTCTGACCCAGTGACCTGAGAGGGGTTTGAGCCAGTGACCTAAGAGTGGTCTGACCCAGTGACCTAAAAGGGGTCTGACCCAGTGACCTGAGAGGGGTCAGAACCAGTGACCTAATTTTATTTGCAGACTTTATTTGCAGACTTTACAATGAAACGCTTACTTACGAGCTCTTTCCCAACAATGCAGAGCTAGTAGGCAAGGATAAAAGTGACTAGGAAATCAGGATATAGAATAAACAGAGAAGCAGCAGTGTGAAAGTGTGTCTATGAAAGAGGTGTGACATGACAACTGGTTGAATGACCTTTATCTGGAGGAGAGTAGTGGGAAGTAGCAGGAAACAACAGTGGGAAATAGATGAAGCATGACTGAATTGTAGGCAGCCATGTTAGTTGTGGTCTACCTCCAATGTGGAGGTCATGGAATCTGGGAGGGAGCTAAGGCTTCGGAACATGTGCTATCTCTCCTCTAAGTCAGGGGGTTGTCTTTCTGCCTACGACCTGTAGAGAACCTCATGACTTAGATGAACCATACAGGTCAGAGGTCAGATTCCATGACCTCCACATTGGAGGTAGACCACAACAAACATGGCTGTCTAAAAATGGTTAAAGACTCCAGCCACCCAAGTCATAGACTGTTCTCTCTGCTACCTCACGGTAAGCGGTACCCGAGCGCCAAGTCTAGGGCCAAAAGCTTCTACACCCAAGCCATAAGGCTCCTGAACAGCTTCTACACCCCAGCCACAAGGCTCCTGAACAGCTTCTACACCCAAGCCATACGACGACTGAACAGCTTCTACACCCAAGCCATAAGGCTCCTGAACAGTTTCTACACCCAAGCCTTAAGGCTCCTGAACAGCTTCTACACCCAAGCCATAAGGCTCCTGAACAGCTTCTACACCCAAGCCATAAGGCTCCTTAACAGCTTCTACACACAAGCCATGAGGCTCCTGAACAGCTTCTACACCCAAGCCATACGACTACTGAACAGCTTCTACACCCAAGCCATAAGGCTTCTGACCAGCTTCTACACCCAAGCCATACGACTACCGAACAGCTTCTACACCCAAGCCTTAAGGCTCCTTAACAGCTTCTACACCCAAGCCATAAGACTACTTAACAGCTTCTACACACAAGCCATGAGGCTCCTTAACAGCTTCTACACCCAAGCCATAAGGCTCCTGAACAGCTTCTACACCCAAGCCATACGACTACTGAACAGCTTCTACACCCAAGCCATAAGGCTTCTGACCAGCTTCTACACCCAAGCCTTAAGGCTCCTTAACAGCTTCTACACCCAAGCCATAAGACTACTGAACAGCTTCTACACCCAAGCCATACGACTACTGAACAGCTTCTACACCCAAGCCATAAGGCTCCTGAACAGCTTCTACACCCAAGCCATACGACTACTGAACAGCTTCTACACCCAAGCCATAAGGCTCCTGAACAGCTTCTACACCCAAGCCTTAAGGCTCCTGAACAGCTTCAACACCCAAGCCATAAGGCTCCTGAACAGCTTCTACACCCAAGCCATAAGGCTCCTTAACAGCTTCTACACACAAGCCATAAGGCTCCTGAACAGCTTCTACACCCAAGCCATAAGGCTCCTGAACAGCTTCTACACCCAAGCCATACGACTACTGAACAGCTTCTAAACCCAAGCCATAAGGCTCCTGAACAGCTTCTACACCCAAGCCATATGACTACCGAACAGCTTCTACACCCAAGCCATGAGGCTCCTTAACAGCTTCTACACACAAGCCTTAAGACTACTGAACAGCTTCTACACCCAAGCCTTAAGGCTCCTTAACAGCTTCTACACCCAAGCCATACAACTACTGAACAGCTTCTACACCCAAGCCATATGACTACTGAACAGCTTCTACACCCAAGCCATACGACTACTGAACAGGTTCTACACCCAAGCCATACAACTACTGAACAGCTTCTACACCCAAGCCATATGACTACTGAACAGGTTCTACACCCAAGCCATACAACTACTGAACAGCTTCTACACCCAAGCCATATGACTACTGAACAGCTTCTACACCCAAGCCATACGACTACTGAACAGCTTCTACACCCAAGCCATACAACTACTGAACAGATTCAATACCAAAGCCATACGACTACTGAACAGCTTCTACACCCAAGCCATAAGGCTCCTGAACAGCTTCTACACCCAAGCCATAAGGCTCCTTAACAGCTTCTACACCCAAGCCATAAGGCTCCTTAACAGCTTCTACACCCAAGCCACAAGGCTCCTTAACAGCTTCTACACCCAAGCCATGAGGCTCCTGAACAGCTTCTAAACCCAAGCCATGAGGCTCCTGAACAGCTTCTACACCCAAGCCATATGACTACCGAACAGCTTCTATACCCAAGCCATAAGGCTCCTTAACAGCTTCTACACCCAAGCCTTAAGACTACTGAACAGCTTCTACACCCAAGCCTTAAGGCTCCTTAACAGCTTCTACACCCAAGCCATACAACTACTGAACAGCTTCTACACCCAAGCCATATGACTACTGAACAGCTTCTACAACCAAGCCATACGACTACTGAACAGGTTCTACACCCAAGCCATACAACTACTGAACAGCTTCTACACCCAAGCCATACGACTACTGAACAGGTTCTACACCCAAGCCATACGACTACTGAACAGCTTCTACACCCAAGCCATACGACTACTGAACAGCTTCTACACCCAAGCCATATGACTACTGAACAGCTTCTACACCCAAGCCATACGACTACTGAACAGCTTCTACACCCAAGCCATACGACTACTGAACAGCTTCTACACCCAATCCATATGACTACTGAACAGCTTCTACACCCAAGCCATAAGGCTCCTTAACAGCTTCTACACCCAAGCCACAAGGCTCCTTAACAGCTTCTACACCCATGCCATACGACTACAGAACAGCTTCTAAACCCAAGCAATAAGGCTCCTGAACAGCTTCTACACCCAAGCCATATGACTACCGAACAGCTTCTAAACCCAAGCCATAAGGCTCCTTAACAGCTTCTACACCCAAGCCTTAAGACTACTGAACAGCTTCTACACCCAAGCCATACGACTACTGAACAGCGTCTACACCCAAGCCATACAACTACTGAACAGCTTCTACACCCAAGCCTTAAGGCTCCTGAACAGCTTCTACACCCAAGCCATATGACTACTGAACAGCTTCTACACCCAAGCCATACGACTACTGAACAGCTTCTACACCCAAGCCATACGACTACTGAACAGATTCTACACCCAATCCATATGACTACTGAACAGCTTCTACACCCAAGCCATACGACTACTGAACAGCTTCTACACCCAAGCCATACGACTACTGAACAGCTTCTACACCCAATCCATATGACTACTGAACAGCTTCTACACCCAAGCCATACGACTACTGAACATCTTCTACACCCAAGCCATATGACTACTGAACAGCTTCTACACCCAAGCCATACGACTACTGAACAGCTTCTACACCCAAGCCATATGACTACTGAACAGCTTCTACACCCAAGCAATATGACTACTGAACAGCTTCTACACCCAAGCCATATGACTACTGAACAGCTTCTACACCCAAGCCATATGACTACTGAACAGCTTCTATACCCAAGCCTTAAGACTACTGAACAGCTTCTACACCCAAGCATTAAGACTACTGAACAGCTTCTACAACCAAGCCATATGACTACTGAATAGCTTCTACACCCAAGCCATACGACTACTGAACAGCTTCTACACCCAAGCCATATGACTACTGAACAGCTTCTACACCCAAGCCATACGACTACTGAACAGCTTCTACACCCAAGCCATATGACTACTGAACAGCTTCTACACCCAAGCCATACGACTACTGAACAGCTTCAACACCCAAGCCATAAGGCTCCTTAACAGCTTCTACACCCAAGCCACAAGGATCCTTAACAGCTTCTACACCCAAGCCATACGACTACTGAACAGCTTCTAAACCCAAGCCATAAGGCTCCGGAACAGCTTCTACACCCAAGCCATATGACTACCGAACAGCTTCTACACCCACGCCATATGACTACCGAACAGCTTCTACACCCAAGCCATAAGGCTCCTTAACAGCTTCTACACCCAAGCCTTAAGACTACTGAATAGCTTCTACACCCAAGCCTTAAGGCTCCTTAACAGCTTCTACACCCAAGCCATACAACTACTGAACAGCTTCTACACCCAAGCCATATGACTACTGAACAGGTTCTACACCCAAGCCACACAACTACTGAACAGCTTCTACACCCAAGCCATACGACTACTGAACAGCTTCTACACCCAAGCCATACGACTACTGAACAGCTTCTACACCCAAGCCATACAACTACTGAACAGCTTCTACACCAAAGCCATACGACTACTGAACAGCTTCTACACCCAAGCCATAAGGCTCCTGAACAGCTTCTACACCCAAGCCATAAGGCTCCTTAACAGCTTCTAAACCCCAGCCATGAGGCTCCTGAACAGCTTCTACACCCAAGCCATATGACTACCGAACAGCTTATACACCCAAGCCATGAGGCTCCTTAACAGCTTCTACACACAAGCCTTAAGACTACTGAACAGCTTCTACACCCAAGCCTTAAGGCTCCTTAACAGCTTCTACACCCAAGCCATACAACTACTGAACAGCTTCTACACCCAAGCCATATGACTACTGAACAGCTTCTACACCCAAGCCATACGACTACTGAACAGGTTCTACACCCAAGCCATACAACTACTGAACAGCTTCTACACCCAAGCCATACGGCTACTGAACAGGTTCTACACCCAAGCCATACAACTACTGAACAGCTTCTACACCCAAGCCATACGGCTACTGAACAGGTTCTACACCCAAGCAATACAACTACTGAACAGCTTCTACACCCAAGCCATACAACTACTGAACAGCTTCTACACCAAAGCCATACGACTACTGAACAGCTTCTACACCCAAGCCATAAGGCTCCTTAACAGCTTCTACACCCAAGCCACAAGGATCCTTAACAGCTTCTACACCCAAGCCATACGACTACTGAACAGCTTCTAAACCCAAGCCATAAGGCTCCGGAACAGCTTCTACACCCAAGCCATATGACTACCGAACAGCTTCTACACCCAAGCCATACGACTACTGAACAGCTTCTACACCCAAGCCATAAGGCTCCTGAACAGCTTCTACACCCAAGCCTTAAGGCTCCTGAACAGCTTCAACACCCAAGCCATAAGGCTCCTGAACAGCTTCTACACCCAAGCCATAAGGCTCCTTAACAGCTTCTACACACAAGCCATAAGGCTCCTGAACAGCTTCTACACCCAAGCCATAAGGCTCCTGAACAGCTTCTACACCCAAGCCATACGACTACTGAACAGCTTCTAAACCCAAGCCATAAGGCTCCTGAACAGCTTCTACACCCAAGCCATATGACTACCGAACAGCTTCTACACCCAAGCCATGAGGCTCCTTAACAGCTTCTACACACAAGCCTTAAGACTACTGAACAGCTTCTACACCCAAGCCTTAAGGCTCCTTAACAGCTTCTACACCCAAGCCATACAACTACTGAACAGCTTCTACACCCAAGCCATATGACTACTGAACAGCTTCTACACCCAAGCCATACGACTACTGAACAGGTTCTACACCCAAGCCATACAACTACTGAACAGCTTCTACACCCAAGCCATACGGCTACTGAACAGGTTCTACACCCAAGCAATACAACTACTGAACAGCTTCTACACCCAAGCCATACAACTACTGAACAGCTTCTACACCAAAGCCATACGACTACTGAACAGCTTCTACACCCAAGCCATAAGGCTCCTTAACAGCTTCTACACCCAAGCCACAAGGATCCTTAACAGCTTCTACACCCAAGCCATACGACTACTGAACAGCTTCTAAACCCAAGCCATAAGGCTCCGGAACAGCTTCTACACCCAAGCCATATGACTACCGAACAGCTTCTACACCCAAGCCATATGACTACCGAACAGCTTCTACACCCAAGCCATAAGGCTCCTTAACAGCTTCTACACCCAAGCCTTAAGATTACTGAACAGCTTCTACACCCAAGCCTTAAGGCTCCTTAACAGCTTCTACACCCAAGCCATACAACTACTGAACAGCTTCTACACCCAAGCCATATGACTACTGAACAGCTTCTACACCCAAGCCATACGACTACTGAACAGGTTCTACACCCAAGCCATACAACTACTGAACAGCTTCTACACCCAAGCCATATGACTACTGAACAGGTTCTACACCCAAGCCATACAACTACTGAACAGCTTCTACACCCAAGCCATATGACTACTGAACAGCTTCTACACCCAAGCCATACGACTACTGAACAGCTTCTACACCCAAGCCATACAACTACTGAACAGATTCAATACCAAAGCCATACGACTACTGAACAGCTTCTACACCCAAGCCATAAGGCTCCTGAACAGCTTCTACACCCAAGCCATAAGGCTCCTTAACAGCTTCTACACCCAAGCCATAAGGCTCCTTAACAGCTTCTACACCCAAGCCACAAGGCTCCTTAACAGCTTCTACACCCAAGCCATGAGGCTCCTGAACAGCTTCTAAACCCAAGCCATGAGGCTCCTGAACAGCTTCTACACCCAAGCCATATGACTACCGAACAGCTTCTATACCCAAGCCATAAGGCTCCTTAACAGCTTCTACACCCAAGCCTTAAGACTACTGAACAGCTTCTACACCCAAGCCTTAAGGCTCCTTAACAGCTTCTACACCCAAGCCATACAACTACTGAACAGCTTCTACACCCAAGCCATATGACTACTGAACAGCTTCTACACCCAAGCCATACGACTACTGAACAGGTTCTACACCCAAGCCATACAACTACTGAACAGCTTCTACACCCAAGCCATACGACTACTGAACAGGTTCTACACCCAAGCCATACGACTACTGAACAGCTTCTACACCCAAGCCATACGACTACTGAACAGCTTCTACACCCAAGCCATATGACTACTGAACAGCTTCTACACCCAAGCCATACGACTACTGAACAGCTTCTACACCCAAGCCATACGACTACTGAACAGCTTCTACACCCAATCCATATGACTACTGAACAGCTTCTACACCCAAGCCATAAGGCTCCTTAACAGCTTCTACACCCAAGCCACAAGGCTCCTTAACAGCTTCTACACCCATGCCATACGACTACAGAACAGCTTCTAAACCCAAGCAATAAGGCTCCTGAACAGCTTCTACACCCAAGCCATATGACTACCGAACAGCTTCTAAACCCAAGCCATAAGGCTCCTTAACAGCTTCTACACCCAAGCCTTAAGACTACTGAACAGCTTCTACACCCAAGCCATACGACTACTGAACAGCGTCTACACCCAAGCCATACAACTACTGAACAGCTTCTACACCCAAGCCTTAAGGCTCCTGAACAGCTTCTACACCCAAGCCATATGACTACTGAACAGCTTCTACACCCAAGCCATACGACTACTGAACAGCTTCTACACCCAAGCCATACGACTACTGAACAGCTTCTACACCCAATCCATATGACTACTGAACAGCTTCTACACCCAAGCCATACGACTACTGAACAGCTTCTACACCCAAGCCATACGACTACTGAACAGCTTCTACACCCAATCCATATGACTACTGAACAGCTTCTACACCCAAGCCATACGACTACTGAACATCTTCTACACCCAAGCCATATGACTACTGAACAGCTTCTACACCCAAGCCATACGACTACTGAACAGCTTCTACACCCAAGCCATATGACTACTGAACAGCTTCTACACCCAAGCAATATGACTACTGAACAGCTTCTACACCCAAGCCATATGACTACTGAACAGCTTCTACACCCAAGCCATATGACTACTGAACAGCTTCTATACCCAAGCCTTAAGACTACTGAACAGCTTCTACACCCAAGCATTAAGACTACTGAACAGCTTCTACAACCAAGCCATATGACTACTGAATAGCTTCTACACCCAAGCCATACGACTACTGAACAGCTTCTACACCCAAGCCATATGACTACTGAACAGCTTCTACACCCAAGCCATACGACTACTGAACAGCTTCTACACCCAAGCCATATGACTACTGAACAGCTTCTACACCCAAGCCATACGACTACTGAACAGCTTCAACACCCAAGCCATAAGGCTCCTTAACAGCTTCTACACCCAAGCCACAAGGATCCTTAACAGCTTCTACACCCAAGCCATACGACTACTGAACAGCTTCTAAACCCAAGCCATAAGGCTCCGGAACAGCTTCTACACCCAAGCCATATGACTACCGAACAGCTTCTACACCCAAGCCATATGACTACCGAACAGCTTCTACACCCAAGCCATAAGGCTCCTTAACAGCTTCTACACCCAAGCCTTAAGACTACTGAATAGCTTCTACACCCAAGCCTTAAGGCTCCTTAACAGCTTCTACACCCAAGCCATACAACTACTGAACAGCTTCTACACCCAAGCCATATGACTACTGAACAGGTTCTACACCCAAGCCACACAACTACTGAACAGCTTCTACACCCAAGCCATACGACTACTGAACAGCTTCTACACCCAAGCCATACGACTACTGAACAGCTTCTACACCCAAGCCATACAACTACTGAACAGCTTCTACACCAAAGCCATACGACTACTGAACAGCTTCTACACCCAAGCCATAAGGCTCCTGAACAGCTTCTACACCCAAGCCATAAGGCTCCTTAACAGCTTCTAAACCCAAGCCATGAGGCTCCTGAACAGCTTCTACACCCAAGCCATATGACTACCGAACAGCTTCTACACCCAAGCCATGAGGCTCCTTAACAGCTTCTACACACAAGCCTTAAGACTACTGAACAGCTTCTACACCCAAGCCTTAAGGCTCCTTAACAGCTTCTACACCCAAGCCATACAACTACTGAACAGCTTCTACACCCAAGCCATATGACTACTGAACAGCTTCTACACCCAAGCCATACGACTACTGAACAGGTTCTACACCCAAGCCATACAACTACTGAACAGCTTCTACACCCAAGCCATACGGCTACTGAACAGGTTCTACACCCAAGCAATACAACTACTGAACAGCTTCTACACCCAAGCCATACAACTACTGAACAGCTTCTACACCAAAGCCATACGACTACTGAACAGCTTCTACACCCAAGCCATAAGGCTCCTTAACAGCTTCTACACCCAAGCCACAAGGATCCTTAACAGCTTCTACACCCAAGCCATACGACTACTGAACAGCTTCTAAACCCAAGCCATAAGGCTCCGGAACAGCTTCTACACCCAAGCCATATGACTACCGAACAGCTTCTACACCCAAGCCATATGACTACCGAACAGCTTCTACACCCAAGCCATAAGGCTCCTTAACAGCTTCTACACCCAAGCCTTAAGATTACTGAACAGCTTCTACACCCAAGCCTTAAGGCTCCTTAACAGCTTCTACACCCAAGCCATACAACTACTGAACAGCTTCTACACCCAAGCCATATGACTACTGAACAGCTTCTACACCCAAGCCATACGACTACTAAACAGGTTCTACACCCAAGCCATACAACTACTGAACAGCTTCTACACCCAAGCCATATGACTACTGAACAGGTTCTACACCCAAGCCATACAACTACTGAACAGCTTCTACACCCAAGCCATATGACTACTGAACAGCTTCTACACCCAAGCCATACGACTACTGAACAGCTTCTACACCCAAGCCATACAACTACTGAACAGATTCAATACCAAAGCCATACGACTACTGAACAGCTTCTACACCCAAGCCATAAGGCTCCTGAACAGCTTCTACACCCAAGCCATAAGGCTCCTTAACAGCTTCTACACCCAAGCCATAAGGCTCCTTAACAGCTTCTACACCCAAGCCACAAGGCTCCTTAACAGCTTCTACACCCAAGCCATGAGGCTCCTGAACAGCTTCTAAACCCAAGCCATGAGGCTCCTGAACAGCTTCTACACCCAAGCCATATGACTACCGAACAGCTTCTATACCCAAGCCATAAGGCTCCTTAACAGCTTCTACACCCAAGCCTTAAGACTACTGAACAGCTTCTACACCCAAGCCTTAAGGCTCCTTAACAGCTTCTACACCCAAGCCATACAACTACTGAACAGCTTCTACACCCAAGCCATATGACTACTGAACAGCTTCTACACCCAAGCCATACGACTACTGAACAGGTTCTACACCCAAGCCATACAACTACTGAACAGCTTCTACACCCAAGCCATACGACTACTGAACAGGTTCTACACCCAAGCCATACAACTACTGAACAGCTTCTACACCCAAGCCATACGACTACTGAACAGGTTCTACACCCAAGCCATACGACTACTGAACAGCTTCTACACCCAAGCCATACGACTACTGAACAGCTTCTACACCCAAGCCATATGACTACTGAACAGCTTCTACACCCAAGCCATACGACTACTGAACAGCTTCTACACCCAAGCCATACGACTACTGAACAGCTTCTACACCCAATCCATATGACTACTGAACAGCTTCTACACCCAAGCCATAAGGCTCCTTAACAGCTTCTACACCCAAGCCACAAGGCTCCTTAACAGCTTCTACACCCATGCCATACGACTACAGAACAGCTTCTAAACCCAAGCAATAAGGCTCCTGAACAGCTTCTACACCCAAGCCATATGACTACCGAACAGCTTCTAAACCCAAGCCATAAGGCTCCTTAACAGCTTCTACACCCAAGCCTTAAGACTACTGAACAGCTTCTACACCCAAGCCATACGACTACTGAACAGCGTCTACACCCAAGCCATACAACTACTGAACAGCTTCTACACCCAAGCCATATGACTACTGAACAGCTTCTACACCCAAGCCATATGACTACTGAACAGCTTCTATACCCAAGCCTTAAGACTACTGAACAGCTTCTACACCCAAGCATTAAGACTACTGAACAGCTTCTACAACCAAGCCATATGACTACTGAATAGCTTCTACACCCAAGCCATACGACTACTGAACAGCTTCTACACCCAAGCCATATGACTACTGAACAGCTTCTACACCCAAGCCATACGACTACTGAACAGCTTCTACACCCAAGCCATATGACTACTGAACAGCTTCTACACCCAAGCCATACGACTACTGAACAGCTTCAACACCCAAGCCATAAGGCTCCTTAACAGCTTCTACACCCAAGCCACAAGGATCCTTAACAGCTTCTACACCCAAGCCATACGACTACTGAACAGCTTCTAAACCCAAGCCATAAGGCTCCGGAACAGCTTCTACACCCAAGCCATATGACTACCGAACAGCTTCTACACCCAAGCCATATGACTACCGAACAGCTTCTACACCCAAGCCATAAGGCTCCTTAACAGCTTCTACACCCAAGCCTTAAGACTACTGAATAGCTTCTACACCCAAGCCTTAAGGCTCCTTAACAGCTTCTACACCCAAGCCATACAACTACTGAACAGCTTCTACACCCAAGCCATATGACTACTGAACAGGTTCTACACCCAAGCCACACAACTACTGAACAGCTTCTACACCCAAGCCATACGACTACTGAACAGCTTCTACACCCAAGCCATACGACTACTGAACAGCTTCTACACCCAAGCCATACAACTACTGAACAGCTTCTACACCAAAGCCATACGACTACTGAACAGCTTCTACACCCAAGCCATAAGGCTCCTGAACAGCTTCTACACCCAAGCCATAAGGCTCCTTAACAGCTTCTACACCCAAGCCATAAGGCTCCTTAACAGCTTCTACACCCAAGCCACAAGGCTCCTTAACAGCTTCTACACCCAAGCCATACGACTACTGAACAGCTTCTAAACCCAAGCCATGAGGCTCCTGAACAGCTTCTACACCCAAGCCATATGACTACCGAACAGCTTCTACACCCAAGCCATAAGGCTCCTTAACAGCTTCTACACCCAAGCCTTAAGACTACTGAACAGCTTCTACACCCAAGCCTTAAGGCTCCTTAACAGCTTCTACACCCAAGCCATACAACTACTGAACAGCTTCTACACCCAAGCCATATGACTACTGAACAGCTTCTACACCCAAGCCATACGACTACTGAACAGCTTCTACACCCAAGCCATACGACTACTGAACAGCTTCTACACCCAAGCCTTAAGACTACTGAACAGCTTCTACAACCAAGCCATATGACTACTGAACAGCTTCTACACCCAAGCCATACGACTACTGAACAGCTTCTACACCCAAGCCTTAAGACTAATGAACAGCTTCTACACCCAAGCCATACGACTACTGAACAGCTTCTACATCCAAGCCTTATGACTACTGAACAGCTTCTACACCCAAGCCTTAAGACTAATGAACAGCTTCTACACCCAAGCCATATGACTACTGAACAGCTTCTACATCCAAGCCTTATGACTACTGAACAGCTTCTACACACAAGCCTTAAGACTAATGAACAGCTTCTACACCCAAGCCATATGACTACTGAACAGCTTCTACACCCAAGCCATAAGGCTCCTTAACAGCTTCTACACACAAGCCTTAAGGCTCCTGAACAGCTTCTACACCCAAGCCTTAAGGCTCCTGAACAGTTTCTACACCCAAGCCTTAAGACTAATGAACAGCTTCTGCACCCAAGCCATAAGGCACCTTAACAGCTTCTACACCCAAGCCTTAAGACTAATGAACAGCTTCTACACCCAAGCCTTAAGACTAATGAACAGCTTATTTGTATTTATTTTGCTGTTCCTCCTTGCTGCTTATGATCTTGTAAGTAAGCATTTCACGGCAAGGTCTAACTAAACCTGTTGTAGTCAGCACATGTGACAAATAAGATTTGATCTGATTTGATCTGATTTCCCACCGCTGCTTCCCGAAGCCTCTCTACTCTTCCAGATATAGGTCATGCAGACAGTGGTCAGGTCACACCCCCTCTTAGGTCACTGGGTCAGACCCTGCTCTGTTAGTTGTTCATGAGTACCTAAGTCATTCAGCTGTGCCTTAGCTCTGCGGTCAGATGTTACAGCAGAGGTCATGCAGGTACATGAACGTTAATATAGTGCAGGCTAGAAATAGTTTTGTGAGGGGCACAGATGGCGGGAATTGGGAACATGGATGTGTACCCAGCTGCAGAGTACATCATTAACAGCAGCAGCACATGGGAGCGGGACACTCACGTACAGTATGTGTACTTTGACGTGATCAAAGGTCAGGAATTTATTTCTGTTGGACTTGTGATCTTTAAAATAATAGTTTTAATAGGCTTCCTGACATAGTATAATATTAAAAGTCTATGACATATTGGTCTAAGTCGACAGCTCTATTGTTTTCTTTGAACACAATTCACACAAGAAGCGCCCAGAAACACCTTCAAGCAAACTGCAAAATTTTCTGAGCAAACGGGGAGAGAATATATGGGGAGAGATTATATTTGTGCACGCCTGGTGCACAAATTGATGAAGTTTGTCACGCAGCGAGAGTCGAGGGGAAATGAACGGATTGGGTTCAGGCAGTTCATTCAGTAATCCTGATGAGCCCTTCACAGCTAGCTAGTTCAGTCAGTCATCCTGATGAGCCCTTCCCAGCTAGCTAGTTCAGTCAGTCATCCTGATGAGCCCTTCCCAGCTAGCTAGTTCAGTCAGAGATCCCGATGAGCCCTTCCCAGCTAGCTAGTTCAGTCAGTCATCCCGGTGACCCCTTCCCAGCTAGCTAGTTCAGTCAGTCATCCCGATGAGCCCATCCCAAGCTAGCTAGTTCAGTCAGTCATCCCGATGAGCCCATCCCAAGCTAGCTAGTTCAGTCAGTCATCCCGATGAGCCCATCCCAAGCTAGCTAGTTCAGTCAGTCATCCCGATGAGCCCATCCCAAGCTAGCTAGTTCAGTCAGTCGTACCGATGAGCCCTTCCCAGTTAGCTCGTTTATGCTTCTGGGTAAAAGTAGAAACTTCAGCGAGAATTAGTCATTTGTCTGCCAAAGTTGAGACGTGTGAGTATTCAGAATCATTCCATTTATCTGAGAAATTGTCAAGAATGTGGGTAACTGGTGAAAGGAGTCAGGTTCAGGAGAGCTGAGATGCATGGACAAGGTATTTAATAAAGTAAACACCAGTACAAAACACAATACAATGGTGCAGGTAAAAATACCGGAACCACGAATAAACGGTCGTAACAACAAAACCCGGCAACAATAATACCAGCCGTCAGAATACTGCCCAACAATAATACCAGCCGTCAGAATACAGCCCAACAATAATACCAGCCGTCAGAATACAGCCCAACAATAATACCAGCCGTCAGAATACAGCCCAACAATAATACCAGCCGTCAGAATACTGCCCAACAATAATACCAGCCATCAGAATACAGCCCAACAATAATACCAGCCGTCAGAATACAGCCCAACAATAATACCAGCCGTCAGAATACTGCCCAACAATAATACCAGCCATCAGAATACAGCCCAACAATAATACCAGCCATCAGAATACAGCCCAACAATAATACCAGCCGTCAGAATACAGCCCAACAATAATACCAGCCATCAGAATAAAGCCCAACAATAATACCAGCCGTCAGAATACAGCCCAACAATAATACCAGCCGTCAGAATACAGCCCAACAATAATACCAGCCGTCAGAATACAGCCCAACAATAAAACAGACACGTACACAAACATGGGGGAAACCAGAGGGTTAAATAATGAACACGTAATAAAGGAATTGAAACCAGGTGTGTAGAAAACAAAGACAAAACAAATGGAAAATGAAAAGTGGTGATGGCTAGAAGGCCAGTGACGTTGACCGCCGAACGCCGTCCGAACAAGGAGAGGAACCGACTTACAGGCCTGCTATTGGCTACGCTCTCTAGCTACTTCCCTCACACTTCTGCGGCAAGTGGAAGCAAATTACACTGTGCCCCATGTTGTTGTGTTGCTGGCTTTCAGCGCAAACTCTCCCCATTGAGCAGCAGTAGATGGTGTCACGATGACATACAGTATTACAAGTTATTTCTTGTGTAGGCAGCTACCCTACTCTAAATATAAATCAAGTGTCACGACTTCCTCAGCAGCCCTCTCCTTGTTCGGGCTGCGTTCGGCGGTCGACGTCACTGGCTTTCTAGACACCTCCGATCCATGTTTAATTTTAATTTTAGATTTGTCCTCATTATACACACCTGGTTTCCATTCCATAATCAACGTTCCTTATTTAACCATCTGGCTTCCCTTTCTGTTTTGTGAGTGATTGTCATTGTCATGTGGGTTCGTTTTTGTGCTCTGGATATTTGTATTTTTCTTGTTGGAACATTGCTTACATTTTGAGTAAATTCAGATTATTATTATCAGATTATTACTCATACCTGTGTCCTGCGCCTGACCATTCACCTAATAGCTGACATCAAGGGGAATGGAACAAATTGTCCAAGTTAGCTACAGCCAGCCACATGTAATAGCCTACAGCTTTTTTCCCGGTGGAAAGTCTCACATCAGCAAGCCCCTCGCACCTGCTTGTCATTACGTTCGCTAATTGGCATGTCATGCTGAAATCCAGATGGTGATCAATATTACAAGTTATTTCTCCCTCGCCCATTGAAATGAACAACATTTAACTAGAGTTATACTGCTGTTGTTTCTAGCTAGCCAGCATAAACTAGCTAGCTGGGAAGGGCTAATCAGAAAGACTGACTGTAGTAATTGAACCAAATCCATTTGTCTGCACACTTGACTCTCAGCTACTCTACATACCTCATCAATTTTGGCATCAGGCGTGTCTGTATAGCCTCTCCTGGACTAATAAAATGACGCAACTCTAATTCTGTCCCAAAATAAGCTAGAACCTCCAAATGATGTGATGTTAAAGCGCCCAGTCAACACTATAACCACCCTAGCATACTCAAAGTTCATATTCTCTCTGAAGTAAAGGGGACCTCAAAATTTAAATTCAACTAGCTAAATTGTCCTTGGTCTGACCTTCTTAAAACAATTCCATATAGCTTAGTAGAACCCCCTTCCCCTGGCTTAGACAGGGCTTAGACTTCACATGGTTAAGATGAATGCACTAATTGAATGTCGCTATGTGACTAAAATGGAAACGTAGATTCATCCCAGTTTATTGAGGTCAGTTAAAACCCTTTTTTCCTCACTGGGTTGTTATTATGAATGTTCTCTTTCCTATCAAGGCCATGCCTCTATCAATACTTTTAGAGTCAGGACCTCAACCTGAACGGACCAGATTTGCACTTCCTTCAAAGCAGCTGGCCTGACTAGTTCTAACAGCCAAACACCTCTACCACACAACCGATTTTGACTCCTCAGGGAGAGAGCAGTAGACCAGCAGTCCAACACCACTAACCTTTTCTCACCCTGCTCTTGGAAATGATTCAATGGAATGTGTTCGACCATGAGCACAGTCCCTAATTGATGGAGGCTGTTTTATGGCTGCAAAGAACATTACAGTATTACAACACTCTATCTGCTAGGGCCTGTAATTCTGACGCCAACTGTCAAGGGAGCAGTGGAACCAGTGGAACTTGGCCCAGTTTCAATGTGCAACTGCTCTGCTCAGACATCCAATGTGCAACTGCTCTGCTCAGACATCCAATGTGTCACTGCTCTGCTCAGACATCCAATGTGTCACTGCTCTGCTCAGACATCCAATGTGTCACTGCTCTGCTCAGACATCCAATGTGTCACTGCTCTGCTCAGACATCCAATGTGTCACTGCTCTGCTCAGACATCCAATGTGTCACTGCTCTGCTCAGACATCCAATGTGTCACTGCTCTGCTCAGACATCCAATGTGTCACTGCTCTGCTCAGACATCCAATGTGTCACTGCTCTGCTCAGACATCCAATGTGTCACTGCTCTGCTCAGACATCCAATGTGTCACTGCTCTGCTCAGACATCCAATGTGTCACTGCTCTGCTCAGACATCCAATGTGTAACTGCTCTGCTCAGACATCCAATGTGTAACTGCTCTGCTCAGACATCCAATGTGTAACTGCTCTGCTCAGACATCCAATGTGTCACTGCTCTGCTCAGACATCCAATGTGTCACTGCTCTGCTCAGACATCCAATGTGTCACTGCTCTGCTCAGACATCCAATGTGCAACTGCTCTGCTCAGACATCCAATGTGTCACTGCTCTGCTCAGACATCCAATGTGTAACTGCTCTGCTCAGACATCCAATGTGTCACTGCTCTGCTCAGACATCCAATGTGTAACTGCTCTGCTCAGACATCCAATGTGTAACTGCTCTGCTCAGACATCCAATGTGTAACTGCTCTGCTCAGACATCCAATGTGTAACTGCTCTGCTCAGACATCCAATGTGTAACTGCCATTCAGCAATGATGTAGGTCACTGCAATACATTTTAATGTGGGAAAGGTAGCACTTTTCATAGTATCAGCCTGTGAAGATGTGTCCTCAGTCTTTTTTTTCTCAGAAGTGACTTGCTCATTGTGAAATGTGGAGTAGAAAGAGCCTAGCGAAATAGAGGAGAAGAGGAGATGGGATTCAGAGAGTTTGATGCAAGTGATTCTAACGGGGAACAATGACTGTTTTTGAAGAACGTACTTCTTGCACTTTTCAAGAATCCACTGGAAGGGTATACAAGTACAACTGCCAAGCACGTCTATCCTCTTTGAAGACATTGACTTTGCCTCACTGAGACGAACCCGGAGCCAACGCCAAGTTTCCTCCAACAGCCCCTGTTTGTTGTGGCTACGGCGTGTCATGGCGGCTAGCCAACCCTGGACGGCTCTATCCTCTGGTGTCCTATCTGCAGCATGCACGATAGGAGAGCACACACTTTCAGAACACATGGACTCGTCCCTCTGTCGCTGTTCTGTGGCTGTACGGCCTTTTGATAGCTTAAAATAAAATAAAAATGATTCCTCTGACTCACTTCGTAGGGAAAATAAACACAAGTGTTTACACTAGATAAGGAATGTGTCCCAAATGGCACCCTCGTCTCTATTTAGTTCATTAATTTGTATAGTGCACTATAAAGGGAGTAGTGTGCCATTTGGGATGTGGATCATTTACCCTGGCTATAATAGTCACCCTGAGGGACTGTTGTTGACATGGAGTGAGGATGTGTGGTTACTGTGAGGGGACGGATAACACACAGATAGCCTTGAAAATGATATGTTACATAATTGAAGACAGGAAATACCCCTATCGTGGCCACAGGCCATACAAAAGACAGCAGCACTCTTACATCTCACCGTCAGACCACAGACGATCCTCACCCCATGTCATCCAGTTCATCAGTACAGCTGGGATATCACTTCTAATTAAATAGTAAGGCATGAGGAGGGTGTGGAGTATGGCCAATATACTGTACCACGGCTAAGGGCTGTTCTTACGCACAACGCATGGCGGAGTGCCTGGACACAGCACTTACTCTTGGTATATGGGCCATATACCGCAAATTCCTGTTCTGTCGGATATTTGTCTGATATACCACGGCTGACAGCCAATCGGCATTCAGGGCTTAATTCACCCAGTTTAAAATGTAATTAATACCATGTTTTCTGGAGTATGGTACTTACTCTCAGTCCATCACACGTTTCCTACA
Organism: Oncorhynchus gorbuscha; assembly: GCF_021184085.1. Taxonomy (NCBI): domain Eukaryota; kingdom Metazoa; phylum Chordata; class Actinopteri; order Salmoniformes; family Salmonidae; genus Oncorhynchus; species Oncorhynchus gorbuscha. Next base: position 75,696,696 of record NC_060186.1, on the reverse strand, counting down.
AGGCTTTGTCACACAGTCACACTGTGACTGCAGTTACACACATTCAGTTGAAATCTTCTTCTGGACAGTTGAAATGCACATTTTTGAAAAAATGTCAATCTCCCTTTTTACTTCCTGAAATACTACTTTTCTAAGTCCCTCTGAACTTGGCAGGAAACTCAACAGGCTGAATGTCCAGGGGCTGCATAACTTCCCATTGTCTGTTTGGAAAATAATTGCTGAGTGACCGTTGCCGTGAAAAAAAAAAATGAAAAAAAAAATACATTCTATACGGAGAAACTTCACTCTTTGTGGCCAATCAATTTCACTTTTTCTCCACAGTGGTCTCTGGGAGATGGATGCAAAATAATCACTCTTTATGGGAGCCAGGCCTGGCCTCGGCCCAAGAGCAGCGGAAGAATCCTTCATGGAAATGTCTCTGTGTTTGTCCCAATTGGTACCCTATTCTCTATTTAGTGCACTAAACTAAAGTAGTGCACTATAAAGGGAGTAGCGAGCCATTTTGGATTCAGCCTGGCTGTCTAAAAGGGAGGCTTTAGAGCCTCAACTGGAGACACAGGGTCATGTTTGTGTGGGTTTCAACATGATTTACGACACAACAGAAGTCAAGTTACTCTCCTGCTTTGATCCAGGGGCGTGGCACTGGGGTACATGTGAATTGTACTCTGCCTGCCTTCCTGACGGTTTGGCAACGCTCCTCCACTCAAATGATTTCAGTGGCTTGTAGGACTGAAAGGATCATTTCGGTTGTTATTTTTCATTATGACGGGATACTTAAAATATCTAAATTGTTGGCCCTTAAAATAGCTATACAAGAGCTCCCAATTACATGCAACGCTCCTTACTGGGGTATGATTAGTGGGGTTTCCTTAGTGGGGTCTCCTTAGTGGGGTATGATTAGTGGGGTATGATTAGTGGGGTATGATTAGTGGGGTCTCCTTAGTGGGGTCTCCTTAGTGGGGTATGATTAGTGGGGTCTCCTTAGTGGGGTCTCCTTAGTGGGGTATGATTAGTGGGGTATGATTAGTGGGGTTTCCTTAGTGGGGTCTCCTTAGTGGGGTATGATTAGTGGGGTATGATTAGTGGGGTTTCCTTAGTGGGGTCTCCTTAGTGGGGTCTCCTTAGTGGGGTCTACTTAGTGGGGTATGATTAGTGGGGTATGATTAGTGGGGTTTCCTTAGTGGGGTCTCCTTAGTGAGGTATGATTAGTGGGGTATGATTAGTGGGGTATGATTAGTGGGGTATGATTAGTGGGGTATGATTAGTGGGGTCTCCTTAGTGGGGTTTCCTTAGTGGGGTCTCCTTAGTGGGGTCTCCTTAGTGGGGTCTCCTTAGTGGGGTTTCCTTAGTGGGGTCTCCTTAGTGGGGTATGATTAGTGGGGTATGATTAGTGGGGTCTCCTTAGTGGGTCTCCTTAGTGGGGTATGATTAGTGGGGTATGATTAGTGGGGTTTGATTAGTGGGGTATGATTAGTGGGGTCTCCTTAGTGGGGTCTCCTTAGTGGGGTGTGATTAGTGGGGTGTGATTAGTGGGGTATGATTAGTGGGGTATGATTAGTGGGGTGTGATTAGTGGGGTCTCCTTAGTGGGGTCTCCTTAGTGGGGTCTCCGTAGTGGGGTCTCCTTAGTGGGGTCTCCTTAGTGGGGTGTGATTAGTGGGGTGTGATTAGTGGGGTGTGATTAGTGGGGTTTAATTAGTGGGGTCTCCTTAGTGGGGTCTCCTTAGTGGGGTGTGAATTGATGTCAGCGAATTGTCAGACTGAGCTAAACAAAAAGTGTATTTATTTTCAGTTAAATGGATACTTGTGAAGGCGGGCCCTTACAATAGCTCCACAAGAACACCCAAGGACATCATGCCTGAAAAAGGTTACGACATTGGTTTGAAGTCCTTTCTCTGAAATCAGTGATTAATCATACAAAAAGTTACCTGTATGAAGATAAACTACATGACCTAAATTACTTTTACATTAACCTATACAACAAGCACAGGGAAATGCTATGAATTATAACTACAGCAATATTGACCTCATAAAATTCTACATTTGGTGTAGGAGGTTAAATATAAAATCCGACAAACAAGAACAGATCACAAACACATGGAAACAAATACCAGTCATGTTTACTTTATCACGGTGGATTATTTACTTATCTAAAACATACCACCTCTGGTCATCGGACTACGAGTATGAACTCAGGTATTTTCTGTTGTACATTCTTAAAGTTTGTTTGGTTGGTTAGGAAGGAATTTCAATCCCTTTCTTCCAATTCAAGCTTTCAATTCTAAATTAATAAAAATTATTTACTGTAAACTTGGACTGAAACAATCACAGATTGCACACAGAGAGAGAGAGAGAGAGAGAGAGAGAGAGAGAGAGAGAGAGAGAGAGAGAGAGAGAGAGAGAGAGAGAGAGAGAGAGAGAGAGAGAGAGAGACAGAGAGAGAGAGACAGAGAGAGAGAGAGACAGAGACAGAGACAGAGAGAGAGTGAGAGCCAGAGAGAGAGAGGCAGAGACAGAGAAAAGACGGAGAGACAGAGAGAGAGAGAGAGAGACAGACAGACAGACAGACAGACAGACAGACAGACAGACAGACAGACAGACAGACAGACAGACAGACAGACAGACAGACAGACAGACAGACAGACAGACAGACAGAGAAGCCCTTGACCTACCAGGGTGAGAAAGAGAGAGAGAAGCCCTTGACCTACCAGTGTGAGACAGAGAGAGAGAAGCCCTTGACTTACCAGGGTGAGAGAGAGAAGCCCTTGACCTACCAGGGTGAGACAGAGAGAGAGAAGCCCTTGACCTACAAGGGTGAGAGAGAGAAGCCCTTGACCTTCCAGGGTGAGAGAGAGAAGCCCTTGACCTACCAGGGTGAGACAGAGAGAGACCCTTGACCTACCAGGGTGAGACAGAGAGAGACCCTTGACCTACCAGGGTGAGACAGAGAGAGAGACCCTTGACCTACCAGGGTGAGAGACAGAAAGAGAGACCCTTGACCTACCAGGGTGAGAGACAGAGAGAGAGACCCTTGACCTACCAGGGTGAGATACAGAGAGAGAGACCCTTGACCTACCAGGGTGAGAGACAGAGAGAGACCCTTGACCTACCAGGGTGAGAGACAGAGAGAGAGACCCTTGACCTACCAGGGTGAGAGACAGAGAGAGACACTTGACCTACCAGGGTGAGAGACAGAGAGAGAGACCCTTGACCTACCAGGGTGAGAGACAGAGAGAGAGACCCTTGACCTACCAGGGTGAGAGACAGAGAGAGACCCTTGACCTACCAGGGTGAGAGAAGCCCTTGACCTACCAGGGTGATGACGTGTTTGGAAACGCTGAACGTCGTAATGTTCCTCTGTTTGTATTGTTTTCATCTGTGTAGTTTTGGTCTCCATGGAAATGAGAAAATAAATAAACCATAATCTAGCTGGGGAAAACAATAACTGGGATAGCGTGACCTTGTAACGATAACATACGAGGCAAGATATGAAAACATGTTATACTGCCCTGAGCCTGACATTACCATGCTATTTGGGAAAATTACGCTACGTTTACTATTTTGGTATTTATTAGGATCCCCATTAGCCGCTGCAAAAGCATCAGTTACTCTTCCTGGGCTCCACATTAAACATAACATGATACACAGCACAGAACATTATTTGTCCAGGGCTGAACTACTACATACATTGAAAACGTCAAACATAGAGTACATATCGGTAAATACATATGATTTCTAGGTGTAATACGTACTTTACGAGCGTTATGATGCAAGTCTTTTATGTGGATTTTGATGCCGATTCCCATAATTAAAAGACTCCTTCATGCTTATTCAGGACAGAGACTATATACAGCCTCCTCCATTATCAATAACGTGACTTCATTCTCCACATTACATCTGCAGTGATTGTGGTCTGCTTGGTCTCTGTGCCTGGACCTCAATTTGTCTATTGACTCAGCTCGCCCATAAGAGGGTCAATGTGACACATGAATGCCGTCATTGATAAAGCTTTGGACACAAGGTACTTCACATTCAGAGCTTGGCGGTAATTGTGTTTTTTCGGTGAAGGAGAAAAAGCAAACACTATTGTTTGCTCACAGACCATGACCCTGGCGCACACCTCCATCTGAATACCTCTCTTTCACCCCTCTTTCACTCCTCCTTTCATCCCCCTTTCTCTCCTCTCATCTCCATCTCTGGAAGAGAGGAGAGAAGAAAAACAATTCCACACATCCAGGTGTTTCTCTGGTCTCGATATACCTCAGATACGATCAGATAGGAGCTATATCCAAGATCTAGTCTATTATCTGCTGAAGGCTCTTCTTTTTGGGGGGGGTTTGGTGATAGATGTATTTCAGAATTAACCTGGAAGAATCCATTGAAGGGTTTCGGTAAACTATCTGGGAGGATAAGAGTATTTGTAGATTAAAGTGCATAATTGGCGTGCTGTAATGTCGTAAATAGACAAGATATTGAGTTTCTAAATCAAAGGTGCAGATGGAGCCAGGTAATTAGAGAAGTTGGCTAGTCTTGCAAATGTATTTTGTCTGATGAGTAATTTTGTAGGTACGAGGCGTATGTACTGGCCCAGATAAAATGACAGTAAATGAGATATGGGTAAAAGAAGCTATAAAATAGAGTTAGGAAGCCTGATGAACCAAACCACTAATATGTTTGATAGTACCACCAGATTTCATCACTTTGCTGCAGACAAAATTGAGTATGATCTTCCCAGGACAACTTTTCATCAATTACAACTCTGAGGAATTTAATGGATGGGCCTTGTTTAATACCATTCCCACCAATTGAAATTCTGGCTCTTTAAAAAAAAAAAAAAAAAATTCTTAGTCTTACTTGCAATTTTATTTTCTTACATTTAAAGATAATTTGTTTATCTGGAAACATTCAGGAAATGTGGTCATTTGCTTGGTGGTTTGCTTCATTAATTAGTGAATCTAACTTATTGTGTGATAAAATCAAATTGGTATCATCAGCAAAGAGAATATGAAGTAAGGTAGAAGACACAGCAGCAAGGTCATTGATATAGATTAGGAACAGTAAAGGTGCAACTATAAAACCCTGTGGCATGCTACGGGATATCTTGGCCCTGGTAGCTGCACAACCATTTGCATAAACAAAATATTCTCTATCATAAACATAACTATATGACCAATTATATGTCTAATCATAAAAACCATAATAATGCAATTTGGAAAGCAATATTTTATGATCAACCCTGTCAAACGCTTTGGATAAATCTAAAAATATGCCAAGAGCGTATTCATTGTTGTTAACGGCTGTAAAGATTTGATCCACAAGTTGCAAAAGAGCTATGTCTGTGGAGTCGTTTTCATGAAAATCAAAGTGCCATCTGATGCACACTCAAATTGTCACGTCCTGACTGTAGAGATCCTTTTATTCTCTATGGTTGTTTGGTCAGGGTGTGACTCGGGTGGGAAAGTCTATGCTTTCTCGTTCTTCGTTTTTGGCCGGGTATGATTTCAGAGACGGCTGTCTATCAATGTCTCTGATTGGGAATCATACGTAGGCAGCCTTTTTTCCTTTTCTCATGTGTGGGTTGTTGTCTTTGTTAGTGGGCATGTATAGCCTTACAGAGCTTCACGTTCATTTGGTTGTTTATTGTTTTGTTGGCGACATTTAAAATAAAATAATGTACGCTTACCACGCTGCACATGCTCCTTATAGGACATTGCTGGCACTCTATACTCCTCTGTAAACTGGTTATCTCTGTATACATTTCACAAGACCCACTGGTTGATGCTTATTTATAAAACCATCTTAGGTCTCACTCCCCCTGTCTGAAATACATGCTGCAGACTTCATCCTCTACATACAACATCCGTTCTGCATTCACATTCTGTTAAATGTCCCCAAAGCACGCACATCCCTGGGTCGCCAGCAACTGGAACGAGCTGCAGAAAACATTCAAACTGGACAGATTTATATCTCCATCTCTTCAATCAAAGGCTCAATCATGGACACTCTTACTGACAGTTGTGGCTGCTTCGTGTGATGTATTGTTGTCTCTACCTTCTTGGCCTTTGTGCTGTTGTCTGTGCCCAATAATGTTTCTACCATGTTTTGTGCTTCTACCATGTTGTGCTGCTGCCATATTGTTATGCTACCATATTGTTGTCATGTGGTGTTGCTACCATTCTGTGTTGTCATGTGTTGCTGCCATGCTATGTTGTTGTCTTAGGTCTCTCTTTATGTAGTGTTGTGTTGTCTCTCTTGTCGCGATGTGTGTTTTGTCCTATAGTATTTATTTTTAATCCCAGGCCCCCGTCCACACCGAAGGCCTTTTGTCTTTTGGTAGGCCGTCATTGTAAATAATAATTTGTTCACATTAACTGACTTACCTAGTTAAATAAATGAATACATATTGCTGCTCATATAGAATACAGTGGCTGGGTAGCCTAGTGGTTAGAGCGTTGGACTAGTAACCGAAAGGGTGCAAGTTCAAATCCCTGATCTGACAAGGTACAAATCTGTCGTTCTGCCCCTCAACAGGCAGTTAACCCACTGTTCCTAGGCCGTCATTGAAAATAAGGGTTTGTTCTTAACTGACTTGCCTAGTAAAATAAAGGTAAAATAAAAATGTTTCAACATTCTCTTACATTCCAATTTATCTAGGATTTTAGGAAACATGGTTATGATTATGAACAAAGTCTAGGGCTTACCCATTAGAATCTGTTTGGGATGGTGATAGAAAACACCAATATATGTTAGTATCTTTCAAAAATACTGAGTTACTCCTTGTTGTCCATTGGTGAAATTAATCCACTGGTGATGACCCTGAAGCTGGTAGCTTACAGTAGACGATTATCTGACTCAGTCAGAATGAATATCCATTTCCCCCATTCATTCTCTATGCTTATCTGCTTAGAATCCTTATCCCAGTGCTGAGACTGTAGCAATATGTCTCAAATCTCAGTAGTTGGTCTTGCAGCCCACTACAATAAAATACTTTCGAAAAGTACATCTGTCCCGGTTTGGGTTGGGAAATTCTGGGAAATTTCAAGAAATTCTCTGGTTTTCCAGAAATTTTGGTAGAAGGATTAGGGCTTTCCTGCTGATTCCCCCCCTGATTCTGAGAAACCTCCAAACCAGGGAATTTCTTAATTAAAAGTTCCCAGAATTTTGCAGCCCTCATCCCAGTGTACCAATTGCCATCAGAGAACAATACATTTCTCACATTCTAATTCCAGAGATCCAGACTCTATGGGTTTAACAGTGTCTGCCGTTGACGTTCAACATCTTGAATTTGTATCATTGTTTAATCTCTTGGCGTGGCTGTGTTGTGGTATGCCGTAGTACTACCATCAATGAGTTGGACCATAGGTGGACATCTTATTGAGAAATAAGAGATCAGAGCACATGTGCCACATCTGTGGGATTTTATTAGGGACTAGATGTCATCCACTTCCTCTGGTCATTTTGGTTTTGGGAGTTTTTGGATCTTTTGATATTGACCCCTTTGGACTGGACTAGTTTCTGGCAGTCATAGAACAGTCTTCTGGCAGTCATAGAACAGTCTTCTGGCAGTCATAGAACAGTCTTCTGGCAGTCATAGAACAGTCTTCTGGCAGTCATAGAACAGTCTTCTGGCAGTCATAGAACAGTCTTCTGGCAGTCATAGAACGGTCTTCTGGCAGTCATAGAACGGTCTTCTGGCAGTCATAGAACGGTCTTCTGGCAGTCATAGAACAGTCTTCTGGCAGTCATAGAACAGTCTTCTGGCAGTCATAGAACAGTCTTCTGGCAGTCATAGAACAGTCTTCTGGCAGTCATAGAACAGTCTTCTGGCAGTCATAGAACAGTCTTCTGGCAGTCATAGAACGGTCTTCTGGCAGTCATAGAACGGTCTTCTGGCAGTCATAGAACAGTCTTCTGGCAGTCATAGAACGGTCTTCTGGCAGTCATAGAACGGTCTTCTGGCAGTCATAGAACGGTCTTCTGGCAGTCATAGAACGGTCTTCTGGCAGTCATAGAACAGTCTTCTGGCAGTCATAGAACTGTCTTCTGGCAGTCATAGAACAGTCTTCTGGCAGTCATAGAACAGTCTTCTGGCAGTCATAGAACAGTCTTCTGGCAGTCATAGAACAGTCTTCTGGCGGTCATAGAACAGACTTCTGGCAGTCATAGAACAGTCTTCTGGCAGTCATAGAACAGTCTTCTGGCAGTCATAGAACGGTCTTCTGGCAGTCATAGAACAGTCTTCTGGCAGTCATAGAACTGTCTTCTGGCAGTCATAGAACAGTCTTCTGGCAGTCATAGAACAGTCTTCTGGCAGTCATAGAACAGTCTTCTGGCAGTCATAGAACAGTCTTCTGGCGGTCATAGAACAGACTTCTGGCAGTCATAGAACAGTCTTCTGGCAGTCATAGAACAGTCTTCTGGCAGTCATAGAACAGTCTTCTGGCAGTCATAGAACAGACTTCTGGCAGTCATTGAACAGTCTTCTGGCAGTCATAGAACAGTCTTCTGGCAGTCATAGAACGGTCTTCTGGCAGTCATAGAACGGTCTTCTGGCAGTCATAGAACGGTCTTCTGGCAGTCATAGAACGGTCTTCTGGCAGTCATAGAACGGTCTTCTGGCAGTCATAGAACGGTCTTCTGGCAGTCATAGAACAGTCTTCTGGCAGTCATAGAACAGTCTTCTGGCAGTCATAGAACAGTCTTCTGGCAGTCATAGAACAGTCTTCTGGCAGTCATAGAACAGTCTTCTGGCAGTCATAGAACAGTCTTCTGGCAGTCATAGAACAGTCGTCTGAGGTCAGGGAGAAGACATTCAGTTCTTCAATTAAATATACAAATTAAATCACTTTCTTCATATCCACTGTCTTCCAGTTGTATTTGACCAACCATCATATGGTATTACACCTTTTGTGTCTTACAAATGGGACTAATAATGCCCTGGCTGAAGACATCTATATTGGTCCACTAATACAGGACTAGTATTGCAGGACTAGTGAGTGCACTACGTTCGTGATAAAGTTTAAACTAAATGTATTTGAGTGTTCAACAGCATTTGTAACTGGAGTCTGATAATGTTCTGTTTAAAACAGTTCATCTGATACTACTTGTCAAATATAAAAATAATTACTTGATAGGTTTTCCAGTTTCTTGAAATACTTGGTCTATTCATTCCTTTTTAGCAGACGCTCTTATAGTAGTGAGTTTATATGTTTTCATACTAGTCCCCCAGGGGAATCGAACCCACAAACCCTAGCATTGCCTTTGCCATGCGCTACCAACTGAGCCACATCATCACAAACCCCTTGATGTCTCAATGTACTAATTTACTGTATTGGTCATTGTTTTTCTTCATGTCGATAGAAAGTCTACAGGTATAAACCTCGATGACCAGCCTATGTACAATACAGTAATGTACAGTCACATTAAGTTGTTTGTAAAGATGGTAACTTAACACTGCACAAAAAGTGGTTGTTTTCCATGTTATTTTTTATTTCTTATTTAACCTTTATTTAGCTAGGCAAGTCAGTTAAGAACTATTCCTTTTTTTACCATGACAGCCTACCCCATCCAAACCATGACAATGCTGGGACAAATGTGCATCACATTATGGGACTCCCAACCACAGATGTGATACAGCCTGGATTTGAGCCAGGGACTGTAGTGATGCCTCTTGCACTGAGATGCAGTGCCTAAGAACGCTGAGCCACTCGGGAGCCTAACGGGGCACTGTCATAGCATGCCATCTTTCTAACAAGTCAGTTCCTACATTTGTGCCCTACTAGACCTGCCCCGGTCAACTGTAAGTGCTGTCATTGTGGAGTGGAAATGTCTAGGAGCAACAACGGCTCAGCCATAAAGTGGTAGGCCACACAAGCTCACATAACGGGACGGCCGAGTGCTATATACGCTACCGTTAAAAAGTTTGGGGTCACTTAGAAATGTCCTTGTTATTGAAAGAAAAGCATATTTGTTGTCCATTAAAATAACATGAAATGGATCAGAAATATAGTGTAGACATTGTAATAAAGTAATAAAGTAAATTATATAAAATAAGATATATATATATATATATATATATATATATATATATATATATATATATATATATATATATGTGTATGTGTGTGTATTTACATGTACATACACTACCGTTCAAAGGTTTGGGGTCACCTTACTTTTGAAAGAAAAGCAAATGTCCATTAAAATAACAGCAAATTGATCAGAAATACAGTGTAGACATTTTTTATATGTACTATTGTAGCTGGAAACGGCCGATTTCTTATGGAATATCTACACAGAGGCCCATTTTCAGCATCCATCACTCCTGTGTTCCGATGGCACATTGTGTTAGCTAATCCAAGTTTATAATTTTGTACTTCTCTTTCCCTTCCCACCATACTGCACTTCGCTTTCCCTTCCCACCATACTGCACTTTCCCTTTCCCTTCCCACAATACTGCACTTCCCTTTCCCTTCCCACCATACTGCACTTCCCTTTCCTTTCCCACCGTACTGCCCTTCCCTTTCCCTTCTCACCATACTGCACTTCCCTTTCCCTTCTCACCATACTGCACTTCCCTTTCCCTTCCCACCATACTGCACTTCCCTTTCCCTTCCCACCATACTGCACTTCCCTTTCCCTTCTCACCATACTGCACTTCCCTTTCCCTTCTCACCATACTGCACTTCCATTTTCTTTCCCACCATACTGCACTTCCCTTTCCCTTCTCACCATACTGCACTTCCCTTTCCCTTCTCACCATACTGCACTTCCATTTTCTTTCCCACCATACTGCACTTCCCTTTCCCTTCCTACCATACTGCACTTCCCTTTCCCTTCTCACCATACTGCACTTCCATTTTCTTTCCCACCATACTGCACTTCCCTTTCCCTTCTCACCATACTGCACTTCCCTTTCCCTTCTCACCATACTGCACTTCCATTTTCTTTCCCACCATACTGCACTTCCCTTTCCCTTCTCACCATACTGCACTTCCCTTTCCCTTCTCACCATACTGCACTTCCATTTTCTTTCCCACCATACTGCACTTCCCTTTCCCTTCTCACCATACTGCACTTCCCTTTCCCTTCTCACCATACTGCACTTCCATTTTCTTTCCCACCATACTGCACTTCCCTTTCCCTTCTCACCATACTGCACTTCCCTTTCCCTTCTCACCATACTGCACTTCCCTTCCCCTTCTCACCATACTGCACTTCCCTTTCCCTTCCCACCATACTGCACTTCCATTTTCTTACCTACCATACTGCACTTCCCTTTCCCTTCTCACCATACTGCACTTCCCTTTCCCTTCTCACCATACTGCACTTCCCTTTCCCTTCCCATCATACTGCACCTCCCTTCCCTCTCTACCATACTGCACTTCCCTTCCCTCTCTACCATACTGCACCTTCCTTCCCTCTCTACCATACTGCACCTCCCTTCCGTCTTCACCATACTGCACTTCCCTTCCCTCTCTACCATACTGCACTTCCCTTCCCTCTCTACCATACTGCACTTCCCTTCCCTCTCTACCATACTGCACCTCCCTTCCCTCTACTATACTACACTTCCCTTCCCTCTCTACCATACTGCACCTCCCTTCCCTCTCTACCATACTGCACCTCCCTTCCCTCTCTACCATTCTACACTTCCCTTCCCTCTCTACCATACTACACTTCCCTTCCCTCTCTACTATACTGCACTTGTAAAGCAGAGAGAATGAACAGAGGACAGAGGAAAGAGAAAGCAGGACAATGGGAGTTCCATCTACACAGCTGGTGTGTGTGTGTGTGTGTGTGTGTGTGCGTGCGTGCGTGCGTGCGTGTGTGTGCGTGTGTGTGTGTGTGTGCGTGCGTGTGTGTGTGTGTGTGTGTGTGTGTGTGTGTGTGTGTGTGTGTGTGTGTGTGTGCGTGCGTGTGTGTGTGTGTGTGTGTGTGTGTGTGTGTGTGTGTGTGTGCGTGCGTGTGTGTGTGTGTGTGCGTGCGTGTGTGTGTGTGCGTGTGTGTGTGTGTGTGCGTGCGTGTGTGTGTGTGTGTGCGTGTGTGTGTGTGTGTGTGTGCGTGCGTGCGTGTGTGTGTGTGTGTGTGTGTGTGCGTGCGTGCGTGCGTGTGTGTGTGTGTGTGTGTGTGTGTGTGTGTGTGTGTGTGTGTGTGCGTGCGTGTGTGTGTGTGTGTGTGTGTGTGCGTGCGTGCGTGCGTGTGTGTGTGTAAGCCTGTATGGTAGATGCTTCACTACACAATCTAAGAGCAAATATTTGTTTAACACCATCAGCAGCCAAAGATCGTTATTCATCCTCGTTTAGGAAGTGATTTGAGGACTGAACAATCATTAAGATGCCAAAGCCGGACACCAAAAAAGTGAGAGATAAAGAGTGAGAGAGAGAGAGGGAGAGAGAGAGAGAGAGAGAGAGAGAACATGTGGTCCACATATGTCCTTTTGTCCCAGCCCTGTCGTTCTTGTGTGTGGACTTGCATACAGAGTGGGACATGAAAGCCAGCGGGCGATGGGGAGACACACGAGACAACCATCTGACGATGCCTTAGGACAGGGATGGGGAACTTTAATGGGTTTGGGGGCCACAAAAAAACGGAACTCATCATGAAGGGCCGCAGTGGCTCGTGGGTCTACATACCTTTTGGAAACAAAACACATTTTATAAGGAGTATGGGATCCACCCGAATAATTTTGATTCCTGGATCCTTTCACAGCATTATAAGGCTCCATTGAGACAATGACTTATCAGTGACCCAAGCCAAGCTCAGTTAATCCCTACCATTGTGATGCAGAGTTGTCATAATGGTTCAGCAAATGTACATTATCCCAGGGGCGTTAGAAGACACAATGTAAGTAACCTAATGTATGTCCCTCGAACTGCCCTGAATGCCTCTGCTGTTCCTACAGTTCTTGTATGCAGTAATCATATGCCTTTGAACCGGAGTTATACTGTTAACACTGAGGCAGTGTGACCTAGTAGGAAGTCCACTGTGTGCAGCTCACCCTGCACTAACATAAATAACATAAGTATGTCTACTTCTGCTAAGCTTCCCAGTAAAGCAATGAAAACAATCAAGCATCCAAGAAAAGAGTTAAAAATAGCCCACGTTAACACATGTAGCTGAAGAAACATGGTTCATGAAATCAATAACTTGCTAGTAACAGATGGCATTCATATTCTGATTATCTCTGAAATACACTTAGATAATACCTTTGATACAGTGGTAGCAATACATGATTATAACCTCTACAGGAAAGACAGAAATGCCAATGGTGGAGGTGTTGCTGTTCATATTCAGAACCACATTCCTGTAAAGCTTAGACAGGATCTCATGTTAAATACTGTTGAAGTAATATGGCTACAGGTTCATCTGCCTCACCTAAAGCCCATTCTGGTGGGAAGCTGCTATAGACCACCAAGTGCTAACAGTCAGTATCTGGATAACATGTGTGAAATGCTTGATAATGTATGTGATATCAACTGAGAGGTATCTTTTCTTGGTGATTAAAAAATGACTGGCTTTCATCAATCTGCCCGCTCAAGAAAAAGCTTCAAAATGTAACCAGTGTCTGCAACCTGGTTCAGGTTATCAGTCAACCTACCAGGGTAGTTACAAACAGCAAAGGAATAAAATATCAAAATCTATCGATCACTTATTTTCTAATGCTGCAGAAATGTGCTTAAAAGCAGTATCCAAATCCGTTGGATGTAGCGATCACAATATGGTAGTCATATCTAGGAAAACCAACGTTCCAAAGGCTGGGACTAATATAGTGAATAAAAGGTCATACAATATGTTTTGTAATGATTCCTATGTTTAGGATGTAAAGCATAATTGCTAGTCTGTGGTGTGTAATGAGGAGCATCCAGATGCTGCAGTTGACAGATAAAACGGCTCCCTGTGGATTGATGAGCAATTGAAAAATTGGATGGTTGAGATGAGGCAAAAAGATCAGAGGCAGTAGGGATGAGCAGGGATGTTCTCTGTTTAGTGAGTCCTCCAGATCAGAGGCAGTAGGGATGAGCAGGGATGTTCTCTGTTTAGTGAGTCCTCCAGACCAGAGGCAGTAGGGATGAGCAGGGATGTTCTCTGTTTAGTGAGTCCTCCAGACCAGAGGCAGTAGGGATGAGCAGGGATGTTCTCTGTTTAGTGAGTCCTCCAGATCAGAGGCAGTAGGGATGAGCAGGGATGTTCTCTGTTTAGTGAGTCCTCCAGACCAGAGGCAGTAGGGATGAGCAGGGATGTTCTCTGTTTAGTGAGTCCTCCAGACCAGAGGCAGTAGGGATGAGCAGGGATGTTCTCTGTTTAGTGAGTCCTCCAGACCAGAGGCAGTAGGGATGACCAGGGATGTTCTGTGTTTAGTGAGTCCTCCAGACCAGAGGCAGTAGGGATGAGCAGGGATGTTCTCTGTTTAGTGAGTCCTCCAGACCAGAGGCAGTAGGGATGAGCAGGGATGTTCTCTGTTTAGTGAGTCCTCCAGATCAGAGGCAGTAGGGATGACCAGGGATGTTCTCTGTTTAGTGAGTCCTCCAGATCAGAGGCAGTAGGGATGACCAGGGATGTTCTCTGTTTAGTGAGTCCTCCAGATCAGAGGCAGTAGGGATGAGCAGGGATGTTCTCTGTTTAGTGAGTCCTCCAGGTCAGAGGCAGTAGGGATGACCAGGGATGTTCTCTGTTTAGTGAGTCCTCCAGATCAGAGGCAGTAGGGATGAGCAGGGATGTTCTCTGTTTAGTGAGTCCTCCAGACCAGAGGCAGTAGGGATGAGCAGGGATGTTCTCTGTTTAGTGAGTCCTCCAGATCAGAGGCAGTAGGGATGAGCAGGGATGTTCTCTGTTTAGTGAGTCCTCCAGACCAGAGGCAGTAGGGATGAGCAGGGATGTTCTCTGTTTAGTGAGTCCTCCAGATCAGAGGCAGTAGGGATGAGCAGGGATGTTCTCTGTTTAGTGAGTCCTCCAGATCAGAGGCAGTAGGGATGACCAGGGATGTTCTCTGTTTAGTGAGTCCTCCAGATCAGAGGCAGTAGGGATGAGCAGGGATGTTCTCTGTTTAGTGAGTCCTCCAGATCAGAGGCAGTAGGGATGACCAGGGATGTTCTCTGTTTAGTGAATCTGCCAGATCAGAGGCAGTAGGGATGACCAGGGATGTTCTCTGTTTAGTGAGTCCTCCAGATCAGAGGCAGTAGGGATGAGCAGGGATGTTCTCTGTTTAGTGAGTCCTCCAGACCAGAGGCAGTAGGGATGAGCAGGGATGTTCTCTGTTTAGTGAGTCCTCCAGATCAGAGGCAGTAGGGATGACCAGGGATGTTCTCTGTTTAGTGAGTCCTCCAGATCAGAGGCAGTAGGGATGAGCAGGGATGTTCTCTGTTTAGTGAGTCCTCCAGATCAGAGGCAGTAGGGATGACCAGGGATGTTCTCTGTTTAGTGAATCTGCCAGATCAGAGGCAGTAGGGATGACCAGGGATGTTCTCTGTTTAGTGAGTCCACCAGATCAGAGGCAGTAGGGATGAGCAGGGATGTTCTCTGTTTAGTGAGTCCTCCAGACCAGAGGCAGTAGGGATGAGCAGGGATGTTCTCTGTTTAGTGAATCTGCCAGATCAGAGGCAGTAGGGATGAGCAGGGATGTTCTCTGTTTAGTGAGTCCTCCAGACCAGAGGCAGTAGGGATGAGCAGGGATGTTCTCTGTTTAGTGAGTCCACCAGATCAGAGGCAGTAGGGATGAGCAGGGATGTTCTCTGTTTAGTGAGTCCACCAGATCAGAGGCAGTAGGGATGAGCAGGGATGTTCTCTGTTTAGTGAGTCCTCCAGATCAGAGGCAGTAGGGATGAGCAGGGATGTTCTCTGTTTAGTGAGTCCTCCAGACCAGAGGCAGTAGGGATGAGCAGGGATGTTCTCTGTTTAGTGAGTCCACCAGATCAGAGGCAGTAGGGATGAGCAGGGATGTTCTCTGTTTAGTGAGTCCTCCAGATCAGAGGCAGTAGGGATGAGCAGGGATGTTCTCTGTTTAGTGAGTCCAACAGATCAGAGGCAGTAGGGATGAGCAGGGATGTTCTCTGTTTAGTGAGTCCTCCAGATCAGAGGCAGTAGGGATGAGCAGGGATGTTCTCTGTTTAGTGAGTCCTCCAGATCAGAGGCAGTAGGGATGAGCAGGGATGTTCTCTGTTTAGTGAGTCCTCCAGATCAGAGGCAGTAGGGATGACCAGGGATGTTCTCTGTTTAGTGAGTCCTCCAGATCAGAGGCAGTAGGGATGAGCAGGGATGTTCTCTGTTTAGTGAGTCCTCCAGATCAGAGGCAGTAGGGATGACCAGGGATGTTCTCTGTTTAGTGAATCTGCCAGATCAGAGGCAGTAGGGATGACCAGGGATGTTCTCTGTTTAGTGAGTCCTCCAGATCAGAGGCAGTAGGGATGACCAGGGATGTTCTCTGTTTAGTGAGTCCTCCAGATCAGAGGCAGTAGGGATGAGCAGGGATGTTCTCTGTTTAGTGAGTCCTCCAGATCAGAGGCAGTAGGGATGACCAGGGATGTTCTCTGTTTAGTGAGTCCTCCAGATCAGAGGCAGTAGGGATGAGCAGGGATGTTCTCTGTTTAGTGAGTCCTCCAGATCAGAGGCAGTAGGGATGACCAGGGATGTTCTCTGTTTAGTGAATCTGCCAGATCAGAGGCAGTAGGGATGACCAGGGATGTTCTCTGTTTAGTGAGTCCACCAGATCAGAGGCAGTAGGGATGAGCAGGGATGTTCTCTGTTTAGTGAGTCCTCCAGACCAGAGGCAGTAGGGATGAGCAGGGATGTTCTCTGTTTAGTGAATCTGCCAGATCAGAGGCAGTAGGGATGAGCAGGGATGTTCTCTGTTTAGTGAGTCCTCCAGACCAGAGGCAGTAGGGATGAGCAGGGATGTTCTCTGTTTAGTGAGTCCACCAGATCAGAGGCAGTAGGGATGAGCAGGGATGTTCTCTGTTTAGTGAGTCCACCAGATCAGAGGCAGTAGGGATGAGCAGGGATGTTCTCTGTTTAGTGAGTCCTCCAGATCAGAGGCAGTAGGGATGAGCAGGGATGTTCTCTGTTTAGTGAGTCCTCCAGACCAGAGGCAGTAGGGATGAGCAGGGATGTTCTCTGTTTAGTGAGTCCACCAGATCAGAGGCAGTAGGGATGAGCAGGGATGTTCTCTGTTTAGTGAGTCCTCCAGATCAGAGGCAGTAGGGATGAGCAGGGATATTCTCTGTTTAGTGAGTCCACCAGATCAGAGGCAGTAGGGATGAGCAGGGATGTTCTCTGTTTAGTGAGTCCTCCAGATCAGAGGCAGTAGGGATGAGCAGGGATGTTCTCTGTTTAGTGAGTCCACCAGATCAGAGGCAGTAGGGATGAGCAGGGATGTTCTCTGTTTAGTGAGTCCTCCAGATCAGAGGCAGTAGGGATGAGCAGGGATGTTCTCTGTTTAGTGAGTCCTCCAGACCAGAGGCAGTAGGGATGAGCAGGGATGTTCTCTGTTTAGTGAGTCCTCCAGACCAGAGGCAGTAGGGATGAGCAGGGATGTTCTCTGTTTAGTGAATCTGCCAGATCAGAGGCAGTAGGGATGACCAGGGATGTTCTCTGTTTAGTGAATCTGCCAGATCAGAGGCAGTAGGGATGAGCAGGGATGTTCTCTGTTTAGTGAGTCCTCCAGATCAGATGCAGTAGGGATGAGCAGGGATGTTCTCTGTTTAGTGAGTCTGCCAGATCAGAGGCAGTAGGGATGAGCAGGGATGTACTTTTGGGTGTCAGGGAAAATGTATTGAGTAAAAAGTACATCATTTTATTTTAGAATGTAGTGAAGTAAAAGTAAAAAAAATATTGCAACCAATTGAATGTTATATATATGGGGGATACAACCTTCCCAGCTCCACATATTTTGCTGTGAAGAGACAGAGTCATTAGATCATTTATATTGGTTACTGTCCCAATGAAGCTTGTTTTTGGTCACAGATCAGGGAACGGCTGAAGAATTGTGACTTTTACCTGGAGCTAACTATGCAGATAGCACTACTGGGTAATCTGAAAAGTCATAGTCAATCGATCAATAATATAATTCTGCTTTTAGCCTACAGGTTCAGAACATTGTGAAAGAAATAGACGGGATAATATAATAATAAATAATAAATAATAAATAGAGGTTGAGATCAGTGAAGGACAGGAATAAATCAAAATATAAACAAGGTAAAATAGACTGTGTAAAATGTATATAGTATGAATAAGCTGGAAGTATAAGCCTAAGCATTGTTGTTCACTAGTTTACTCCAACTAGAAAGATAGAAAGTAATAAATTAAATGATCCATCTGTAGCTCAGTTGGTAGAGCATGGCGCTTGTAACGCCAGGGTAGTGGGTT
>NC_060186.1:75585837-75670837 GCF_021184085.1 Oncorhynchus gorbuscha | reverse complement strand
ACACACACACACACACACACACACACACACACACACACACACACACAGAACCAGCCCTGCTTTGTCCTTGTCTCTTGTCTTGTCCCAGGGTTCCTTCTCATCACAAGGTAACTGAGATGACAGACAGCAGCACAACTCACCTAGAGGGAGGTGATAGGGATGCTTCCCAAATCACACCATAATACCTATATGGCGCACTATTGGCTCTGTTCAAAGGTAGTGCACTACAAAGGGAACAGGGTGCCATAGGGCTTTTTTTTTACCTTTATTTTACTGGGCAAGTCAGTTAAGAACAAATTCTTATTTATTTATAAAAATTCAGAAAATATACAAGTGTTAATTAAACATGGGTTTAAATATTTAACTTCTTGTTAATCCAACCACGGTTTCAGATTTCAAAAAGGCTTTACGGCGAAAGCATACCATGCGGTTATCTGAGAACAGCGCCCAGCAGACAAATCATTACAAACAGTTACCAGCCACATAGAGGAGTTACACAAGTCAGAAATAGTAATAAAATAAATCACTTACCTTTGATGATCTTCGTATGTTTGCATTCATAAGACTCCCATTTACTCAATAAATGTTTGTTTTGTTCGATAAAGTCCCTCTTTATGTCCAAAAACCACAGTTTTGTTGGTGCGTTTTGTTCAGTAATCCATTGGAAAAAAGCGCGGTCACAGAAGGCAGACGAAAAATCAAAAAAGTACCATAAAAGTTCGTAGAAACATGTCAAACGATGTTTATATTCAATCCTCAAGTTGTTTTTGTCATAAAGAATCGATCATATTTCAACAGGATAACAGCTTAGTCAATAGAAAAGGAAAAACAAGAATGGTGCGCTCCCGGTCACGCGCAGGACTCATGTCTGGATATTTCCACTGTCCACTCATTGGAAGTGGTGTTTCTCCCTAATTTTTCAGAGTAAAAGCCTGAAACAATGTCAAAAGACTGGCCACATGTAGTAAAGTCATAGGGATCGTGAACTATGGTGGACAGGCTTTCAATGGAAAAACAGCCTTTCAAAATAATAGCACTTCCTGGTTGGATTCTCCTCAGGTTTTCGCCTGCCATATCAGTTCCGTTATACTCACAGACATTATTTGTAACAGTTTTAGAAACTTTAGAGTGGTTTCTATCCACATCTACCAATTATATGCATATCCTAGCTTCTGGGCCTAAGTATCAGGCAGTTTACTTTGGGCACGCTTTTCATCCAAAATTCCGAATGCTGCCCCCTACCCTAGTGAAGTTAAGTCTGAATTTCTTGAAGTACATAAAGACATACCACAGGGGTTGATTTTGGGATCTGTTCTTATTTTTATAAACACCATTGGTCGATCTGTAAAAAAATGTAATCTATATATGGATGATACTCTTATGTTTGCTATTGCCCCGCTCCACGTCACCCCGCTCCTCCGCTCTCTCCACTGGCTTCCAGTTGAAGCTCGCATCCGCTACAAGACCATGGTGCTTGCCTACGGAGCTGTGAGGGGAACGGCACCTCAGTACCTCCAGGCTCTAATCAGGCCCTACACCCAAACAAGGGCACTGCGTTCATCCACCTCTGGCCTGCTCGCCTCCCTACCACTGAGGAAGTACAGTTCCCGCTCAGCCCAGTCAAAACTGTTCGCTGCTCTGGCCCCCCAATGGTGGAACAAACTCCCTCACGACGCCAGGACAGCGGAGTCAATCACCACCTTCCGGAGACACCTGAAACCCCACCTCTTTAAGGAATACCTAGGATAGGATAAGTAATCCCTCTCACCCCCCCCCTTTAAGATTTAGATGCACTATTGTAAAGTGACTGTTCCACTGGATGTCATAAGGTGAATGCACCAATTTGTAAGTCGCTCTGGATAAGAGCGTCTGCTAAATGACTTAAATGTAATGTAAATGTAAATGTTGATCTGCCTGAGTCAAAACTCTAAGTCAGGTTTTACAGCAGGAATCCCTTGATGATGTAAAACTTATGCTTAATATGGGCAAAACGAAATACATGTTGTTTTCAAACTTTTGTAAGAATATTTCAGATGAACATTTGGCATTTGGATTTAAATGGATTTCACGTTTTAAAAACATACACTGTAGATGAGCTGGTTAAGATATAAGGTTGGCTTTTTCTACAGAAACAGATTGTGACTTTCTCTAAGCAGGTTATTCAGTCAACCTTTTTATCCGTTCTTGATTATGATGATATTATTTCTCAAAGTGCAGCTGCTACTATTTGTTAAACGTTTGGATGCCATCTACCAGAGTTCCCTTCATTTTGTTACAGGTGACAGTTTTGATCGTCATCGCTGCATCCTGTATCAAAAAGTTGTCTGGACTTCTCTAAAAACCTGTAGATCTCTACATTGCTCCCTTTTTTTGTTTACAATGCCCTACTTCATCAATTTACGTCTTATCTCACTTTGCTGTTGAAGTATCGACACCTGAGTTGCCTAACCCGTTCACTTTTAGTTTTATTGCACCGTATTTGCTGGAACAAAATTCAAAATATATTTAAACTGGAGGTTCTGATGCCATCCAGGCAATTTAAAGTTTTAATTGGGGATTTATTTGTGGAGGAATGTAACAGTGTGATTTGTGATGTTTTTTTTTGTGCTTCCTGCGACTGTGTTTTTGCATTTTAATGTTCATACAGCAACAGTCAAAGTTTGGACACATCTACTCATTTAAGGGTTTTTCTTTATTTTGACTATTTTCTACATTGTAGAATAATAGTGAAGACATCAAAACTATGAAATAACACATAAGGAATCATGTAGTAACCAAAAAAGTGTTAAACATATCTAAATATATTTTATATTCTTCAAATTAACCACCTTTTGCCTTGATGACAGCTTTGCACACTCTTATTCTCTCAACCAGCTTCACCTGGAATGCATGTGATGGGCACTTGTTGGCTGCTTTTCCTTCACTATGCAGTCCAACTCATCCCAAACCATCTCAACTGGGTTGAGGTCGGGTAATTGTGGAGGCCAGGTCATCTGATGCAGCACTCCATCACTCTCCTTCTTGGTCAAATAGCCCCTACACAGCCTGGAGGTGTGTTGGGTAATTTTCCTGTTGAAAAACAAATGATAGTCCCACTAAGAGCAAACCAGATGGGATGGCATATCGCTGCAGATTGCTGTGGTAGCCATGCTGGTTTAGTGTGCCTTGAATTCTAAATAAATCACAGGCAGTGTCACCAGCAAAGCACCCCCACAACATCACACCTCCTCCTCCATGCTTCACAGTGGGAACCACTGTTCACCTACTCTGCGTCTCACAAAGACACGGCACATTTGTAAAAGAGACCTAGGTCTCAATTTGTCTTCCCAGTTAAAATAATGTTTATATAAAGGTTCAATAAAAAATGTAGAACCTTGTGGTTCTTTATGTTCTATATGTATTAGCAAACAAAAGGATTGCATATAGAACATTTTACGTTACCATATATGAAGCATATGATAGAACCCTTTTTGGTTTTTATAGAACCCTTTTTGGTTTATATAGAACCCTTTTTGGTTTCTATAGTACCCTTTTTGGTTTATATAGAACCCTTTTTGGTTTCTATAGAACCCTTTTTGGTTTCTATAGTACCCTTTTTGGTTTATATAGAACCCTTTTTGGTTTCTATAGAACCCCTTTTCTAAGAGTTTATGGCACACTATCTCTGATCTTCATCCTGATCCTGATTCTGAACCCTCCTGCTCTGAGGTGCTGAAAGGTTGATCCTTATAGCAGAAACACAGCCTGAACACAGCCATTATGTTGCCACAATGCTGTCAGAACACTGCCAGGGCATGAAGTTGAAAATAATGCTTGTGATGTCTGGATTAGTCACAAATCATTCCCTGGATCCTGAAACCAAGTCTGGAATAAGTCAGCCATTGACCAAGACACGAGTGTGGTGCAATCAAACAACATTGTTAAATGGTCAGATTATGAAGCTTGAGCCACGCCTTCACCGCATGTTTTGATAAACTCAGTTTGGTATTAAGGCTTTATTTCATTTGGATCTGTTAGGGCAACGTTTATTGTTTTCTTTCCCATTCATTATGTCTTTGACTTCCAGGATGTTGGGAATGATAGCTGTTACCAGGGAAGGGGAGAGGATTGCTGATATCAATCCCAACTAGACATTGTGGTCCTGTGTAGCTCAGTTGGTTATAGGATGTTATTACAACACCAGGGTTGTGGGTTAGATTCCCGCTGGGGCTAACCCATATGAAATCGCACTACCAGTGTAAGAAAAACATCTGCCAAATGCCAAACAATATATAAGTATTATTACATTTAAAGCCCCTGATCGGGATGCTAACTACTCTCTATGGAGCAGCATCATGTCAGCATCATGTCATTATGGGAGCTGCTGCTGCTGCTTTCCTGGCTAACGATACGGTATTATAGTTTTGGCTTGGCGTACATCCAATGCATTGGATCCCCGCTCTCAGCCGTTCCAGAGAAAAGGGTTTGAACCGCAAGCTCTAGGGAAGAAAGCTATACACAAACATATTTATACAGACCAAAATACAAATGTTTTGATTCTATTTGATTTCACTTTTTATTTCCATTTATTTTAGTGTGGGTTAAAAACAGCACATGTTAAGGTTGTCCGTAATAACAGATATGAGGCTATAGCGTCTGGGGTTTGAGCCCCAAAGCCTCTGGATTCTGTATTGCCATTACATTTACAGTACATTCTGCACCATAATCTCATTTTGGTTGCTTCATTTACAGTAAATTCTGCACCATATTTATCAAGAAAGACCCAAGTGCAGACTGTGTGAAGAAACAATGTTTACTGTAACAACAGGGGCAGGCAAACGAAAGGTCAAGGCAGGCATAGGTCGATATTCCAGAGTAGAGGCCAAGGTACAGGATGACAGGCAGGCTCAGGGTCAGGTCAGGCAGAGTGGTCAGGCAGGCTCAGGGTCAGGGACAGGCAGAGTGGTCAGGCGGGGTCAGGGTCAGGACAGGCAGAGTGGTCAGGCAGGCTCAGGGTCAGGGACAGGCAGAGTGGTCAGGTGGGTTCAGGGTCAGGGACAGGCAGAATGGTCAGGCGGGTTCAGGGTCAGGGACAGGCAGAGTGGTCAGGCAGGCTCAGGGTCAAGGACAGGCAGAGTGGTCAGGCGGGGTCAGGGACAGGCAGAGTGGTCAGCCAGGCTCAGGGTCAGGGACAGGCAGAATGGTCAGGCGGGTTCAGGGTCAGGGACAGGCAGAGTGGTCAGGCAGGCTCAGGGTCAAGGACAGGCAGAGTGGTCAGGCGGGGTCAGGGACAGGCAGAGTGGTCAGCCAGGCTCAGGGTCAGGGACAGGCAGAGTGGTCAGGCAGGCTCAGGGTCAGGGACAGGCAGAGTGGTCAGGCGGGTTCGGGGTCAGGGACAGGCAGAGTGGTCAGGTGGGTTCAGGGTCAGGACAGGCAGTGTGGTCAGGCGGGTTCAGGCTCAGGGACAGGCAAAGTGGTCAGGCGGGGTCAGGACAGGCAGTGTGGTCAGGTGGGTTCAGGGTCAGGACAGGCAGAGTGGTCAGGCGGGTTCAGGGTCAGGACAGGCAGAGTGGTCAGGCGGGTTCAGGGTCAGGGACAGGCAGTGTGGTCAGGAGGGTTCAGGCCCAGGGACAGGCAGAGTGGTCAGGCGGGGTCAGGGTCAGGGACAGGCAGAGTGGTCAGGCGGGGTCAGGGTCAGGGACAGGCAGAGTGGTCAGGCGGGTTCAGGGTCAGGACAGACAGAGTGGTCAGGTGGGTTCAGGGTCAGGACAGGCAGAGTGGTCAGGTGGGTTCCGGGTCATGACAGGCAAGGGTCAAAAACCAGGAGGACGAGAAATAGATAGACTGGGGAAAAACAGGCACTGAGACAAGACGCTGGTTGATTTGAACAAACAAGACAGACGGGCACAGACAGACAGAAAACGCAGGTATAAATACCCAGGGGATAAGTGGGGAAGATGGAGATACCTGCAGGGGGTGGAGACAAGCACAAGGACAGGTGAAACAGATCAGGGAGTGACAATCATCTAATTTTGGTTGCTTTATTTACAGTAAATTCTGCACCATAATCTAATTTTGGTTGCTTTATTTACAGTAAAGTCTGCACCATAATCTCATTTTGGTTGCTTTATTTACAGTAAATTCTGCACCATAATCTAATTTTGGTTACTTTATTTACAGTAAATTCAGCACCATAATCTCATGTTGGTTACTTTATTTACAGTAAATTCTGCACCATAATCTCATGTTGGTTACTTTATTTACAGTAAATTCTGCACCATAATCTCATGTTGGTTACTTTATTTACAGTAAATTCTGCACCATAATCTCATTTTGGTTACTTTATTTACAGTAAATTCTGCACCATAATCTCATTTTGGTTACTTTATTTACAGTAAATTCTGCACCATAATCTCACGTTGGTTACTTCATTCACAGTAAATTCTGCACCATAATCTCATGTTGGTTACTTTATTTACAGTAAATTCTGCACCATAATCTCATGTTGGTTACTTTATTCACAGTAAATTCTGCACCATAATCTCATGTTGGTTACTTTATTTACAGTAAATTCTGCACCATAATCTCATGTTGGTTACTTTATTTACAGTAAATTCTGCACCATAATCTCACGTTGGTTACTTTATTCACAGTAAATTCTGCACCATAATCTCATGTTGGTTACTTTATTCACAGTAAATTCTGCACCATAATCTCATGTTGGTTACTTTATTCACAGTAAATTCTGCACCATAATCTCATGTTGGTTACTTTATTTACAGTAAATTCTGCACCATAATCTCATGTTGGTTACTTTATTTACAGTAAATTCTGCACCATAATCTCATGTTGGTTACTTTATTTACAGTAAATTCTGCACCATAATCTCATGTTGGTTACTTTATTTACAGTAAATTCTGCACCATAATCTCATGTTGGTTACTTTATTTACAGTAAATTCTGCACCATAATCTCATGTTGGTTACTTTATTTACAGTAAATTCTGTTGGTTACACCATAATCTCATGTTGGTTGCTTTATTTACAGTAAATTCTGCACCATAATCTCATGTTGGTTACTTTATTTACAGTAAATTCTGCACCATAATCTCATGTTGGTTACTTTATTTACAGTAAATTCTGCACCATAATCTCACGTTGGTTACTTTATTTACAGTAAATTCTGCACCATAATCTCATGTTGGTTACTTTATTTACAGTAAATTCTGCACCATAATCTCATGTTGGTTGCTTTATTTACAGTAAATTCTGCACCATAATCTCACGTTGGTTACTTTATTTACAGTAAATTCTGCACCATAATCTCACGTTGGTTACTTTATTTACAGTAAATTCTGCACCATAATCTCATGTTGGTTACTTTATTCACAGTAAATTCTGCACCATAATCTCACGTTGGTTACTTTATTTACAGTAAATTCTGCACCATAATCTCACGTTGGTTACTTTATTTACAGTAAATTCTGCACCATAATCTCATGTTGGTTACTTTATTCACAGTAAATTATCCACCATAATCTCATGTTGGTTACTTTATTTACAGTAAATTCTGCACCATAATCTCATGTTGGTTACTTTATTTACAGTAAATTCTGCACCATAATCTCATGTTGGTTACTTTATTTACAGTAAATTCTGCACCATAATCTCACGTTGGTTACTTTATTTACAGTAAATTCTGCACCATAATCTCACGTTGGTTACTTTATTTACAGTAAATTCTGCACCATAATCTCACGTTGGTTACTTTATTCACAGTAAATTCTGCACCATAATCTCATGTTGGTTGCTTTATTTACAGTAAATTCTGCACCATAATCTCATGTTGGTTGCTTTATTTACAGTAAATTCTGCACCATAATCTCATGTTAGTTACTTTATTTACAGTAAATTCTGCACCATAATCTCAAGTTGGTTACTTTATTTACAGTAAATTCTGCACCATAATCTCACGTTGGTTACTTTATTTACAGTAAATTCTGCACCATAATCTCATGTTGGTTGCTTTATTTACAGTAAATTCTGCACCATAATCTCATGTTGGTTGCTTTATTTACAGTAAATTCTGCACCATAATCTCATGTTGGTTACTTTATTTACAGTAAATTTTGCACCATAATCTCATGTTGGTTACTTTATTTACAGTAAATTCTGCACCATAATCTCATGTTGGTTGCTTTATTTACAGTAAATTCTGCACCATAATCTCGGTTGCTTTATTTGAGATGAGTGCCAAACCTTAAGAGGAGTCTCTACACCCAAACAAGGGCACTGCGTTCATCCACCTCTGGCCTGCTCGCCTCCCTACCACTGAGGAAGTACAGCTCCCGCTCAGCCCAGTCAAAACTGTTCGCTGCCCTGGCCCCCCAATGGTGGAACAAACTCCCTCACGACGCCAGGACAGCGGAGTCAATCACCACCTTCCGGAGACACCTGAAACCCCACCTCTTTAAGGAATACCTAGGATAGGTTAAGTAATCCCTCTCACCCCACCCCCCCTAAGTTTTAGATGCACTATTGTTAAGTGACTGTCCCACTGGATGTCATAAGGTGAATGCACCAATTTGTAAGTCGCTCTGGATAAGAGCGTCTGCTAAATGACTTAAATGTAAAATGTAAATGTAATGGTCCTTCTGTAGCTCAGTTGGTAGAGCATTGCGCTTGTAACGCCAGGGTAGTGGGTTCAATCCCCGGGACCACCCATACGTAGAATGTATGCACACATGACTGTAAGTTGCTTTGGATAAAAGCGTCTGCTAAATGGCATATATATATATGACCCTTCAGTACATCTACACACATGTTGTGATGTCTCTCCTTTAGAGGTTAGTGGATGAAGATATGTCTACAGGAATGCTTGGAATATGAATTCCTCTAACTATAATCACATAGACTTTGATATTTGGGGTCAAACATATATAAGAGTTTTAAAATCTATAGCCGAGATCCAATGTAATGAGCTACTTTATGCAAAAACCAAAACAATTCCTTTATTACTTCTTTCCCCTTCTCGTTATTCCTCATCCAAACCATTTGATTTGATTTGATGTGGTTCCTATGAGACCTTCTGGCTCGAAACAAGCCAAGGCTCATGAGAGGCTACTTACTTTTCTTAGGTGATTAAAGGGGCACGTGAGTTTCTAAAGTTCCTTTGAGTCTGGCCTTGTGATTGGACTGACAGAGAGACGGCTGAGCTATGCTTCCTATGATGTGTACTGTGAAACCACGCACGCACGCACACACACACACACACACACACACACACACACACACACACACACACACACACACACACACACACACACGCACGCGCACGCGCACGCACACACACGCACACGCGCACACGCGCACACGCGCACACACGCACACACGCACACACACACACACACACACACACACACACACACACACACACACACACACACACACACACACACACACACACACACACACACACACACACACACACACACACACACACACACACACACACACACACACACACTTGAGCTTCCTCTGATGTGTGCTGACGGTCTGTGAAACACATCCTGACACCTCACGCAAGTGAGTACTCGCCTCCCCACCCTTAATCCTCCGTACTTCCTAAACCATTCTTCCTTAACTTCTCCCTTCCTCTTTGTCTTCCTTAACCTCTGTACCCCAGAGGCAGCAATGTGTGCTTATCAGAATTCAGTGTGGTGTGATCTTTCAATCACGTGTGGCCCTTCTCCCAGAATCTTCCATAGCTCACATCGTTAAACCACCTCCTCTTCCTCCTCCTCCTCCTCCTCCTCCTCCTCCTCCTCCTCCTCCTCCTCCTCCTCCTCCTCCTCCTCCTCCTCCTCCTCCTATTCCTCCTCCTCTTCTTCCTTCTTCTCTTCCTCCTCCTCCTCCCACTCCTCCTCCTCCTCCTATTCCTCTTCATCCTTCTTCTCTTCCTCCTCTTCCTCATCCTCCACCTCCTCCTCCTCCTCCCACTCCTCCTCCTCCTATTCCTCTTCATCCTTCTTCTCTTCCTCCTCCTCCTCTTACTCATCCTCCATCTCCACTTCCTCCTCCTCCTCCCACTCCTACTCCTCCTATTCCTCATCTTCCTTCTTCTCTTCCTCCTCCTCCTCCCACTCCTCCTCCTCCTCCTCTTCCTCTTCTTCCTTCTTCTCTTCCTCCTCCTCCTCCTCCCACTCCTCCTCCTCCTCTTCCTCTTCTTCCTTTTTCTCTTCCTCCTCCTCCTCTTACTCATCCTCCATCTCCACTTCCTCCTCCTCTTCTTCATCCTCCTCCTCTTCCACATTCTTAACCTTTAGATCCCAGAGGTGCCAACGTGTGACTGTTCCTCAGCGTTTGCCAAAGGTCAAATAGGGGTGCCTATAATTGATCCTGATTCACTGTATGTACAAATGGGTAACCTGTACAAGTGTGAGGTGAGAGATGGAAATTCATTCCTTTCTCTTTTTTGCAATTGCCTCTTCCATTTCTTTTGTGGCAGAGCTGTGATTTAATTTGTCAGTACTTTTGTATCGAGCATATTTCTCCGTACACGTTTGTTAATTGCTTGTGTGAAACATTTTCTGCATTCTTATTTATAATGTAATTCATAAACATGAAGCTTCCTTATAAACTCCCTTTTGTAGGTCCCTGCCTTTCAAAGATAATTCCTAAAAATCCGAATAACTTCTTCATTGTAAAGGGTTTAAACACTGTTTTTCATGCATGTTCAATGAACCATAAACAATGAATGAACATGCACCTGTGGAACGGTCGTTATCAAATCAAATCAAATGTTATTTGTCACGTGGTTAGCAGATGTTAATGCGAGTGTAATATTTATTTTGCCTCTTCTGGAGTGTTTTGCTTCGTTTAAAAGGAGGATACTTTAAACAGGGATCCTGTCACACCCTGACCATAGTTTGCTTTGTATGTTTCTATGTTTTGGTTGGTCAGGGTGTGAGCTGAGTGGGCATTCTATGTTGGATGTCTAGTTTGTCTATTTCTGTGATTGGCCTGATATGGTTCTCAATCAGAGGCAGGTGTTAGTCATTGTCTCTGATTGGAAACCATATTTAGGTAGCCTGGGTTTCACTGTGTGTTTCTGGGTGATTGTTCCTGTCTCTGTGTTTTGCACCAGATAGGACTGTTTTAGGTTTCACTGTGTGTTTGTGGGTGATTGTTCCTGTCTCTGTGTTTTGCACCAGATAGGACTGTTTTAGGTTTCACTGTGTGTTTGTGGGTGATTGTTCCTGTCTCTGTGTTTTGCACCAGATAGGACTGTTTTAGGTTTCACTGTGTTGGTGGCTGATTGTTCCTGTCTCTGTGTTTTACACCAGACAGGACTGTTTTAGGTTTCACTGTGTGTTGGTGGGTGATTGTCTCTGTGTTTTGCACCAGACAGGACTTTTAGGTTTCACTGTGTGTTGGTGGGTGATTGTCTCTGTGTTTTGCACCAGACAGGACTGTTTTAGGTTTCACTGTGTGTTGGTGGGTGATTGTCTCTGTGTTTTGCACCAGACAGGACTGTTTTAGGTTTCACTGTGTGTTGGTGGGTGATTGTCTCTGTGTTTTACACCAGACAGGACTGTTTTAGGTTTCACTGTGTGTTGGTGGGTGATTGTCTCTGTGTTTTGCACCAGACAGGACTGTTTTAGGTTTCACTGTGTGTTGGTGGGTGATTGTCTCTGTTTTACACCAGACAGGACTGTTTTAGGTTTCACTGTGTGTTGGTGGGTGATTGTCTCTGTTTTACACCAGATAGGACTGTTTTAGGTTTCACTGTGTTGGTGGGTGATTGTCTCTGTGTTTTACACCAGACAGGACTGTTTTAGGTTTCACTGTGTTGGTGGGTGATTGTCTCTGTGTTTTACACCAGATAGGACTGTTTTAGGTTTCACTGTGTGTTGGTGGGTGATTGTCTCTGTGTTTTACACCAGATAGGACTGTTTTAGGTTTCCCTGTGTGATTGTTCCTGTCTGTGTTTTACACCAGACAGGACTGTTTTAGGTTTTCGCACGTTTGTTGTTTTGTTAGTTTATTCGTGTACAGTTTCTTTATTAAAGTACAATGAATAACAACCACGCTGCATTTTGGTCCGCCTCTACTTCACCTAAAGAACACTGTTACAGATCCATTGTCAATGCACCGGAAATTGGTTGGTTTTAATCTGTATAATGGCAAAAATGTATGTTTTGATAATTGGATGTGCCTATTTTAACATCCTGCTAGAAAACCAGTTTGGATTTAAATATAATTTTGGTACAATGGACAAGAGAGGTTTAATAGCATAATTTTATAAATAGTTTTAACCCTTTCTCCATATAAAAATACTTCTGTAATTTTATCTGGTTTGCCATTCCAAATAAAATGTTAAATTTATTTCTCAAATGATATGAAAAAGGATTCTCCTGGATTCAGTAGAGTAATGAATAAATATGTGAACTGAGAATTAATCAGGGTCATTTTCCTGTCGGTGGACAGCTGTTTCCCTCTCCACAGTTTTAAGATCCTATCTACACTATACATACAAAAGTGTGTACACCACTTCAAATTAGTGTATTCGGCTATGTCAGCCACACCCGTTAGTGACAGTTGTATGAAATCGTGTACACAGCCATGCGATCTCCATAGACAAACATTGGCAGTAGAATGACTTCACTGAAGAGCTCAGTGACTTTCAACGTGGCACGGTCATAGGATGCCACTTTTCCAACAAGTCAGTTTGGCAAATGTCTGCGATACTGGAGCCGCCCTGGTCAACTGATGAATCCCGCTTCACCACCAACTTTGGCAACAGTTTGGGGAAAGCCCTTTCCTGTTTCAGCATGGTAATGTTGGGGAAAGCCCTTTCCTGTTTCAGCATGGTAATGTCCCTGTGCACAAAGCGAGGTCCATACAGAAATAGTTTGTTGAGATCGTTGTGGAAGAACTTGACTGTCCTGCAGAGCCCTGACCTCAAGCCCATCGAACTCCTTTGGGATGAATTAGAACACCGACTACGAGTCAGGCCTAATTGTCCAACGTCAGTGCCCGACATCACTAATGATCTTGTGACTAAATGGAAGCAAGTCTCTGCGGCAATGTTCCAGCATCTAGTGGAAAGCCTTCCCAGAATAGTGGAGGATGTTATAGCAGCAAAGGGGGGGACCAACTCCGTATTAATGCCCATAATTTTGGATTGAGATGTTTTGGAAGCACATACTTTTGGTTATGTAGTGTATTTTGGCAACTTTTCTATTAAAGTTCATGGTTGCAAGATTGCTTGACATTTCCAGGATATGTACACCAAGGACACCAACTTCGCCATCTCACATGTATTTGGGAGACCACATAGCAATTTAAAATGAGCATATTTTAGAAACCCATCCGTAATATAGTACACTTATCATAATTAGTCCAGAGAAACTGGAGAAATGATGAACAATGATCTTCAAGGTTGAAGACTGAGATGTTTGTTTACTTTTGACCAAGGCCCATATAGGGAGTAGGGCAACATTTGATTCTGAAAGGAGCATCATTAGCATGTCTGATGCAGTCTGGGACTATTTACGGAATGTTCTAAATGGTCTAGAATCTAAAAAAACAGGAAGCCAGCGAGGAGAAATTACTTCTCTGAATCTGATAATCGTTTTTTTCCTCTTTTATTCCAGGAATTGTGAGCACTCAGAATGAAGGGCTAAATGGGTGTGGACATCAAAGGGTGGAATGCAAGGCTAGATCTCCTATCAGAGACGGGGAAATACACACAACTCCTCATGTGGTCTAAGGGCAGGCTGTTATAATCCAAGTCATGACGGCGAGTCCCCACAGTGTCCACACACAGCATGCAAGTCATGATGGCGAGTCCCCACAGCGTCCCCACAGCGTCCACACAGTGTCCACACAGCATGCAAGTCATGATGGCGAGTCCCCACAGTGTCCACATAGCATGCAAGTAATGATGGTGAGTCCCCACAGTGTCCACACACAGCATGCAAGTCATGATGGCGAGTCCCCACAGCGTCCACACAGCATCCACACAGCATGCAAGTCATGATGGCGAGTCCCCACAGCGTCCACACACAGCATGCAAGTCATGATGGCGAGTCCCCACAGCGTCCACACACAGCATGCAAGTCACGATGGTGAGTCCACACAGTGTCCACACACAGCATGCAAGTCATGATGGCGAGTCCCCACAGTGTCCACACACAGCATGCAAGTCATGATGGCGAGTCCCCACAGTGTCCACACAGTGTCCACACAGCAGCCACACACAGCATGCAAGTCATGATGGTGAGTCCACACAGTGTCCACACAGCGTCCACACACAGCATGCAAGTCATGATGGCGAGTCCCCACAGCATCCACACAGCGTCCACACACAGCATGCAAGTCATGATGGTGAGTCCACACAGCGTCCACACACAGCATGCAAGTCATGATGGTGAGTCCCCACAGTGTCCACACACAGCATGCAAGTCATGATGGTGAGTCCACACAGTGTCCACACAGCGTCCACACACAGCATGCAAGTCATGATCGCGAGTCCCCACAGCGTCCACACAGCGTCCACACACAGCATGCAAGTCATGATGGCGAGTCCCCACAGTGTCCACACACAGCATGCAAGTCATGATGGCGAGTCCCGACAGCATCCAAACAGCGTCCACACACAGCATGCAAGTCATGATGGTGAGTCCCCACAGTGTCCACACAGTGTCCACACAGCGTCCACACACAGCATACAAGTCATGATGGTGAGTCCCCACAGTGTCCACACAGTGTCCACACAGCGTCCACACACAGCATGCAAGTCACGATGGTGAGTCCACACAGTGTCCACACACAGCATGCAAGTCATGATGGCGAGTCCCCACAGTGTCCACACACAGTATGCAAGTCATGATGGTGAGTCCCCACAGTGTCCACACACAGTATGCAAGTCATGATGGTGAGTCCCCACAGTGTCCACACAGTGTCCACACAGCGTCCACACACAGCATGCAAGTCATGATGGTGAGTCCACACAGTGTCCACACATAGTATGCAAGTCATGATGGTGAGTCCCCACAGTGTCCACACACAGTATGCAAGTCATGATGTCGAGTCCCCACAGTGTCCACACACAGCATGCAAGTCATGATGTCGTGTCCCCACAGTGTCCACACAGCATGCCAGTCATGATGGTGAGTCCACACAGCGTCCACACAGCGTCCACACAGCATGCCAGTCATGATGGTGAGTCCCCACAGTGTCCACACACAGCATTCAAGTCATGATGGCGAGTCCCCGCAGTGTCCACACACAGCATGCAAGTCATGATGTTGAGTCCCCACAGTGTCCACACACAGCATGCAAGTCATGATGTCGAGTCCCCACAGTGTCCACACACAGCATGCAAGTCATGATGTCGAGTCCCCACAGTGTCCACACAGCATCCACACAGCATGCAAGTCATGATGGTGAGTCCCCACAGCGTCTAGAGAGAGAAGAACTCTTTAGATTCTCAGAGTCGGGGCTCAAGACCAGACCTGTGTTTTGGTGTCTGGTCTTACAAGACAATAAGTCTTCCTTCTGACAAAACAATAGGAGTGCTTTTCCAGATAAAATAAGTAACAAGTTGCTGTTTGCACGATGAGAATAAACGATAACCATAAATAAGATGAATGTCCTAAACAGTGGTTTTATTTTTCAGAACGGAATTAAAGTTCAGTGGAAAACAGAGAAATGAAATATTAGGAACATCGAGAGACTACATCTGGGGGAGAGATAGGCGAGTTACAACCTGCGTTTTCAATTTGGACATTGTCATCTATCACACGCCCACACACAGCTTAATACTCACATGTGAACACACACACAAACTCGTATAGGCACATGCACACGGATGCGAACACACACACGCAAGCACGCGCACTCCTTACGCACTCCTAACATGTGTTAACCTGTGGACCATCATGCTGTGAGATACATCTTCTTAAATTTGTTTTGCCTTTTTTTAATTAACTAGGCAAGTCAGTTAAGAACAAATTCTTATTTACAATGACGGCTTACCAGGGAACAGTAGGTTAACTGCCTTGTTCAGGGGCAGAACAACAGATTTTTACCTTGTCAGCTCGGGGATTCAATCCAGCAACCTTTCGGTTACTGGCCCAACGCTCTGACCACTAGGCTACCTGCTGTCTTCTTCACAGGCAGCATGTCGTGGCTTATGTTGGTAACTAATGGTTTGTTGGTTTGATTCTTTCTTCCTGTTTTGCACACACACAGAGACACACACAAATACAGACCTCTTCATTCACATCGGTTAGAGAAGTCTTAATGTGATGCCTTATCCTGCTGCTACAGTATGTGATCTAAGTACAAAGGCTTGAATGTGATAGACGGAAAAACACACAGCATAACGTCAAGCAGACGACAGGGCTAAGACAACACACAGCATAACGTCAAGCAGACGACAGGGCTAAGACAACACACAGCATAACGTCAAGCAGACGACAGGGCTAAGACGACACACAGCATAACGTCAAGCAGACGACAGGGCTAAGACAACACACAGCATAACGTCAAGCAGACGACAGGGCTAAGACGACACACAGCATAACGTCAAGCAGACGACAGGGCTAAGACAACACACAGCGTAACGTCAAGCAGACGACAGGGCTAAGACAACACACAGCATAACGTCAAGCAGACGACAGGGCTAAGACGACACACAGCATAACGTCAAGCAGATGACAGGGCTAAGACAACACACAGCATAACGTCAAGCAGATGACAGGGCTAAGACAACACACAGCATAACGTCAAGCAGATGACAGGGCTAAGACAACACACAGCATAACGTCAAGCAGACGACAGGGCTAAGACGACACACAGCATAACGTCAAGCAGACGACAGGGCTAAGACGACACACAGCGTAACGTCAAGCAGACGACAGGGCTAAGACAACACACAGCATAACGTCAAGCAGACAACAGGGCTAAGACAACACACAGCGTAACGTCAAGCAGACGACAGGGCTAAGATAACACACAGCATAACGTCAAGCAGACGACAGGGCTAAGACAACACACAGCATAACGTCAAGCAGACGACAGGGCTAAGACGACACACAGCATAACGTCAAGCAGACAACAGGGCTAAGACAACACACAGCATAACGTCAAGCAGATGACAGGGCTAAGACAACACATAGCATAACGTAAGATAAGGGAGGATAGGGGAATAAATAGCAATTAAACACTGGAATGACAGATGTGCAGAAGATGAATGTGCAAGTTGAGATATTCAGGTGCAAAGCATTCAAAACATAAATAACAGTATGGGGATGAGGTAGTTGGATGGGCTATTTACAGATGGGCTATGTACAGGTGCAGTGATCTGTGAGCAGCTCTGACCACCGGTGCTTAAAGTTAGAGAGGGATATGTGAGTCTCCAGCTTCAGTGATTTTTGTAATTCGTTCCAGTCATTGGCAGCAGAGAACTTGAAGGAAAGGCAGCCAAACAAGGAATTGGCTTTGGGGGTGACCAGTGAGATATACCTGCTGGAGCACGTGCTACGGGTGGGTGCTGCTGTTGTGACCAGTGAGCTGAGATAAGGCGGGGCTTTACCTAGCAAAGACTTATAGATGACCTGGAGCGATGAATATGAAGCGAGGGCCAGCCAACAAGAGTTTTACAACTGTATGTTTGGCAGCATGAGTGAAGGACGTTTTGTTTACGAAATAGGAAGCTAGCTATGAAATCTAGATTTCATTTTGGATTGGAGATGTTTGATGTGGGTCTGGAAGGAGAGGTTACAGTCTAACCAGACACCTAGGTATTTGCAGTTGTCCACATATTCTAGGTCAGAACCGTCCAGAGTAGTGATGCTGGATGGGCAGGCAGGTGCGGGCAGCGATCGGTTGAATAGCATGCATTTAGTTTTACTTGCATTTATTTAGCAGCTGGAGGCCATGGAAGGAGAGTTGTATGGCATTGAAGCTCCTCTGGAGGTTAGTTAACACAGTGTCCAAAGAAGGGTGAGACGTATACAGAATGGTGTCGTCTGCGTAGAGGTGGATCAGAGAATCACCAGCAGCCAGAGCGACATCATTGATGTATACAGAGAAAAGAGTTGACCCGAGAATTGAACCCTGTGGCACCCAGGCGAGGCAGTCATTTGAGAAACCAACACTGTTGAGTCTGCTGATAAGAATGTGGTAATTGACAGAGTCGAAAGCCTTAGCCAGGTCCATGAATACGGCTGCACAGTAATGTCTCTTATTGATCGCGGTTAAGATATCGTTTAGGACCTTGAGCGTGGCTGAGGTGCACCCATGACCAGCTCGGAAACCAGATTGTATAGCAGAAAAGGTACGGTGGGATTCGAAATGTTCGGTGATCTGTTTGTTAACTTGGCTTTCGAAGACCTTAGAAAGGCAGGATAGGATAGATATAGCTCTGTAGCAGTTTGGGTTTAGAGTGTCTCCCCCTTTGAAGAGGGGGTCCAGATTTTGCAGCTCTTTCAGAACATCGGCCATCTGGATATGGGTGAAGGAGAAATGGGGGGAGGATTGGGCAAGTTATATGATATGATTATACCAGGAAGGGTTGTGTGATGCTCTGTAGTGAGGAGGAGTTGACAGCAATGTTTGGAAAGGTGGTGGTGGTGGTGGTGGTGGGGGGGGGGGGGTAAAGTGCCTGCAGCGGTGGCACACTTGACATTATAATGTTAGGATAAAACAGATAAGCCTCGTCCATCATCGGCTTCATCCTTTACAGCCTGGTGATTGGTTACAGTTTGTGTTGAAGATGCCCGGTGCTGCTGTCAGGAGCAGATAGCTGACTAGGTCATCTTTGTCTCTTGACCCCTGACCTCTCCTGATTGTTTAGTCACCTTTGACCTTTTCAGAGATCAGGGTTAACTGATAGAGCTGGGGATATAATTTCCCCCTTTAGCCACAGTTCTAGGATCAGAATTTTCTCTCCAAGTCCTAACCTTAAGTTTGAGGGATAATACAACACAACTGACCTTAGATCTGTGTTTTGATGACAGACAGGGTGTACTCTGACCTTGTAACCACTATGGTGTGAGAGAATAGACATTGTGTGTCCAGGTCAGGGGGCTAAAGATGCAGCATTCCCCTCGGGGCATAATGCTGTTAACACCAGAGTGTGCTCATACATTCTTAACTGACCAAGACATTGACCTGGTCTGGTCAGAATTAGTTCACTACATAGGAAAGGTAACGCTAAGTTCACACAGCTGGCCTGACAACATGATCTGCCGGTCTGATCACGTGACCTGCCCTGATATAATGAAGACAGTTGAAACAGAAGACACTCAGATGAACTGTAATACACTGAGGAAAAACTGTCAGCTCAGCTTGCTAACCTTTGGTGAGTTTTCTATGGGAAGTAACATTAACTAAATCCAATTACCTGAGGTAGCTAGCTAATTTAGTAGTAGCTGTAGTGCTAACGTTAGCTAGCTAGCCTGCTTAGCTAGCTACCACTGAGATATTGTAAGCTACCCATTGCTACCGAGACTAGTTGGGAAGTTATTTAATATATATATAATATATATATATATATATATATTACGGGAAACTATTACATTAGTTTAAGGTAGTTAATTGTTATAAATTATTTGATATTTAAAAATAAAAAAAATCTGCATTGGG
Organism: Oncorhynchus gorbuscha; assembly: GCF_021184085.1. NCBI lineage: Eukaryota > Metazoa > Chordata > Actinopteri > Salmoniformes > Salmonidae > Oncorhynchus > Oncorhynchus gorbuscha. The sequence continues at coordinate 75,651,200 of NC_060186.1, read as the reverse complement.
CCTTTAAAGACATGGCCCCCACATAAATAATATGGTCTGTTAAGCCGTATGATTTAAAAGGCACTTCCCCTGTCAATGTTATGTGTATCTTAGGATCTGGGTGTTGTTATTTTCAGTATGTCCAACAGTAGTGAGCTGTGGAAAGAATTCCCTCTCAAAGACCAATCACAATCATTCACTTATTGATTTACATTTCCTCATACTCTGACAGCAGCTGATTGTTGCCCCGCCCCCTCCCGCCCCGCCCCCCCACTGCACAGGGAGTCTTCTTCTCTCCATATCTCCTCAGTTACATGACATGCTAAACCCCGTGAACCTGGTTTTCCACGGACTCTGCTCTGCTTAGCTCTGCTTTGCCCTGCTTGGACTGGTCTGGCTTTAGCCTGCCAAACACAGAGTTGTTGAATGATGTTCAAAAGGCCATTGGTTACACAATGGTAGCACAAATACAAAAGTGGACAGCTAGCCTGTGTCTAATGGGTTGTTATAATGAGTGTGTGTTTTACATTATGTCTTGATGGTATTAGGGCAATTATTATTATTATTTTTTAAATTTTAATTGTGTTCAATTCACTAGCTGTAAGGCATTATTAGGTTACTGACAAAGAGCAAAACCTAAATATGGTTCAGATTGAATTATGGCATTAGACACTAAGTTTACAGCATCATTGTTTTATACATTGACATTTTTATTTAGCTGTCCTATTAGTATTCAAATCCATCTTGATTTGTTATTACTAGCGATTTCCCTATGGTAGTATTGTACTAGACATTTCCCTATGGTAGTATTGTACTAGACATTTCCCTATGGTAGTATTGTACTAGACATTTCCCTATGGTAGTATTGTACTAGACATTTCCCTATGGTAGTATTGTACTAGACATTTCCCTATGGTAGTATTGTACTAGACATTTCCCTATGGTAGTATTGTACTAGACATTTCCCTATGGTAGTATTGTACTAGACATTTCCCTATGGTAGTATTGTACTAGACATTTCCCTATGGTAGTATTGTACTAGACATTTCCCTATGGTAGTATTGTACTAGACATTTCCCTATGGTAGTATTGTACTAGACATTTCCCTATGGTAGTATTGTACTAGACATTTCCCTATGGTAGTATTGTACTAGACATTTCCCTATGGTAGTATTGTACTAGACATTTCCCTATGATAGTATTGTACTAGACATTTCCCTATGGTAGTATTGTACTAGACATTTCCCTATGATAGTATTGTACTAGACATTTCCCTATGGTAGTATTGTACTAGACATTTCCCTATGGTAGTATTGTACTAGACATTTCCCTATGATAGTATTGTACTACACATTTCCCTATGGTAGTATTGTACTAGACATTTCCCTATGATAGTATTGTACTAGACATTTCCCTATGGTAGTATTGTACTAGACATTTCCCTATGGTAGTATTGTACTAGACATTTCCCTATGATAGTATTGTACTAGACATTTCCCTATGATAGTATTGCACTAGACATTCCTTTGTTTTGTTTTCTCCTGCATCTCCTAACTTTATCCAAAGTAATTGTCACTAAACCAGCTCCCAGGAAGCCAAAATCCACCACTGTCCTTTTTCCGTATGTCTGTTCACCCCATCTCTAGTCGTGGGCAGCAGACGAACGTTAGTCCTTTGTTTTCAGTGTACATAATTTATTCTCAGCCAGTAGTATACGTTATTATACAAATAGTTTCCCCTGTTCGTTTTTAATTCCGCTGATGCCTTAGTTTCCCCCCCATATCACTGACTGAGATTATTCCCCCTTCTGATGCCTTAGTTTCCCCCATATCACTGACTGAGATTATTCCCCCTTCTGATGCCTTAGTTTCCCCCATATCACTGACTGAGATTATTCCCCCTTCTGATGCCTTAGTTTCCCCCATATCACTGACTGAGATTATTCCCCCTTTTACATGACTGATAAAATCCCGAACGACAAAAACAGAAATCCTGGAGTGGAATTAGAGCTTCAATTAGACATGTTTTCCTTCCACAAGGAGACAGCGATATGCTTTTGATCTTATGAAACAAGAATTTGATGTGGAAATTAATTGGATAGTACATTTGATATAACTTCCATGTTTAGTCCATAAAACATTTTCTTTAATACCTAAAAAAAAAATCTGTATTTTGAGAAATGTTTTAAACTTTTATTCATGGACAGGAATTTTCGGCTTTCTTTGAAATCTCTTTCACGCCTCAACGCATCGTTAAACTGCTTAATGACCTGGGCCAAGCATTTACGAGGTCGGTGTAGAACACTGAGCAGAATAGAACTGCTGAACAGATAGAACAGAATGGCCCCTTTGTGAGGCTGACACTGACCTGTATGAGACACAGACACACACACACACAGAGTCTCAGAGTCCTCTTTCCCCTCAAAGAGGTCAGAGAAGGATTAGAACTCAATGACAGTTAGGTGAAGTTTTTCTGTGTTGACGTGCCAACCACGGTAACCAAGGACAAGTGCTAGAGATGCCATGATTGGTTGTTTGATTGAGCCAAATTCAGCCAATGGGAGAATTCAGTTGTCCCTGGGAAAGTTTGTCCCTCAATGACAGATAGGGGTGAGAGAGAGACAGTGGTTTAATCAGTGGAAAGATTCTACAGAGGAGAGGAGACTGAATACTTCCTTCTAGATATAAAGGCTTTAGACTGAAAAGGTCCACTCAACACTTGAAGACGTTGTTTTGATATCTTCAGAGGTCACATGGGTTTCCTCCTCATTCTAACAGAGGGTGATGCCTTGTGTCTCCTAGTGGTCTGTTAGAGAGAGGTTGGGGGGGGTGACTGGAGAGACAGAGAGACAGAGAGATGGGGAGGGAGCTACAGAGAGGGGAAAAGAAAGGTAAAGCGATAGGGAAACAGGGAGGGAAAGGGGTGGAAAGACGAGGCAGGGGGAGAGGTTGAGAGAGCAGAAGTGAAAATGTCCATTAGGGAATTAGGCTTAAACATGTTGATTGTCTCAACGTCAACAGTGAAGAGGCAACTCCGGGATGCTGGCCTTCTCGGCAGAGATCCTCTGTCCAGTGTCTGTGTTCTTTTTCCCATCTTAATCTTTTCTTTTTATTGGCCAGTCTGAGATATGGCTTTTTCTTTGCAACTCTGCCTGGAAGGCCAGCATCCCGGAGTCACCTGGTTAGGGCCAGTTTGCACTGTTCTGTGACGGAGTACTACACAGTGTTGTACGAGATCTTCAGTTTCTTGGCAATTTCTCTCATGTAATAGTCTTCATTTCTCAGAATGAGAATAGACTGATGAGTTTCAGAAGGAAGTTCTTTGTTTCTGGCCATTTTGAGCCTGTAATCGAACCCACAAATGCTGATGCTCCAGATACTCAACTAGTCTAAAGAAGGCCCGTTTTATTGCTTCTTTAAACAGAACCACAGTTTTCAGCTGTGCTAACATAATTGCAGATGGCTTTCTAATGATCAATTCTGTTCTGTGCTTCAGAACCAACAAAGTTGTGCGTCTTGACTGTAGACCAACGACCAGTCTTCAGCATTGGCACTCAAAGGCGTTTCCACATATCCTGATTAGTGACCAGAAAGCACTTGTTTCTCCTGTTTTGTCTGGCAAAAACAGGGTAGCCTACATTCATTCATATTATACGTACATATATCTGCTACAGACGCATTTCATTGTTCATTGTCATATTTCAGATCCAATGCAGCCATTGTTTTTATATCAATATCAAATCATTTCGGGGTTACAATGTGAAGTACCTTTCTGTTTTCAAATAAAATGGTCATAAATAAATAAAAATGGCTTCTTAGCACAGAGAAATTTCTCAAGCAAGAATGTTGTTAGAATGTTGTCTGGGTGTGGTCTGATTGGGGAGACGAAAACAGAAAACCAGCTGTTCTTGGCAGGTTTAAAACTCTGTTAAATGACCATTGGCGTGTCATGTGTAACTCATGCCCACTTAGGTCTGTTTAATATTAGGCTTTGTATACAGCCAACACATTAAGGAACTGGCAGGACATCTGTGTCAGAGTCTCTCTTCCTCACTCTGCTTTCTGCTATTCATTTCATATAAAACCATCTGTGTTTGTCATAGAACGCTGGGACTAGTTTCTGTGGATACGGACAGATTTCCAGCATTGTGCTTCATTTGATTATGTGAAAGCTTCCTTTCGATGAGGGAATGACATTTTTGGCAATAGTTTCCAGCCTCCAATGGCTGTGGATATGTACCGTAGCTTAATCTGACATGAGAGTCTTTAGTCACTACAGTCAAATATGAGCTATTATATTGATAAGTCAAGGTTAAACTATGAACATATGTGTCCTCAATGATGGAAGGCAGGCCGGAAAAAGGCAATATCAGTTAAAATCAGTGAAAACGTAACATGACTCAGGATATAACCCAGATACAGACACATGAGATGGAAGGTTCACTATACAGAGTGGTTTATTATAACAACATGGGGCAGTCAAAGGCCAGGTCAAGGACAGGCAGAGGTGTGTAACCAGGTCAGAGTCTGATAGGTACAGGGCAGTCAAAGGCCAGGTCAAGGACAGGCAGAGGTTTGTAACCAGGTCAGAGTCTGATAGGTACAGGGTGGCAGGCAGGCTCAGGACAGGCAGAGGTTTGTAACCAGGTCAGAGTCTGATAGGTACAGGGTGGCAGGCTGGCTCAGGACAGGCAGAGGTTTGTAACCAGGTCAGAGTCTGATAGGTACAGGGTGGCAGGCTGGCTCAGGACAGGCAGAGGTTTGTAACCAGGTCAGAGTCTGATAGGTACAGGGCGACAGGCAGGCTCAGGACAGGCAGAGGTTTGTAACCAGGTCAGAATCTGACAGGTAAAGGGCGACAGGCAGGCTCAGGACAGGCAGAGGTTTGTAACCAGGTCAGAGTCTGATAGGTACAGGGTGGCAGGCAGGCTCAGGACAGGCAGAGGTTTGTAACCAGGTCAGAATCTGACAGGTACAGGGCGACAGGCAGGCTCAGGACAGGCAGAGGTTTGTAACCAGGTCAGAATCTGACAGGTACAGGGTGACAGGCAGGCTCAGGACAGGCAGAAGTTCGTAAACCAGGTCAGAGTCTGATAGGTACAGGGCGACAGGCAGGCTAAGGACAGGCAGAGGTTGGTAACAAGGTCAGAATCTGAAAGGTACAGGGCGACAGGCTGGCTCAGGACAGGCAGAGGTTTGTAACCAGGTCAGAGTCAGATAGGTACATGGCGACAGGGAGGCTCGGGATCAAGGAAGGCAGAATAGATCGGAACCGGAAGAACTGGAATACAGGGACTAAAGAGAACAGGAGTATGGAAAGAAACACGCTAGTAGGCTTGATGTGACAAGATGAACTGGCAAAAGACAAACAGAGAACACAGGTATAAATGCACAGGGGATAAAATGGGAAAATGGGTGATACCTGGAGGGGTGTGGAGACAAGCACACGACAGGTGAAACAGATCAGGGTGAGACACAATTTATGTAACCTAATATATGTCCCTCTAACTCTTCTGAATGCCTCTGTCGATCCTACAGCTATTGTTTTATTTTTTTATTTTTTTTATTTCACCTTTATTTAACCAGGTAGGCTAGTTGAGAACAAGTTCTCATTTGCAACTGCGACCTGGCCAAGATAAAAGCATAGCAGTGTGAACAGACAACACAGAGTTACACATGGAATAAACAATTAACAAGTCAATAACACAGTAGAAAAAAAATGGGCAGTCTATATACAATGTGTGCAAAAGGCATGAGGAGGTAGGCGAATAATACAGTTTTGCAGATTAACACTGGAGTGATAAATGATCAGGTCATGTACAGGTAGAGATATTGGTGTGCAAAAGAGCAGAAAAATAAATAAATAAAAACAGTATAAAAAAAAGTATGGGAATGAGGTAGGTGAAAATGGGTGGGTTATTTTCCTATAGACTATGTACAGCTGCAGCGATCGGTTAGCTGCTCGGATAGCTGATGTTTGAAGTTGGTGAGGGAGATAAAAGTCTCCAACTTCAGCGATTTTTGCAATTCGTTCCAGTCACAGGCAGCAGAGTACTGGAACGAAAGGCGGCCAAATGATGTGTTGGCTTTAGGGATGATCAGTGAGATACACCTGCTGGAGCGCGTGCTACGGATGGGTGTTGCCATCGTGACCAGTGAACTGAGGTAAGGCGGAGCTTTACCTAGTATGGACTTGTAGATGACCTGGAGCCAGTGGGTCTGGCGACGAATATGTAGTGAGGGCCAGCCGACTAGAGCATACAAGTCGCAGTGGTGGGTGGTATAAGGTGCTTTAGTGACAAAACGGATGGCACTGTGATAGACTGCATCCAGTTTGCTGAGTAGAGTGTTGGAAGCCATTTTGTAGATGACATCGCCGAAGTCGAGGATCGGTAGGATAGTCAGTTTAACTAGGGTAAGCTTGGCAGCGTGAGTGAAGGAGGCTTTGTTGCGGAATAGAAAGCCGACTCTTGATTTGATTTTCGATTGGAGATGTTTGATGTGGGTCTGGAAGGAGAGTTTGCAGTCTAGCCAGACACCTAGGTACTTATAGATGTCCACATATTCAAGGTCGGAACCATCCAGGGTGGTGATGCTAGTCGGGCATGCGGGTGCAGGCAGCGATCGGTTGAAAAGCATGCATTTGGTTTTACTCGCATTTAAGAGCAGTTGGAGGCCACGGAAGGAGTGCTGTATGGCATTGAAGCTCGTTTGGAGGTTAGATAGCACAGTGTCCAATGACGGGCCGAAAGTATATAGAATGGTGTCGTCTGCGTAGAGGTGGATCAGGGAATCGCCCGCAGCAAGAGCAACATCATTGATATACACAGAGAAAAGAGTCGGCCCGATAATTGAACCCTGTGGCACCCCCATAGAGACTGCCAGAGGACCGGACAGCATGCCCTCCGATTTGACACACTGAACTCTGTCTGCAAAGTAATTGGTGAACCAGGCAAGGCAGTCATCCGAAAAACCGAGGCTGTAGAGTCTGCCGATAAGAATATGGTGATTGACAGAGTCGAAAGCCTTGGCGAGGTCGATGAAGACGGCTGCACAGTACTGTCTTTTATCGATGGCGGTTATGATATCGTTTAGTACCTTGAGTGTGGCTGAGGTGCACCCGTGACCGGCTCGGAAACCAGATTGCACAGCGGAGAAGGTACGGTGGGATTCGAGATGGTCAGTGACCTGTTTGTTGACTTGGCTTTCGAAGACCTTAGATAGGCAGGGCAGGATGGATATAGGTCTGTAACAGTTTGGGTCCAGGGTGTCTCCCCTTTGAAGAGGGGGATGACTGCGGCAGCTTTCCAATCCTTGGGGATCTCAGACGATATGAAAGAGAGGTTGAACAGGCTGGTAATAGGGGTTGCGACAATGGCGGCAGATAGTTTCAGAAATAGCGGGTCCAGATTGTCAAGCCCAGCTGATTTGTACGGGTCCAGGTTTTGCAGCTCTTTCAGAACATCTGCTATCTGGATTTGGGTAAAGGATAACCTGGAGAGGCTTGGGTGAGGAGCTACGGGGGGGGCGGAGCTGTTGGCCGAGGTTGGAGTAGCCAGGCGGAAGGCATGGCCAGCCGTTGAGAAGTGTTTATTGAAGTTTTCGATAATCATGGATTTATCGGTGGAGACCGTGTTTCCTAGCCTCAGAGCAGTGGGCAGCTGGGAGGAGGTGCTCTTGTTCTCCATGGACTTCACAGTGTCCCAGAACTTTTTGGAGTTGGAGCTACAGGATGCAAACTTCTGCCTGAAGAAGCTGGCCTTAGCTTTCCTGACTGACTGCGTGTATTGGTTCCTGACTTCCCTGAACAGTTGCATATCACGCGGGCTATTCGATGCTATTGCAGTCCGCCACTGGATGTTTTTGTGCTGGTCGAGGGCAGTCAGGTCTGGAGTGAACCAAGGGCTGTATCTGTTCTTGGTTCTGCATTTTTTGAACGGAGCATGCTTATCTAAAAGCAGAGGTATATTTGGAGGGCCAGTTGGTCAGGATGACGTCTATGAGGGTGCCCTTGTTTACAGAGTTAGGGTTGTACCTGGTGGGTTCCTTGATGATTTGAGTGAGATTGAGGGCATCTAGCTTAGATTGTAGGACTGCCGGGGTGTTAAGCATATCCCAGTTTAGGTCACCTAACAGAACGAACTCTGAAGCTAGATGGGGGGCGATCAATTCACAAATGGTGTCCAGGGCACAGCTGGGAGCTGAGGGGGGTCGGTAGCAGGCGGCAACAGTGAGAGACTTGTTTCTGGAGAGAGTAATTTTCAAAATTAGTAGTTCAAACTGTTTGGGTATGGACCTGGAAAGTATGACATTACTTTGCAGGCTATCTCTGCAGTAGACTGCAACTCCTCCCCCTTTAGCAGTTCTATCTTGACGGAAGATGTTATAGTTGGGTATGGAAATCTCTGAATTTTTGGTGGCCTTCCTGAGCCAGGATTCAGACACGGCAAGGACATCAGGGTTAGCAGAGTGTGCTAAAGCAGTGAGTAAAACAAACTTAGGGAGGAGGCTTCTGATGTTGACATGCATAAAACCATTGTATGCAGTAATCATGTGCCTATGAAGCAGAGTTATACTGTTTTCATATTGCAGATCAAATCAAAATGAAATCAAATGTATTTATATATCCCTTCTTACATCAGCTGAAATTTCAAAGTGCTGTACAGAAACTCAGCCTAAAACCCCAAACAGCAAGTAATGCAGGTGTAGAAGCACGCTGGCTAGGAAAAACTCCCTAGAAAGGCCAAAACCTAGGAAGAAACCTAGAGAGGAACCAGGCTATGAGGAGTGGCCAGTCCTTTTCTGGCTGTGCCGGGTGGAGATTATAATAGAACATGGCCAAGATGTTCAAATGTTCATAAATGACCAGCATGGTCAAATAATAATAATCACAGTAGTTGTAGAGGGTGCAACAGGTCAGCACCTCAGGAATAATTGTCAGTTGGCTTTTCAAAGCCGATCATTGAGAAGTATCTCTACCGCTCCTGCTGTCTCTAGAGAGTTGAAAACAGCAGGTCTGGGACAGGTAGTACGTCCGGTGAAACGGTCAGGATTCCATAGCAGCAGGCAGAACAGTTGAAACTGGAGCAGCAGCACGGCCAGGTGGACTGGGGACAGCAAGGAGTCATCATGCCAGGTAGTCCTGAGGCATGGTCCTATGGCTCAGGTCCTCTGAGAGAGAGAAAAAAAGAGAGAAAGAGAGAATTAGAGAGAGCATACTTAAATTCACACAGGACACCGGATAAGACAGGAGAAATACTCCAGATATAACAGACTGACTCTAGCCCCCGACACATAAATTACTGCAGCATAAACAACTGGAGGCTGAGACAGGAGGGGTCAGGAGACACTGTGGCCCCATCTGATGATACCCCCAGACAGAGCCAAACAGGCAGGATATAACCCCACCCAAAAGCACAGCCCCCACACCACTAATATTTTCAACCACCAACTTACCATCCTGAGACAAGGCCGAGTATAGCCCACAAAGATCTTCGCCACGGCACAACCCAAGGGGGGGTGCCAACCCAGGCAGGAAGATCACGTCAGTTACTCAACCCACTCAAGTGACGCACACCTCCCAGGGACGGCATGAAAGAGCACCGGTAAGCCAGTGAGTCAGCCCCTGTAATAGGGTTAGAGGCAGAGTATCCCAGTGGGGAGAGGGGAACCGGCCAGGCAGAGACAGCAAGGGCGGTCCGTTGCTCCAGAGCCTTTCCGTTCACCTTCACACTTCTGGGCCAGACTACACTCAATGATATGACCCACTGAAGAGATGTAAAGACCTAAAGGTTGAGACCGAGTCTACGTCTCTCACATGGGTAGGCAGACCATTCCATAAAAATGGAGCTCAATAGGAGTAAGCCCTGCCTCCAGCTGTTTGCTTAGAAATTCTACGGACAATTAAGAGGCCTGCGTCTTGTGACCGTAGCGTACGTGTAGGTATGCACGGTAGGACCACATGAGAAAGATAGGTAGGAGCAAGCCCATGTAAAGCTTTGTAGGTTAGCAGTAAAACCTTGGAATCAGCCCTTGCCTCTGTTGCCTCTGACCAGATTCGTCATTTACGGTCACAACTTACAGACTTGTTTACGTGTTGCTGTGCGTTTTGTTGCCAACCTTACTTTGCTACCTGACAACTTTACGGTTTTTACTTTTTAATTACCGTTTATATTTTTTGTTTTTCTCTCACTCAACTTTTTTCATTCAACTTTTTCACCCCAGACACTTTATCTGGACATGGTTCATCAGGACCTCCAACAGCCGAAGCTAAGTAGTAACATTAACATGATGCCTTCTAATTTAGTCGCTGTACTCATAATACACAGGAGAATGATCGCCTTATGGTGAAGATAGCCGTGCTGCAAGCCCAGCTTCAGACGCAAGCGTTAGGCAAGGGTAATTTCAGTGTTGGAAAGGATGAAACAGCGTCTGTGCCACCAGTAAGTACAGATAGTAACGTTAGTATAAATCTCCTCGCACAGTCCCCGCAGCCGGACAACCTTCTCATGGCTTCTGGAAGGAAATGCTGTAGGAATGCTCAACCATTGTCGCTCATTCAGCCGACAGAAAATTTCAACCGGTTCTCCCCATTAAGCAGCGAGTCGGAGTCTGAGGCCGAGCCTTCTCTTGTCTCTACTCCTCCCGTTACGGGATCTGGGACGCCGAAGCTTCCCACCATTAGCTCTGACAAATTGAAAACCCTAGTCATTGGAGACTCCATTACCCTCAATATTAGACTTAAACCAAAACATCCAGCGATCATACACTGTTTACCAGGGGGCAAGGCTACTGACGTTAAGGCTAATCTGAAGATGGTGCTGGCTAAAGCCAAAACTGGCAAGTGTAGAGAGTATAGAGAGATTGTTATCCACGTCGGCACCAACAATGTTAGGATGAAACAGTCAGAGGTCACCAAGCGCAACATAGCTTCAACGTGTAAGTCAGCTAGAAAGATGTGTCGGCATCGAGTAATTGTCTCTGGCCCCCTTCCAGTTAGCGGGAGTGATGAGCTCTACAGCAGAGTCTCACAACTCAATCGCTGGTTGAAAACTGTTTTCTGCCCCTCCCAAAAGATATAATTTGTAGATAATTGTCCCTCTTTCTGGGACTCACCCACAAACAGGACCAAGCCTGGCCTGCTGAAGAGTGACGGACTCCATCCTAGCTGGAGGGGTGCTCTCATCTTATCTACCAACATAGACAGGGCTCTAACTCCTCTAGCTCCAAAATTAAATAGAGTGCAGGGCAGGCAGCAGGCTGTTAGCCAGCCTGCCAGCTTAGTGGAGTCTGCCACTAGCACAGTCAGTGTAGTCAGCTCAGCTATCCCCATTGAGACCGTGTCTGTGCCTCGACCTAGGTTGGGCAAAACTAAACATTGCGGTGTTTGCCTTAGCGATCTCACTAGAATAAAGACCTCCTCCATTCCTGCCATTATTGAAAAAGATCGTGATACCTCACATCTCAAAATAGGGCTCCTTAATGTTAGATCCCTCACTTCAAATGCAGTTATATTCAATGAACTAATCACTGATCATAATCTTGATGTGATTGGCCTGACTGAAACATGGCTTAAGCCTAATGAATTTACTGTGTTAAATCAGGCCTCACCTCCTTGTTACACTAGCGACCATATCGCCCGCGCATCCCGCAAAGGCGGAGGTGTTGCTAACATTTCTGATAGCAAAAAAAATAAACAAAAAAATGTTTTGTTCTTTTTTCTTCTAGTCAGGAAATCTATGCAGCCTACTCAATCACTTTTTATAGCTACTGTTTACAGGCCTCCTGGGCCATATACAGTGTTCCTCACTGAGTTCCCTGAATTCCTATCGGACCTTGTAGTCATAGCAGATAATATGAAACTTTTGGTGATTTTAATATTCGCATGGAAAAGTTCCCAGACCCACTCCAAAAGGCTATCGGAGCCATCATCGACTGTTTGGGTTTTGTCCAACATATCTCTGGACCTACTCACTGTCACAGTCATATTCTGGACCTAGTTTTGTCCCATGGAATAAATGTTGTGGAGCTTAATGTTTTTCCTCATCATCCTGGACTATCGGACCACCATTTTATTACATTTGCAATCGCAACAGATAATCTGTTCAGAACCCAACCAAGGAGCATCAAAAGTCATGCTATAAATCCTCAGACAACCCAAAGATTCCTTGATGCCCTTCCAGACTCTGTCTACCCAAGGATGTCAGAGGACAAAATCAGTTAACCACCTAACTGAGGAACTCAATTTAACCTTGCGCAATACCCTAGATGCAGTTGCACCCCTACAAACTAAAAACATTTGTCATAAGAAACTAGCTCCCTGGTATACAGAAAATACCAGAGCTCTGAAGCAAGCTTCCAGAAAATTTGAACGGAAATGGCGCTACACCAAACTGGAAGTCTTCCTACTAGCTTGGAAAGACAGTACCGTGCAGTATCGAAGAGCCCTCACTGCTGCTCCATCATCCTATTTTTCCAACTTAATTGAGGAAAATAAGAACAATCCAACATTTATTTTTGATACTGACAACTAAAAAGCAGCATCTCAGAGAGGATAACACAATAGAAAAAAAGAAAGTATATATCCAGTGTGTGCAAATGGTGTGAGGAGGTAAGGCAGTAAATAGGCCATAGTAGCGAAGTAATTACAATTTAGCAGATTAACACTGGAGTGATAGATGAGCAGATGATGATGTGCAAGTAGAAAAACTGATGTGCAAAAGAGCAGAAAAGTACATAAAAACAATATGGGGATGAGGTAGGTAGATTGGGTGGGCTATTTACAGATGGACTATTTACAGATGGGTTATGTACAGGTACAAGATAGTGAGGGAAATATAAGACTCCAGCTTCAGCGATTTTTGCAATTCATTCCAGTCATTGGCAGCAGAGAACTGTAAGGAACGGCAGCCAAAGGAGGTGTTGGCTGTGGGGATGACCAGTGAGATATACCTGCTGGAGCGCGTGCTACTGGTGGGTGTTGTTTTCGTGACCAGTGAGCTGAGATAAGGCGGAGCTTTAACTAGCATACGAATATGTGACTAGAGCATACAGGTCGCAGTGGTGGGTGGTAATAAGGGGCTTTGGTGTCAAAACGGATGGCACTGTGATAGACTGCATCTAGTTTGCTGAGTAGAGTGCTGGAAGCTAATTTGTAAATGACATCGCCGAAGTCGAGGACCGGCAGGATAATCAGTTGTACGAGGGTATGTTTGGTGGCGTGAGTGAAGGAGGCTTTGTTTACGAAATAGGAAGCCGATTCGAGATTTAATTTTGGATTGGAGATGTTTAATATGAGTCTGGAAGGAGAGTTTACAGACTATTACACCTAGGTATTTGTAGTTGTCCACATAATCTAAGTCAGACCGTCCAGGGTAGCGAACGGTTGAAAGCATGCATTTGTTTTTACTAACGTTTAAGAGCAGTTGGAGGCCATGGAAGGAGTGTTTCATGGGATTGAAGCTCTGAAACACAGTGTCCATAGAAGGCCTGATGTATACAGAATGGTTTTGTCTGCGTAGAGGTGGATCAGGGAATCACCAGCAGCAAGAGCAACATCATTGATATACACAGAGAAAAGAGTCGGCCCGATAATTGAACCCTGTGGCACCCCCATAGAGACTGCCAGAGGACCGGACAGCATGCCCTCCGATTTGACACACTGAACTCTGTCTGCAAAGTAATTGGTGAACCAGGCAAGGCAGTCATCCGAAAAACCGAGGCTGTAGAGTCTGCCGATAAGAATATGGTGATTGACAGAGTCGAAAGCCTTGGCGAGGTCGATGAAGACGGCTGCACAGTACTGTCTTTTATCGATGGCGGTTATGATATCGTTTAGTACCTTGAGTGTGGCTGAGGTGCACCCGTGACCGGCTCGGAAACCAGATTGCACAGCGGAGAAGGTACGGTGGGATTCGAGATGGTCAGTGACCTGTTTGTTGACTTGGCTTTCGAAGACCTTAGATAGGCAGGGCAGGATGGATATAGGTCTGTAACAGTTTGGGTCCAGGGTGTCTCCCCCTTTGAAGAGGGGGATGACTGCGGCAGCTTTCCAATCCTTGGGGATCTCAGACGATATGAAAGAGAGGTTGAACAGGCTGGTAATAGGGGTTGCGACAATGGCGGCAGATAGTTTCAGAAATAGCGGGTCCAGATTGTCAAGCCCAGCTGATTTGTACGGGTCCAGGTTTTGCAGCTCTTTCAGAACATCTGCTATCTGGATTTGGGTAAAGGATAACCTGGAGAGGCTTGGGTGAGGAGCTACGGGGGGGGGGCGGAGCTGTTGGCCGAGGTTGGAGTAGCCAGGCGGAAGGCATGGCCAGCCGTTGAGAAGTGTTTATTGAAGTTTTCGATAATCATGGATTTATCGGTGGAGACCGTGTTTCCTAGCCTCAGAGCAGTGGGCAGCTGGGAGGAGGTGCTCTTGTTCTCCATGGACTTCACAGTGTCCCAGAACTTTTTTGGAGTTGGAGCTACAGGATGCAAACTTCTGCCTGAAGAAGCTGGCCTTAGCTTTCCTGACTGACTGCGTGTATTGGTTCCTGACATTGTTGATATATACAAAGAAAAGAGTCGGCCCGAGAATTGAACCCTGTAGTATCCCCATAGAGACTGCCAGAGGCCCTCCGATTTTAAAAACTGATGTTCTGTCTGAGAAGTAGTTGGTGAAGCAGGCGAGGCAGTCATTTGAGAAAACAAGGCTGTTGAGTCTGCCGATAAGAATACGGTGATTGACAGTCGAAAGCCTTGGCCAGATCGATGAATACAGCTGCACAGTACTGTCTTTTATCGATGGCGGTTATGATATTGTTTAGTACCTTAGCGTGGCTGAGATGCACCCGTGACCAGCGCGGTAACCGGATTGCACAGCGGAGAAGATACGGTGGGATTCGAAATGGTCGGTGATCTGTTGAATAACTTGTCTTACGAAGACTCTAGAAAGGCAGGGCAGGATGGATATAGGTCTGTAACAGTTTGGGTCTAGAGTGTCACGGCCTTTGAAGAGGGCCACCATTTGCCTTGATGACAGCTTAGAACACTCTTGGCAAAAAGTCAAGGGGTCTGAATAATTTCCTAAAGCGCTGTACACTGAGTTTACAAAACATGCTCTTTTCCTTAACATAGACTGACCAGGTGAATCCAAGTGAAAGCTATGATCAATTATTGATTTAACCTGTTAAATCCAGTGTAGATGAAGGGGAGGAGACAGGTTAAAGATGAAGGGGAGGAGACAGGTTAAAGATGAAGGGGAGGAGACAGGTTAAAGATGAAGGGGAGGAGACAGGTTAAAGATGAAGGGGAGGAGACAGGTTAAAGATGAAGGGGAGGAGACAGGTTAAAGATGAAGGGGAGGAGACAGGTTAAAGATGAAGGGGAGGAGACAGGTTAAAGATGAAGGGGAGGAGACAGGTTAAAGATGAAGGGGAGGAGACAGGTTAAAGATGAAGGGGAGGAGACAGGTTAAAGATGAAGGGGAGGAGACAGGTTAAAGATGAATGGGAGGAGACAGGTTAAAGATGAAGGGGAGGAGACAGGTTAAAGATGAATGGGAGGAGACAGGTTAAAGATGAATAGGAGGAGACAGGTTAAAGATGAATGGGAGGAGTCAGGTTAAAGATGAATGGGAGGAGTCAGGTTAAAGATGAATGGGAGGAGACAGGTTAAAGATGAATGGGAGGAGACAGGTTAAAGATGAATGGGAGGAGTCAGGTTAAAGATGAATGGGAGGAGACAGGTTAAAGATGAATGGGAGGAGACAGGTTAAAGATGAATGGGAGGAGACAGGTTAAAGATGAATGGGAGGAGTCAGGTTAAAGATGAATGGGAGGAGTCAGGTTAAAGATGAAGGGGAGGAGACAGGTTAAAGATGAAGGGGAGGAGTCAGGTTAAAGATGAATGGGAGGAGACAGGTTAAAGATGAAGGGGAGGAGTCAGGTTAAAGATGAAGGGGAGGAGACAGGTTAAAGATGAAGGGGAGGAGACAGGTTAAAGATGAATGGGAGGAGACAGGTTAAAGATGAATGGGAGGAGACAGGTTAAAGATGAATGGGAGGAGACAGGTTAAAGATGAATGGGAGGAGTCAGGTTAAAGATGAATGGGAGGAGACAGGTTAAAGATGAATGGGAGGAGACAGGTTAAAGATGAATGGGAGGAGTCAGGTTAAAGATGATGGGGAGGAGTCAGGTTAAAGATGAATGGGAGGGGAGGAGACAGGTTAAAGATGAATGGGAGGAGTCAGGTTATAGATGAATGGGAGGAGACAGGTTAAAGATGAATGGGAGGAGTCAGGTTAAAGATGAATGGGAGGAGACAGGTTAAAGATGAATGGGAGGAGTCAGGTTAAAGATGAAGGGGAGGAGACAGGTTAAAGATGAATGGGAGGAGACAGGTTAAAGATGAATGGGAGGAGACAGTTTATGAAGGATTTTTAAGCCTTGATACTGTTGGAAGCATTTGAGTCAACATGGGCCAGCATCCCTGTGGAATGCTTCAATGAATTGATGCTGTTCTGAAGGAAAAAAGGGGGTGCAACTCAATAATTGTGTTCCTAATGTTTTGTACACTCAGAGTATATTATTATGGTGGCACACCAGCTGTTTCACCGCACAAATGATTTAAATATAAAAGAAACAGAAACCCTATTGCGACCCAGCAGAGCAGAGCTCCATTGAATTACTCAGTATAATACTCTCTCAATAGGATCAGATCCAAGCGACAGCTAATTCTGGGGGCCACCCACAGGATTAATTAATTACAGGCAAATCATCATTACTGCTCTCTCTCTCTCTCTCTCTCTCTCTCTCTCTCTCTCTCTCTCTCTCTCTCTCTCTCTCTCTCTCTCTCTCTCTCTCTCTCTCTCTCTCTCTCTCTCTCTCTCTCTCTGTTCAGCCCTGTTCAAATAAACAGGGTAGGAACTAGCCATGGCTCTGTTTCAATCCACAAAGTTTCTCATCTTTCCCCCATCTACCTCTACCTCTGTCTACCATGCAATTCACTTTGACAACTATGGAATGTGTAGTGTAGTGAACAGATGGGGAGGGAGGGAGCAACGTTCTGGAAGGTGTAGTGTAGTGAACAGATGGGGAGGGTGCATCGTTCTGGAAGGTGTAGTGTAGTGAACAGATGGGGAGGGAAGGAGGGAGCAACGTTCTGGAATGGGAACGCGGCTCACGGTTCCATGGATTGCGTATCCAGGACAAGAGAAGGAGTTCGCCGCTACGACAACCAACAGTCATTTTTTTCCCTTCTTGTTACGTAGTTCCGTCTTCCTCCACCGATACAATAAACGTTTAAAGAGTCAGAGTGAAGGGGTCAATTAGCGACTTGTCGGGTATCTACCCCTCCACCCTCCCCACCACCACCACCTTTGTCCCCACACTCCCCTCCAATCACCTCTGTTTCTCTGAGAACAATGAAACCCTATTGGCTCGTCTGCCACTCGGCTGTGATGGTTAGATTATGTGTACCGTAAACCAGGGCTTTAATGGCTCAAGATAGCAGTGTTTCTGGGAACCAACCATGTTGATTTATCCCTTTAAATTAGTTTAAAAGTAGCCAGTAATCTGCCTGTTAGGCCCAGAACATGTCAAAAGAACCGGAATGGTTGGGATGGAGGATTCCAAAACCTGAATGGTTGGGATGGAGGATTCCAAAACCTGAATGGTTGGGATGGAGGATTCCAAAACCGGAATGGTTGGGATGGAGGATTCCAAAACCTGAATGGTTGGGATGGAGGATTCCAAAACCTGAATGGTTGGGATGGAGGATTCCAAAACCTGAATGGTTGGGATGGAGGATTCCAGAACAGGAATGGTTGGGATGGAGGATTCCAGAACCTGAATGGTTGGGATGGAGGATTCCAAAACCTGAATGGTTGGGATGGAGGATTCCAAAACCTGAATGGTTGGGATGGAGGATTCCAAAACCTGAATGGTTGGGATGGAGGATTCCAGAACAGGAATGGTTGGGATGGAGGATTCCAGAACCTGAATGGTTGGGATGGAGGATTCCAGAACAGGAATGGTTGGGATGGAGGATTCCAGAACCTGAATGGTTGGGATGGAGGATTCCAGAACCTGAATGGTTGGGATGGAGGATTCCAGAACAGGAATGGTTGGGATGGAGGATTCCAGAACCTGAATGGTTGGGATGGAGGATTCCAAAACCTGAATGGTTGGGATGGAGGATTCCAGAACAGGAATGGTTGGGATGGAGGATTCCAGAACCTGAATGGTTGGGATGGAGGATTCCAAAACCTGAATGGTTGGGATGGAGGATTCCAAAACCTGAATGGTTGGGATGGAGGATTCCAAAACCTGAATGGTTGGGATGGAGGATTCCAAAACCTGAATGGTTGGGATGGAGGATTCCAGAACAGGAATGGTTGGGATGGAGGATTCCAGAACCTGAATGGTTGGGATGGAGGATTCCAGAACCTGAATGGTTGGGATGGAGGATTCCAGAACAGGAATGGTTGGGATGGAGGATTCCAGAACCTGAATGGTTGGGATGGAGGATTCCAGAACCTGAATGGTTGGGATGGAGGATTCCAGAACAGGAATGGTTGGGATGGAGGATTCCAAAACCTGAATGGTTGGGATGGAGGATTCCAGAACAGGAATGGTTGGGATGGAGGATTCCAGAACCTGAATGGTTGGGATGGAGGATTCCAAAACCTGAATGGTTGGGATGGAGGATTCCAAAACCTGAATGGTTGGGATGGAGGATTCCAAAACCTGAATGGTTGGGATGGAGGATTCCAAAACCTGAATGGTTGGGATGGAGGATTCCAAAACCGGAATGGTTGGGATGGAGGATTCCAAAACCTGAATGGTTGGGATGGAGGATTCCAAAACCTGAATGGTTGGGATGGAGGATTCCAAAACCTGAATGGTTGGGATGGAGGATTCCAGAACAGGAATGGTTGGGATGGAGGATTCCAGAACCTGAATGGTTGGGATGGAGGATTCCAGAACCTGAATGGTTGGGATGGAGGATTCCAGAACAGGAATGGTTGGGATGGAGGATTCCAGAACCTGAATGGTTGGGATGGAGGATTCCAGAACCTGAATGGTTGGGATGGAGGATTCCAGAACAGGAATGGTTGGGATGGAGGATTCCAGAACCTGAATGGTTGGGATGGAGGATTCCAGAACAGGAATGGTTGGGATGGAGGATTCCAAAAGGAAAGCTTAATGTTTTACATTGTTCTGTACAGTAATTTGTTTCAACTCTCAAATCTTAAAACAAGAAATTTAGATGGTCGGATATTTACAAATCTAATTCCCAAATCTAATCTCCATAAATGTATTGAAGCCTGTAGTAGTTTACAGTAACTCAATGATAATCTTTAAAGAATTGAAGGAATGGGGGGAGGCACACCCTAGAGTAAAGACTGCAGTATGTCCCAAATCAAATCAAATCAAATTTGGAAACTGTTGAGTGTGGAAAAACCCACTAGCGTTGCAATTCTTGACACAAATCGGTGCACCTGGCACCTACTACCATAGCCCCGTTCAAATGCACTTAAATCTAATCTTGCCCATTCACCCTCTGAAAGGCACACATACACAATCCATTTCTCAATTGTCTCTTTAAAAAATAATTATTTAACCCTGTCTCCTCCCCTTCATCTACACTGACTGAAGTAGATTTAACAAGTGACATCAATAAGGGACCATAGCTTTCACCTGGATTCACCTGGTCAGTCTATGTCATAGAAAGAGCAGGTGTTCTTAATGTTTTATTTATCTACACATTTAGATTGGGACACAGTAACAGCCTTCCTGAGGTGTAAGACCGGTGCAGGCAGAAGCTGTGTGTGTGTGTGTGTGTGTGTGTGTGTGTGTGTGTGTGTGTGTGTGTGTGTATATATTACGGTGTATATGGACAGTACCTTAATTGACTACACCAGTAGTTATATAGGATGAGCCTTGACCAGAATACAGTATATATACTGTCATTGTTGGTAATCAGGCCTACCACTGTTGTGTCATCAGCAAACTTGATGATTGAGTTGGAGACGTGCATGGCCACACAGTCATGGTTGAACAGGGAGAACAGGACGGGACTGAGCATGCACCCTTGTGGGGCCCCCATGTTGAAGATCAGCATGGCGGGTGTGTTGTTGCCTACCTTCTGGGGACCAGTTTCATAGGACAGAGTTCAGACCCAGGGCCCCCATGTTGAGGATCAGCGTGGCGGAGGTGTTGTTGCCTACCTTCACCACCTGGTGTCGGCCCCTCAGGAAGTCTAGGACCCAGTTGCACAGGACGGAGTTCAGACTCAGGGCCCGAGCTTAGTGATGAGCTTGGGGAGCTCTACGGGGTTGAAGGTTGAGCTGTAGTCAATGAACAGCTTTCTTACATAGGTATTCATCCAGGCTGTATCACAACCGACCGTGATTGGGAGTTACATAGGGCGACTCACAATAGTCCGTCATTGTAAATAAGAATTTGCTCTTAATTAACTGGCTTGCCAAGTGAAATACAGGTTACATAATTTTTGAATGTATTTCATACAAATATTCCTCTTGTCCAGATGGAATAGAGCACTGTGCAGTGTGATGGTGATTCTGTCATCCCGTGGATCTGTTTTGGGGGTATGCAAATGGTAGTGGGTTTGGGGTGTCAGCTAAGGTGGAGGTGATACGATCCTATCTAGCCACTCAAAGCACTCCATGATGACAGAAGTGAGCGCTACAGGGAAATTGCCATTTAATTCAGTTACCTTCGCTTTCTTAGGTACAGGAACAGTGGTGGACATCTTGAAGCAAGTGGAGACAACAGACTGGAGGTGGTTAAATGCAGTGCTTCGCTCTTTCAGTTTTCCGCGCACGCTGCCATCAATCCATGATTGAGAAGTGAAACAACATGTCACAAGTCTGTGTTGGTTGCTCTGAGATCTGTGGACCACTTAAACATTGGTCTGAACCCTTGCTACAGTTGATAGTACTACTAGAGTTTATAGAAGATACACTGGGCGGAGTGGACCGGTTGTAGAGTGACATCATAATGCTGTCTGTCGCCTGAGGTAGGGTTCCCAAGAACTTTAGAGCGGTAGAATCATACAGAGTTGTCTTTGTACTAAGTGTCTAAACCCGCCTTCGCTGATTCTAATCTTGATTTACAGTATGTCATTATTTCAACAGGTAAAATAAACAGACATGTTGTTTCAGCCACAGCTTTGTTATTGCCCATCTCCAGTAGGTGCAGGTGAAGTTGGTAACCTGCAGCACCTGATACTGAAGTACCCGTGCATGGCGTACATGCTTGGTGGGTCCCAGCTGCCAGTTTATATAAGAAGGTACATGTCCTACCGGGCTGACTGACTGACTGGCTAAGGACACACCACCCCTCCTCTCCTTCTCAACACCAAGATATGTGAGGAATGTTTTATTTTAATTAACTTATTTTTTATCCTTCTTTTGCAGCTGTATATTTGCAGCTACCTGCTCTTGTGAAGGGAAAAAAGGAAAAGAACGTGCAGAAAAGATAAATGTATTTCCCTCTGGGGTTGTCAAATTCCAGATGATCTGTAGCGTACACTACCCTACTCTATTCTGTTGCTACTCCTGGCCTCCCCATCCCCTAATACAGCTACTCCTGTACTCCCCATCCCCTAACACAGCTGGTACTGTACTCCCCATCCCCTAATACAGCTACTCCTGTACTCCCCATATCCTAACACAGCTGGTACTGTACTCCCCATCCCCTAACACAGCTGGTACTGTACTCCCCATCCCCTAACACAGCTGGTACTGGCCTCCCCATCCCCTAACACAGCTGGTACTGGCCTCCCCATCCCCTAACACAGCTGGTACTGGCCTCCCCATCCCCTAACACAGCTGGTACTGTACTCCCCATCCCCTAATACAGCTATTCCTGTACTCCCCATATCCTAATACAGCTGGTACTGTACTCCCCATATCCTAATACAGCTGGTACTACTACTCCCATCCCCTAACACAGCTGGTACTGGCCTCCCCATCCCCTAACACAGCTGGTACTACTACTCCCATCCCCTAACACAGCTGGTACTGGCCTCCCCATCCCCTAACACAGCTGGTACTGGCCTCCCCATCCCCTAACACAGCTACTCCTGGCCTCCCCATCCCCTAACACAGCTGGTACTGTACTCCCCATCCCCTAAAACAGCTGGTACTGTACTCCCCATCCCCTAACACAGCTGGTACTGTACTCCCCATCCCCTAACACAGCTGGTACTGGCCTCCCCATCCCCTAACACAGCTGGTACTGGCCTCCCCATCCCCTAACACAGCTGGTACTGGCCTCCCCATCCCCTAATACAGCTACTCCTGTACTCCCCATATCCTAATACAGCTGGTACTACTACTCCCATCCCCTAACACAGCTGGTACTGTACTCCCCATCCCCTAACACAGCTACTTCTGTACTCCCCATATCCTAATACAGCTGGTTGTCTACTCCCATCCCCTAACACAGCTACTCCTGTACTCCCCATATCCTAATACAGCTTGTACTACTACTCCCATCCCCTAACACAGCTGGTACTGTACTCCCTATTCCCTAACACAGCTGGTACTGGCCTCCCCATCCCCTAACACAGCTGGTACTGGCCTCCCCATCCCCTAACACAGCTGGTACTGGCCTCCCCATCCCCTAATACAGCTAATCCTGGCCTCCCGATCCCCTAACACAGCTACTCCTGGCCTCCCCATCCCCTAACACAGCTGGTACTGTACTCCCCATCCCCTAACACAGCTGTTACTGTACTCCCCATCCCCTAACACAGCTGGTACTGGCCTCCCCATCCCCTAACACAGCTGGTACTGGCCTCCCCATCCCCTAACACAGCTGGTACTGGCCTCCCCATCCCCTAACACAGCTGGTACTGTACTCCCATCCCCTAACACAGCTGGTACTGTACTCCCCATCCCCTAACACAGCTGGTACTGTACTCCCCATCCCCTAACACAGCTGGAACTGTACTTCCCATCAGACACTATCACTACTGTTGGAGAAGAGAGGCCTCCACATCAGACACTATCACTACTGTTAGAGAGGAGAGGCCTCCCCATCAGACACTATCACTACTGTTAGAGAGGCCTCCACATCAGACACTATCACTACTGTTAGAGAGGAGAGGCCTCCCCATCAGACACTATCACTACTGTTAGAGAGGCCTCCACATCAGACACTATCACTACTGTTAGAGAGGAGAGGCCTCCACATCAGACACTATCACTACTGTTAGAGAGGCCTCCACATCAGACACTATCACTACTGTTAGAGAGGAGAGGCCTCTACATCAGACACTATCACTACTGTTAGAGAGGAGAGGCCTCCACATCAGACACTATCACTACTGTTAGAGAGGAGAGGCCTCCACATCAGACACTATCACTACTGTTAGAGAGGAGAGGCCTCTACATCAGACACTATCACTACTGTTAGAGAGGAGAGGCCTCCACATCAGACACTATCACTACTGTTAGAGAGGAGAGGCCCCCACATCAGACACTATCACTACTGTTAGAGAGGAGAGGCCTCCACATCAGACACTATCACTACTGTTAGAGGAGAGGCCTCCACATCAGACATTATCACTACTGTTACATCCACATCAGACACTATCACTACTGTTCAGACACTATCGAGGAGAGGCCTCCACATCAGACACTATCACTACTGTTAGAGAGGAGAGGCCTCCACATCAGACACTATCACTACTGTTAGAGAGGAGAGGCCTCCACATCAGACACTATCACTACTGTTAGAGAGGACACTATCACTACTGTTAGAGAGGAGAGGCCTCCACATCAGACACTATCACTACTGTTAGAGAGGAGAGGCCTCCACATCAGACACTATCACTACTGTTAGAGAGGAGGGCCTCCACATCAGACACTATCACTACTGTTAGAGAGGAGAGGCCTCCACATCAGACACTATCACTACTGTTAGAGAGGAGAGGCACATCAGACACTATCACTACTGTTAGAGAGGAGAGGCCTCCACATCAGACACTATCACTACTGTTAGAGAGGCCTCCCATCAGACACTATCACTACTGTTAGAGAGGCCTCCACATCAGACACTATCACTACTGTTAGAGAGGCCTCCACATCAGACACTATCACTACTGTTAGAGAGGCCTCCACATCAGACACTATCACTACTGTTAGAGAGACACTATCACTACTGTTAGAGAGGCCTCCACATCAGACACTATCACTACTGTTAGAGAGGCCTCCAGATCAGACACTATCACTACTGTTAGAGAGCCTCCACATCAGACACTATCACTACTGTTAGAGAGAGGCCTCCACATCAGACACTATCACTACTGTTAGAGAGGAGGCCTCCACATCAGACACTATCACTACTGTTAGAGAGGAGAGGCCTCCACATCAGACACTATCACTACTGTTAGAGAGGAGAGTCCTCCACATCAGACACTATCACTACTGTTAGAGAGGAGAGGCCTCCACATCAGACACTATCACTACTGTTAGAGAGGCCTCCACATCAGACACTATCACTACTGTTAGAGAGGAGAGGCCTCCACATCAGACACTATCACTACTGTTAGAGAGGAGAGGCCTCCAGAGAGGAGAGGCCTCCACATCAGACACTATCACTACTGTTAGAGAGGAGAGGCCTCCACATCAGACACTATCACTACTGTTAGAGAGGAGAGGCCTCCACATCAGACACTATCACTACTGTTAGAGAGGAGAGGCCCCCACATCATACACTATCACAACTGTTAGAGAGGAGAGGCCTCCACATCAGACACTATCACTACTGTTAGAGAGGCCTCCACATCAGACACTATCACTACTGTTAGAGAGGCCTCCACATCAGACACTATCACTACTGTTAGAGAGGCCTCCACATCAGACACTATCACTACTGTTAGAGGAGAGCCCCCACATCAGACACTATCACTACTGTTAGAGAGGCCTCCACATCAGACACTATCACTACTGTTAGAGAGGAGAGGCCTCCACATCAGACACTATCACTACTGTTAGAGAGGAGAGGCCCCACATCAGACACTATCACTACTGTTAGAGAGGCCTCCACATCAGACACTATCACTACTGTTAGAGAGGAGAGGCCTCCACATCAGACACTATCACTACTGTTAGAGAGGCCTCCACATCAGACACTATCACTACTGTTAGAGAGGAGAGGCCTCCACATCAGACACTATCACTACTGTTAGAGAGGAGAGGCCTCCACATATCACTACTGACACATCAGACACTATCACTACTGTTAGAGAGGAGAGGCCCCCACATCAGACACTATCACTACTGTTAGAGAGGAGAGGCCTCCACATCAGACACTATCACTACTGTTAGAGAGTCCCTCCACATCAGACACTATCACTACTGTTAGAGAGGAGAGGCCCCACATCAGACACTATCACTACTGTTAGAGAGGAGAGGCCTCCACATCAGACACTATCACTACTGTTAGAGAGGCCTCCACATCAGACACTATCACTACTGTTAGAGAGAGGCCTCCACATCAGACACTATCACTACTGTTAGAGAGGAGGCCTCCACATCAGACACTATCACTACTGTTAGAGAGGCCCCCAGATCAGACACTATCACTACTGTTAGAGAGGAGAGGCCTCCATCAGACACTATCACTACTGTTAGAGAGGAGAGGCCTCCACATCAGACACTATCACTACTGTTAGAGAGGAGAGGCCTCCACATCAGACACTATCACTACTGTTAGAGAGGAGAGGCCCCCACATCAGACACTATCACTACTGTTAGAGAGGCCTCCACATCAGACACTATCACTACTGTTAGAGAGGAGAGGCCTCCACATCAGACACTATCACTACTGTTAGAGAGGAGAGGCCCCCACATCAGACACTATCACTACTGTTAGAGAGGAGAGGCCCCCACATCAGACACTATCACTACTGTTAGAGAGGCCTCCACATCAGACACTATCACTACTGTTAGAGAGGCCTCCACATCAGACACTATCACTACTGTTAGAGAGGAGAGGCCCCCACATCAGACACTATCACTACTGTTAGAGAGGCCTCCACATCAGACACTATCACTACTGTTAGAGAGGCCTCCACATCAGACACTATCACTACTGTTAGAGAGGCCTCCACATCAGACACTATCACTACTGTTAGAGAGGAGAGGCCTCCACATCAGACACTATCACTACTGTTAGAGAGGAGAGGCCTCTACATCAGACACTATCACTACTGTTAGAGAGGAGAGGCCTCTACATCAGACACTATCACTACTGTTAGAGAGGAGAGGCCTCTACATCAGACACTATCACTACTGTTAGAGAGGAGAGGCCTCCCCATCAGACACTATCACTACTGTTAGAGAGGAGAGGCCTCCACATCAGACACTATCACTACTGTTAGAGAGGCCTCCACATCAGACACTATCACTACTGTTAGAGAGGAGAGGCCTCTACATCAGACACTATCACTACTGTTAGAGAGGAGAGGCCTCCCCATCAGACACTATCACTACTGTTAGAGAGGAGAGGCCTCCACATCAGACACTATCACTACTGTTAGAGAGGCCTCCACATCAGACACTATCACTACTGTTAGAGAGGAGAGGCCTCCACATCAGACACTATCACTACTGTTAGAGAGGAGAGGCCTCCCCATCAGACACTATCACTACTGTTAGAGAGGAGAGGCCTCCACATCAGACACTATCACTACTGTTAGAGAGGCCTCCACATCAGACACTATCACTACTGTTAGAGAGGAGAGGCCTCTACATCAGACACTATCACTACTGTTAGAGAGGCCTCCACATCAGACACTATCACTACTGTTAGAGAGGAGAGGCCTCCACATCAGACACTATCACTACTGTTAGAGAGGAGAGGCCTCCACATCAGACACTATCACTACTGTTAGAGAGGAGAGGCCTCCACATCAGACACTATCACTACTGTTAGAGAGGCCTCCACATCAGACACTATCACTACTGTTAGAGAGGAGAGGCCTCTACATCAGACACTATCACTACTGTTAGAGAGGAGAGGCCTCCACATCAGACACTATCACTACTGTTAGAGAGGAGAGGCCTCTACATCAGACACTATCACTACTGTTAGAGAGGAGAGGCCTCCACATCAGACACTATCACTACTGTTAGAGAGGAGAGGCCTCCACATCAGACACTATCACTACTGTTAGAGAGGCCTCCACATCAGACACTATCACTACTGTTAGAGAGGAGAGGCCTCCACATCAGACACTATCACTACTGTTAGAGAGGCCTCCACATCAGACACTATCACTACTGTTAGAGAGGCCTCCACATCAGACACTATCACTACTGTTAGAGAGGCCTCCACATCAGACACTATCACTACTGTTAGAGAGGAGAGGCCTCCACATCAGACACTATCACTACTGTTAGAGAGGAGAGGCCTCTACATCAGACACTATCACTACTGTTAGAGAGGAGAGGCCTCCACATCAGACACTATCACTACTGTTAGAGAGGAGAGGCCTCCCCATCAGACACTATCACTACTGTTAGAGAGGAGAGGCCTCCACATCAGACACTATCACTACTGTTAGAGAGGCCTCCACATCAGACACTATCACTACTGTTAGAGAGGAGAGGCCTCTACATCAGACACTATCACTACTGTTAGAGAGGCCTCCACATCAGACACTATCACTACTGTTAGAGAGGAGAGGCCTCCACATCAGACACTATCACTACTGTTAGAGAGGAGAGGCCTCCACATCAGACACTATCACTACTGTTAGAGAGGAGAGGCCTCCACATCAGACACTATCACTACTGTTAGAGAGGCCTCCACATCAGACACTATCACTACTGTTAGAGAGGAGAGGCCTCTACATCAGACACTATCACTACTGTTAGAGAGGAGAGGCCTCCACATCAGACACTATCACTACTGTTAGAGAGGAGAGGCCTCTACATCAGACACTATCACTACTGTTAGAGAGGAGAGGCCTCCACATCAGACACTATCACTACTGTTAGAGAGGAGAGGCCTCCACATCAGACACTATCACTACTGTTAGAGAGGCCTCCACATCAGACACTATCACTACTGTTAGAGAGGAGAGGCCTCCACATCAGACACTATCACTACTGTTAGAGAGGCCTCACATCAGACACTATCACTACTGTTAGAGAGGCCTCCACATCAGACACTATCACTACTGTTAGAGAGGCCTCCACATCAGACACTATCACTACTGTTAGAGAGGCCTCCAGATCAGACACTATCACTACTGTTAGAGAGGAGAGGCCCCCACATCAGACACTATCACTACTGTTAGAGAGGAGAGGCCTCCACATCAGACACTATCACTACTGTTAGAGAGGAGAGGCCTCCACATCAGACACTATCACTACTGTTAGAGAGGAGAGGCCTCCACATCAGACACTATCACTACTGTTAGAGAGGAGAGTCCTCCACATCAGACACTATCACTACTGTTAGAGAGGAGAGGCCCCCACATCAGACACTATCACTACTGTTAGAGAGGCCTCCACATCAGACACTATCACTACTGTTAGAGAGGAGAGGCCTCCACATCAGACACTATCACTACTGTTAGAGAGGCCTCCACATCAGACACTATCACTACTGTTAGAGAGGAGAGGCCTCCACATCAGACACTATCACTACTGTTAGAGAGGAGAGGCCTCCACATCAGACACTATCACTACTGTTAGAGAGGAGAGGCCCCCACATCAGACACTATCACTACTGTTAGAGAGGAGAGGCCCCCACATCAGACACTATCACTACTGTTAGAGAGTCCTCTACATCAGACACTATCACTACTGTTAGAGAGGAGAGGCCCCCACATCAGACACTATCACTACTGTTAGAGAGGAGAGGCCTCCACATCAGACACTATCACTACTGTTAGAGAGGCCTCCACATCAGACACTATCACTACTGTTAGAGAGGCCTCCACATCAGACACTATCACTACTGTTAGAGAGGAGAGGCCTCCACATCAGACACTATCACTACTGTTAGAGAGGCCCCCACATCAGACACTATCACTACTGTTAGAGAGGAGAGGCCTCCCCATCAGACACTATCACTACTGTTAGAGAGGAGAGGCCTCCACATCAGACACTATCACTACTGTTAGAGAGGAGAGGCCTCCACATCAGACACTATCACTACTGTTAGAGAGGAGAGGCCCCCACATCAGACACTATCACTACTGTTAGAGAGGCCTCCACATCAGACACTATCACTACTGTTAGAGAGGAGAGGCCTCCACATCAGACACTATCACTACTGTTAGAGAGGAGAGGCCCCCACATCAGACACTATCACTACTGTTAGAGAGGAGAGGCCCCCACATCAGACACTATCACTACTGTTAGAGAGGCCTCCACATCAGACACTATCACTACTGTTAGAGAGGCCTCCACATCAGACACTATCACTACTGTTAGAGAGGAGAGGCCCCCACATCAGACACTATCACTACTGTTAGAGAGGCCTCCACATCAGACACTATCACTACTGTTAGAGAGGCCTCCACATCAGACACTATCACTACTGTTAGAGAGGCCTCCACATCAGACACTATCACTACTGTTAGAGAGGCCTCCACATCAGACACTATCACTACTGTTAGAGAGGAGAGGCCTCCACATCAGACACTATCACTACTGTTAGAGAGGAGAGGCCTCCACATCAGACACTATCACTACTGTTAGAGAGGAGAGGCCTCCCCATCAGACACTATCACTACTGTTAGAGAGGAGAGGCCTCCACATCAGACACTATCAATACTGTTAGAGAGGAGAGGCCTCCACATCAGACACTATCACTACTGTTAGAGAGGAGAGGCCTCCACATCAGACACTATCACTACTGTTAGAGAGGAGAGGCCTCCCCATCAGACACTATCACTACTGTTAGAGAGGAGAGGCCTCCACATCAGACACTATCACTACTGTTAGAGAGGCCTCCACATCAGACACTATCACTACTGTTAGAGAGGAGAGGCCTCCACATCAGACACTATCACTACTGTTAGAGAGGAGAGGCCTCCACATCAGACACTATCACTACTGTTAGAGAGGAGAGGCCTCCCCATCAGACACTATCACTACTGTTAGAGAGGCCTCCACATCAGACACTATCACTACTGTTAGAGAGGCCTCCACATCAGACACTATCACTACTGTTAGAGAGGCCTCCACATCAGACGCTATCACTACTGTTAGAGAGGCCTCCACATCAGACGCTATCACTACTGTTAGAGAGGCCTCCACATCAGACACTATCACTACTGTTAGAGAGGAGAGGCCTCCACATCAGACACTATCACTACTGTTAGAGAGGCCCCCACATCAGACACTATCACTACTGTTAGAGAGGAGAGGCCTCCCCATCAGACACTATCACTACTGTTAGAGAGGAGAGGCCTCCACATCAGACACTATCACTACTGTTAGAGAGGAGAGGCCTCCACATCAGACACTATCACTACTGTTAGAGAGGAGAGGCCCCCACATCAGACACTATCACTACTGTTAGAGAGGCCTCCACATCAGACACTATCACTACTGTTAGAGAGGAGAGGCCTCCACATCAGACACTATCACTACTGTTAGAGAGGAGAGGCCCCCACATCAGACACTATCACTACTGTTAGAGAGGCCTCCACATCAGACACTATCACTACTGTTAGAGAGGCCTCCACATCAGACACTATCACTACTGTTAGAGAGGAGAGGCCCCCACATCAGACACTATCACTACTGTTAGAGAGGCCTCCACATCAGACACTATCACTACTGTTAGAGAGGCCTCCACATCAGACACTATCACTACTGTTAGAGAGGCCTCCACATCAGACACTATCACTACTGTTAGAGAGGCCTCCACATCAGACACTATCACTACTGTTAGAGAGGAGAGGCCTCCACATCAGACACTATCACTACTGTTAGAGAGGAGAGGCCTCCACATCAGACACTATCACTACTGTTAGAGAGGAGAGGCCTCCCCATCAGACACTATCACTACTGTTAGAGAGGAGAGGCCTCCACATCAGACACTATCAATACTGTTAGAGAGGAGAGGCCTCCACATCAGACACTATCACTACTGTTAGAGAGGAGAGGCCTCCACATCAGACACTATCACTACTGTTAGAGAGGAGAGGCCTCCCCATCAGACACTATCACTACTGTTAGAGAGGAGAGGCCTCCACATCAGACACTATCACTACTGTTAGAGAGGCCTCCACATCAGACACTATCACTACTGTTAGAGAGGAGAGGCCTCCACATCAGACACTATCACTACTGTTAGAGAGGAGAGGCCTCCACATCAGACACTATCACTACTGTTAGAGAGGAGAGGCCTCCACATCAGACACTATCACTACTGTTAGAGAGGAGAGGCCTCCACATCAGACACTATCACTACTGTTAGAGAGGCCTCCACATCAGACACTATCACTACTGTTAGAGAGGAGAGGCCTCCACATCAGACACTATCACTACTGTTAGAGAGGAGAGGCCTCCACATCAGACACTATCACTACTGTTAGAGAGGAGAGGCCTCCCCATCAGACACTATCACTACTGTTAGAGAGGCCTCCACATCAGACACTATCACTACTGTTAGAGAGGCCTCCACATCAGACACTATCACTACTGTTAGAGAGGCCTCCACATCAGACGCTATCACTACTGTTAGAGAGGCCTCCACATCAGACGCTATCACTACTGTTAGAGAGGCCTCCACATCAGACACTATCACTACTGTTAGAGAGGCCTCCACATCAGACGCTATCACTACTGTTAGAGAGGAGAGGCCCCACATCAGACACTATCACTACTGTTAGAGAGGAGAGGCCTCCACATCAGACACTATCACTACTGTTAGAGAGGAGAGGCCTCCACATCAGACACTATCACTACTGTTAGA
The DNA here is from genome assembly GCF_021184085.1 of Oncorhynchus gorbuscha. Taxonomy (NCBI): domain Eukaryota; kingdom Metazoa; phylum Chordata; class Actinopteri; order Salmoniformes; family Salmonidae; genus Oncorhynchus; species Oncorhynchus gorbuscha. Next base: position 75,619,254 of record NC_060186.1, on the reverse strand, counting down.
GAGGAGAGGCCTCCCCATCAGACACTATCACTACTGTTAGAGAGGCCTCCACATCAGACACTATCACTACTGTTAGAGAGGAGAGGCCTCCACATCAGACACTATCACTACTGTTAGAGAGGAGAGGCCTCCACATCAGACACTATCACTACTGTTAGAGAGGCCTCCACATCAGACACTATCACTACTGTTAGAGAGGAGAGGCCTCCCCATCAGACACTATCACTACTATTAGAGAGGAGAGGCCTCCCCATCAGACACTATCACTACTGTTAGAGAGGAGAGGCCTCCCCATCAGACACTATCACTACTATTAGAGAGGAGAGGCCTCCCCATCAGACACTATCACTACTGTTAGAGAGGAGAGGCCTCCCCATCAGACACTATCACTACTGTTAGAGAGGAGAGGCCTCCCCATCAGACACTATCACTACTGTTAGAGAGGCCTCCACATCAGACACTATCACTACTGTTAGAGAGGAGAGGCCTCCACATCAGACACTATCACTACTGTTAGAGAGGAGAGGCCTCCACATCAGACACTATCACTACTGTTAGAGAGGCCTCCACATCAGACACTATCACTACTGTTAGAGAGGCCTCCACATCAGACACTATCACTACTGTTAGAGAGGAGAGGCCTCCCCATCAGACACTATCACTACTATTAGAGAGGAGAGGCCTCCCCATCAGACACTATCACTACTGTTAGAGAGGAGAGGCCTCCCCATCAGACACTATCACTACTATTAGAGAGGAGAGGCCTCCCCATCAGACACTATCACTACTGTTAGAGAGGAGAGGCCTCCCCATCAGACACTATCACTACTGTTAGAGAGGAGAGGCCTCCCCATCAGACACTATCACTACTATTAGAGAGGCCTCCACATCAGACACTATCACTACTGTTAGAGAGGAGAGGCCTCCACATCAGACACTATCACTACTGTTAGAGAGGAGAGGCCTCCACATCAGACACTATCACTACTGTTAGAGAGGAGAGGCCTCCCCATCAGACACTATCACTACTGTTAGAGAGGAGAGGCCTCCACATCAGACACTATCAATACTGTTAGAGAGGAGAGGCCTCCACATCAGACACTATCACTACTGTTAGAGAGGAGAGGCCTCCACATCAGACACTATCACTACTGTTAGAGAGGAGAGGCCTCCCCATCAGACACTATCACTACTGTTAGAGAGGAGAGGCCTCCACATCAGACACTATCACTACTGTTAGAGAGGCCTCCACATCAGACACTATCACTACTGTTAGAGAGGAGAGGCCTCCACATCAGACACTATCACTACTGTTAGAGAGGAGAGGCCTCCACATCAGACACTATCACTACTGTTAGAGAGGAGAGGCCTCCACATCAGACACTATCACTACTGTTAGAGAGGAGAGGCCTCCACATCAGACACTATCACTACTGTTAGAGAGGCCTCCACATCAGACACTATCACTACTGTTAGAGAGGAGAGGCCTCCACATCAGACACTATCACTACTGTTAGAGAGGAGAGGCCTCCACATCAGACACTATCACTACTGTTAGAGAGGAGAGGCCTCCCCATCAGACACTATCACTACTGTTAGAGAGGCCTCCACATCAGACACTATCACTACTGTTAGAGAGGCCTCCACATCAGACACTATCACTACTGTTAGAGAGGCCTCCACATCAGACGCTATCACTACTGTTAGAGAGGCCTCCACATCAGACGCTATCACTACTGTTAGAGAGGCCTCCACATCAGACACTATCACTACTGTTAGAGAGGCCTCCACATCAGACGCTATCACTACTGTTAGAGAGGAGAGGCCCCCACATCAGACACTATCACTACTGTTAGAGAGGAGAGGCCTCCACATCAGACACTATCACTACTGTTAGAGAGGAGAGGCCTCCACATCAGACACTATCACTACTGTTAGAGAGGAGAGGCCTCCCCATCAGACACTATCACTACTGTTAGAGAGGCCTCCACATCAGACACTATCACTACTGTTAGAGAGGAGAGGCCTCCACATCAGACACTATCACTACTGTTAGAGAGGAGAGGCCTCCACATCAGACACTATCACTACTGTTAGAGAGGCCTCCACATCAGACACTATCACTACTGTTAGAGAGGAGAGGCCTCCCCATCAGACACTATCACTACTATTAGAGAGGAGAGGCCTCCCCATCAGACACTATCACTACTGTTAGAGAGGAGAGGCCTCCCCATCAGACACTATCACTACTATTAGAGAGGAGAGGCCTCCCCATCAGACACTATCACTACTGTTAGAGAGGAGAGGCCTCCCCATCAGACACTATCACTACTGTTAGAGAGGAGAGGCCTCCCCATCAGACACTATCACTACTGTTAGAGAGGCCTCCACATCAGACACTATCACTACTGTTAGAGAGGAGAGGCCTCCACATCAGACACTATCACTACTGTTAGAGAGGAGAGGCCTCCACATCAGACACTATCACTACTGTTAGAGAGGCCTCCACATCAGACACTATCACTACTGTTAGAGAGGCCTCCACATCAGACACTATCACTACTGTTAGAGAGGAGAGGCCTCCCCATCAGACACTATCACTACTATTAGAGAGGAGAGGCCTCCCCATCAGACACTATCACTACTGTTAGAGAGGAGAGGCCTCCCCATCAGACACTATCACTACTATTAGAGAGGAGAGGCCTCCCCATCAGACACTATCACTACTGTTAGAGAGGAGAGGCCTCCCCATCAGACACTATCACTACTGTTAGAGAGGAGAGGCCTCCCCATCAGACACTATCACTACTATTAGAGAGGCCTCCACATCAGACACTATCACTACTGTTAGAGAGGAGAGGCCTCCCCATCAGACACTATCACTACTATTAGAGAGGCCTCCACATCAGACACTATCACTACTGTTAGAGAGGAGAGGCCTCCACATCAGACACTATCACTACTGTTAGAGAGGAGAGGCCTCCACATCAGACACTATCACTACTGTTAGAGAGGAGAGGCCTCCACATCAGACACTATCACTACTGTTAGAGAGGCCTCCACATCAGACACTATCACTACTGTTAGAGAGGCCTCCACATCAGACACTATCACTACTGTTAGAGAGGAGAGGCCTCCACATCAGACACTATCACTACTGTTAGAGAGGCCCCCACATCAGACACTATCACTACTGTTAGAGAGGAGAGGCCTCCCCATCAGACACTATCACTACTGTTAGAGAGGAGAGGCCTCCACATCAGACACTATCACTACTGTTAGAGAGGAGAGGCCTCCACATCAGACACTATCACTACTGTTAGAGAGGAGAGGCCCCCACATCAGACACTATCACTACTGTTAGAGAGGCCTCCACATCAGACACTATCACTACTGTTAGAGAGGAGAGGCCTCCACATCAGACACTATCACTACTGTTAGAGAGGAGAGGCCCCCACATCAGACACTATCACTACTGTTAGAGAGGCCTCCACATCAGACACTATCACTACTGTTAGAGAGGCCTCCACATCAGACACTATCACTACTGTTAGAGAGGAGAGGCCCCCACATCAGACACTATCACTACTGTTAGAGAGGCCTCCACATCAGACACTATCACTACTGTTAGAGAGGCCTCCACATCAGACACTATCACTACTGTTAGAGAGGCCTCCACATCAGACACTATCACTACTGTTAGAGAGGCCTCCACATCAGACACTATCACTACTGTTAGAGAGGAGAGGCCTCCACATCAGACACTATCACTACTGTTAGAGAGGAGAGGCCTCCACATCAGACACTATCACTACTGTTAGAGAGGAGAGGCCTCCCCATCAGACACTATCACTACTGTTAGAGAGGAGAGGCCTCCACATCAGACACTATCAATACTGTTAGAGAGGAGAGGCCTCCACATCAGACACTATCACTACTGTTAGAGAGGAGAGGCCTCCACATCAGACACTATCACTACTGTTAGAGAGGAGAGGCCTCCCCATCAGACACTATCACTACTGTTAGAGAGGAGAGGCCTCCACATCAGACACTATCACTACTGTTAGAGAGGCCTCCACATCAGACACTATCACTACTGTTAGAGAGGAGAGGCCTCCACATCAGACACTATCACTACTGTTAGAGAGGAGAGGCCTCCACATCAGACACTATCACTACTGTTAGAGAGGAGAGGCCTCCACATCAGACACTATCACTACTGTTAGAGAGGAGAGGCCTCCACATCAGACACTATCACTACTGTTAGAGAGGCCTCCACATCAGACACTATCACTACTGTTAGAGAGGAGAGGCCTCCACATCAGACACTATCACTACTGTTAGAGAGGAGAGGCCTCCACATCAGACACTATCACTACTGTTAGAGAGGAGAGGCCTCCCCATCAGACACTATCACTACTGTTAGAGAGGCCTCCACATCAGACACTATCACTACTGTTAGAGAGGCCTCCACATCAGACACTATCACTACTGTTAGAGAGGCCTCCACATCAGACGCTATCACTACTGTTAGAGAGGCCTCCACATCAGACGCTATCACTACTGTTAGAGAGGCCTCCACATCAGACACTATCACTACTGTTAGAGAGGCCTCCACATCAGACGCTATCACTACTGTTAGAGAGGAGAGGCCCCCACATCAGACACTATCACTACTGTTAGAGAGGAGAGGCCTCCACATCAGACACTATCACTACTGTTAGAGAGGAGAGGCCTCCACATCAGACACTATCACTACTGTTAGAGAGGAGAGGCCTCCCCATCAGACACTATCACTACTGTTAGAGAGGCCTCCACATCAGACACTATCACTACTGTTAGAGAGGAGAGGCCTCCACATCAGACACTATCACTACTGTTAGAGAGGAGAGGCCTCCACATCAGACACTATCACTACTGTTAGAGAGGCCTCCACATCAGACACTATCACTACTGTTAGAGAGGAGAGGCCTCCCCATCAGACACTATCACTACTATTAGAGAGGAGAGGCCTCCCCATCAGACACTATCACTACTGTTAGAGAGGAGAGGCCTCCCCATCAGACACTATCACTACTATTAGAGAGGAGAGGCCTCCCCATCAGACACTATCACTACTGTTAGAGAGGAGAGGCCTCCCCATCAGACACTATCACTACTGTTAGAGAGGAGAGGCCTCCCCATCAGACACTATCACTACTGTTAGAGAGGCCTCCACATCAGACACTATCACTACTGTTAGAGAGGAGAGGCCTCCACATCAGACACTATCACTACTGTTAGAGAGGAGAGGCCTCCACATCAGACACTATCACTACTGTTAGAGAGGCCTCCACATCAGACACTATCACTACTGTTAGAGAGGCCTCCAGACACTATCACTACTGTTAGAGAGGAGAGGCCTCCCCATCAGACACTATCACTACTATTAGAGAGGAGAGGCCTCCCCATCAGACACTATCACTACTGTTAGAGAGGAGAGGCCTCCCCATCAGACACTATCACTACTATTAGAGAGGAGAGGCCTCCCCATCAGACACTATCACTACTGTTAGAGAGGAGAGGCCTCCCCATCAGACACTATCACTACTGTTAGAGAGGAGAGGCCTCCCCATCAGACACTATCACTACTATTAGAGAGGCCTCCACATCAGACACTATCACTACTGTTAGAGAGGAGAGGCCTCCCCATCAGACACTATCACTACTATTAGAGAGGCCTCCACATCAGACACTATCACTACTGTTAGAGAGGAGAGGCCTCCACATCAGACACTATCACTACTGTTAGAGAGGAGAGGCCTCCACATCAGACACTATCACTACTGTTAGAGAGGAGAGGCCTCCACATCAGACACTATCACTACTGTTAGAGAGGCCTCCACATCAGACACTATCACTACTGTTAGAGAGGAGAGGCCTCCACATCAGACACTATCACTACTGTTAGAGAGGAGAGGCCTCCACATCAGACACTATCACTACTGTTAGAGAGGCCTCCACATCAGACACTATCACTACTGTTAGAGAGGAGAGGCCTCCCCATCAGACACTATCACTACTATTAGAGAGGAGAGGCCTCCCCATCAGACACTATCACTACTGTTAGAGAGGAGAGGCCTCCCCATCAGACACTATCACTACTATTAGAGAGGAGAGGCCTCCCCATCAGACACTATCACTACTGTTAGAGAGGAGAGGCCTCCCCATCAGACACTATCACTACTGTTAGAGAGGAGAGGCCTCCCCATCAGACACTATCACTACTGTTAGAGAGGCCTCCACATCAGACACTATCACTACTGTTAGAGAGGAGAGGCCTCCACATCAGACACTATCACTACTGTTAGAGAGGAGAGGCCTCCACATCAGACACTATCACTACTGTTAGAGAGGCCTCCACATCAGACACTATCACTACTGTTAGAGAGGCCTCCACATCAGACACTATCACTACTGTTAGAGAGGAGAGGCCTCCCCATCAGACACTATCACTACTATTAGAGAGGAGAGGCCTCCCCATCAGACACTATCACTACTGTTAGAGAGGAGAGGCCTCCCCATCAGACACTATCACTACTATTAGAGAGGAGAGGCCTCCCCATCAGACACTATCACTACTGTTAGAGAGGAGAGGCCTCCCCATCAGACACTATCACTACTGTTAGAGAGGAGAGGCCTCCCCATCAGACACTATCACTACTATTAGAGAGGCCTCCACATCAGACACTATCACTACTGTTAGAGAGGAGAGGCCTCCCCATCAGACACTATCACTACTATTAGAGAGGCCTCCACATCAGACACTATCACTACTGTTAGAGAGGAGAGGCCTCCACATCAGACACTATCACTACTGTTAGAGAGGAGAGGCCTCCACATCAGACACTATCACTACTGTTAGAGAGGAGAGGCCTCCACATCAGACACTATCACTACTGTTAGAGAGGCCTCCACATCAGACACTATCACTACTGTTAGAGAGGAGAGGCCTCCACATCAGACACTATCACTACTGTTAGAGAGGAGAGGCCTCCACATCAGACACTATCACTACTGTTAGAGAGGAGAGGCCTCTACATCAGACACTATCACTACTGTTAGAGAGGCCTCCACATCAGACACTATCACTACTGTTAGAGAGGCCTCCACATCAGACACTATCACTACTGTTAGAGAGGCCTCCACATCAGACACTATCACTACTGTTAGAGAGGAGAGGCCTCCACATCAGACACTATCACTACTGTTAGAGAGGCCCCCACATCAGACACTATCACTACTGTTAGAGAGGCCCCACATCAGACACTATCACTACTGTTAGAGAGGCCTCCACATCAGACACTATCACTACTGTTAGAGAGGAGAGGCCTCTACATCAGACACTATCACTACTGTTAGAGAGGAGAGGCCTCCACATCAGACACTATCACTACTGTTAGAGAGGAGAGGCCTCCACATCAGACACTATCACTACTGTTAGAGAGGAGAGGCCTCCACATCAGACACTATCACTACTGTTAGAGAGGAGAGGCCCCCACATCAGACACTATCACTACTGTTAGAGAGGCCTCCACATCAGACACTATCACTACTGTTAGAGAGGAGAGGCCTCCACATCAGACACTATCACTACTGTTAGAGAGGCCTCCACATCAGACACTATCACTACTGTTAGAGAGGAGAGGCCTCCACATCAGACACTATCACTACTGTTAGAGAGGCCTCCACATCAGACACTATCACTACTGTTAGAGAGGCCTCCACATCAGACACTATCACTACTGTTAGAGAGGAGAGGCCTTCCCATCAGACACTATCACTACTGTTAGAGAGGAGAGGCCTCTACATCAGACACTATCACTACTGTTAGAGAGGAGAGGCCTCCCCATCAGACACTATCACTACTGTTAGAGAGGAGAGGCCTCTACATCAGACACTATCACTACTGTTAGAGAGGCCTCCACATCAGACACTATCACTACTGTTAGAGAGGCCTCCACATCAGACGCTATCACTACTGTTAGAGAGGCCTCCACATCAGACGCTATCACTACTGTTAGAGAGGCCTCCACATCAGACACTATCACTACTGTTAGAGAGGAGAGGCCCCCACATCAGACACTATCACTACTGTTAGAGAGGAGAGGCCTCCACATCAGACACTATCACTACTGTTAGAGAGGAGAGGCCTCCACATCAGACACTATCACTACTGTTAGAGAGGCCTCCACATCAGACACTATCACTACTGTTAGAGAGGAGAGGCCTCCACATCAGACACTATCACTACTGTTAGAGAGGAGAGGCCTCCACATCAGACACTATCACTACTGTTAGAGAGGAGAGGCCTCCCCATCAGACACTATCACTACTGTTAGAGAGGCCTCCACATCAGACACTATCACTACTGTTAGAGAGGCCTCCACATCAGACACTATCACTACTGTTAGAGAGGCCTCCACATCAGACGCTATCACTACTGTTAGAGAGGCCTCCACATCAGACGCTATCACTACTGTTAGAGAGGCCTCCACATCAGACACTATCACTACTGTTAGAGAGGCCTCCACATCAGACGCTATCACTACTGTTAGAGAGGAGAGGCCCCCACATCAGACACTATCACTACTGTTAGAGAGGAGAGGCCTCCACATCAGACACTATCACTACTGTTAGAGAGGAGAGGCCTCCACATCAGACACTATCACTACTGTTAGAGAGGAGAGGCCTCCCCATCAGACACTATCACTACTGTTAGAGAGGCCTCCACATCAGACACTATCACTACTGTTAGAGAGGAGAGGCCTCCACATCAGACACTATCACTACTGTTAGAGAGGAGAGGCCTCCACATCAGACACTATCACTACTGTTAGAGAGGCCTCCACATCAGACACTATCACTACTGTTAGAGAGGAGAGGCCTCCCCATCAGACACTATCACTACTATTAGAGAGGAGAGGCCTCCCCATCAGACACTATCACTACTGTTAGAGAGGAGAGGCCTCCCCATCAGACACTATCACTACTATTAGAGAGGAGAGGCCTCCCCATCAGACACTATCACTACTGTTAGAGAGGAGAGGCCTCCCCATCAGACACTATCACTACTGTTAGAGAGGAGAGGCCTCCCCATCAGACACTATCACTACTGTTAGAGAGGCCTCCACATCAGACACTATCACTACTGTTAGAGAGGAGAGGCCTCCACATCAGACACTATCACTACTGTTAGAGAGGAGAGGCCTCCACATCAGACACTATCACTACTGTTAGAGAGGCCTCCACATCAGACACTATCACTACTGTTAGAGAGGCCTCCACATCAGACACTATCACTACTGTTAGAGAGGAGAGGCCTCCCCATCAGACACTATCACTACTATTAGAGAGGAGAGGCCTCCCCATCAGACACTATCACTACTGTTAGAGAGGAGAGGCCTCCCCATCAGACACTATCACTACTATTAGAGAGGAGAGGCCTCCCCATCAGACACTATCACTACTGTTAGAGAGGAGAGGCCTCCCCATCAGACACTATCACTACTGTTAGAGAGGAGAGGCCTCCCCATCAGACACTATCACTACTATTAGAGAGGCCTCCACATCAGACACTATCACTACTGTTAGAGAGGAGAGGCCTCCCCATCAGACACTATCACTACTATTAGAGAGGCCTCCACATCAGACACTATCACTACTGTTAGAGAGGAGAGGCCTCCACATCAGACACTATCACTACTGTTAGAGAGGAGAGGCCTCCACATCAGACACTATCACTACTGTTAGAGAGGAGAGGCCTCCACATCAGACACTATCACTACTGTTAGAGAGGCCTCCACATCAGACACTATCACTACTGTTAGAGAGGAGAGGCCTCCACATCAGACACTATCACTACTGTTAGAGAGGAGAGGCCTCCACATCAGACACTATCACTACTGTTAGAGAGGCCTCCACATCAGACACTATCACTACTGTTAGAGAGGAGAGGCCTCCCCATCAGACACTATCACTACTATTAGAGAGGAGAGGCCTCCCCATCAGACACTATCACTACTGTTAGAGAGGAGAGGCCTCCCCATCAGACACTATCACTACTATTAGAGAGGAGAGGCCTCCCCATCAGACACTATCACTACTGTTAGAGAGGAGAGGCCTCCCCATCAGACACTATCACTACTGTTAGAGAGGAGAGGCCTCCCCATCAGACACTATCACTACTGTTAGAGAGGCCTCCACATCAGACACTATCACTACTGTTAGAGAGGAGAGGCCTCCACATCAGACACTATCACTACTGTTAGAGAGGAGAGGCCTCCACATCAGACACTATCACTACTGTTAGAGAGGCCTCCACATCAGACACTATCACTACTGTTAGAGAGGCCTCCACATCAGACACTATCACTACTGTTAGAGAGGAGAGGCCTCCCCATCAGACACTATCACTACTATTAGAGAGGAGAGGCCTCCCCATCAGACACTATCACTACTGTTAGAGAGGAGAGGCCTCCCCATCAGACACTATCACTACTATTAGAGAGGAGAGGCCTCCCCATCAGACACTATCACTACTGTTAGAGAGGAGAGGCCTCCCCATCAGACACTATCACTACTGTTAGAGAGGAGAGGCCTCCCCATCAGACACTATCACTACTATTAGAGAGGCCTCCACATCAGACACTATCACTACTGTTAGAGAGGAGAGGCCTCCCCATCAGACACTATCACTACTATTAGAGAGGCCTCCACATCAGACACTATCACTACTGTTAGAGAGGAGAGGCCTCCACATCAGACACTATCACTACTGTTAGAGAGGAGAGGCCTCCACATCAGACACTATCACTACTGTTAGAGAGGAGAGGCCTCCACATCAGACACTATCACTACTGTTAGAGAGGCCTCCACATCAGACACTATCACTACTGTTAGAGAGGAGAGGCCTCCACATCAGACACTATCACTACTGTTAGAGAGGAGAGGCCTCCACATCAGACACTATCACTACTGTTAGAGAGGAGAGGCCTCTACATCAGACACTATCACTACTGTTAGAGAGGCCTCCACATCAGACACTATCACTACTGTTAGAGAGGCCTCCACATCAGACACTATCACTACTGTTAGAGAGGCCTCCACATCAGACACTATCACTACTGTTAGAGAGGAGAGGCCTCCACATCAGACACTATCACTACTGTTAGAGAGGCCCCCACATCAGACACTATCACTACTGTTAGAGAGGCCCCCACATCAGACACTATCACTACTGTTAGAGAGGCCTCCACATCAGACACTATCACTACTGTTAGAGAGGAGAGGCCTCTACATCAGACACTATCACTACTGTTAGAGAGGAGAGGCCTCCACATCAGACACTATCACTACTGTTAGAGAGGAGAGGCCTCCACATCAGACACTATCACTACTGTTAGAGAGGAGAGGCCTCCACATCAGACACTATCACTACTGTTAGAGAGGAGAGGCCCCCACATCAGACACTATCACTACTGTTAGAGAGGCCTCCACATCAGACACTATCACTACTGTTAGAGAGGAGAGGCCTCCACATCAGACACTATCACTACTGTTAGAGAGGAGAGGCCTCCACATCAGACACTATCACTACTGTTAGAGAGGCCTCCACATCAGACACTATCACTACTGTTAGAGAGGCCTCCACATCAGACACTATCACTACTGTTAGAGAGGAGAGGCCTTCCCATCAGACACTATCACTACTGTTAGAGAGGAGAGGCCTCTACATCAGACACTATCACTACTGTTAGAGAGGAGAGGCCTCCCCATCAGACACTATCACTACTGTTAGAGAGGAGAGGCCTCTACATCAGACACTATCACTACTGTTAGAGAGGAGAGGCCTCCACATCAGACACTATCACTACTGTTAGAGAGGCCTCCACATCAGACACTATCACTACTGTTAGAGAGGAGAGGCCTCCACATCAGACACTATCACTACTGTTAGAGAGGAGAGGCCCCCCCATCAGACACTATCACTACTGTTAGAGAGGAGAGGCCTCCACATCAGACACTATCACTACTGTTAGAGAGGAGAGGCCTCCCCATCAGACACTATCACTACTGTTAGAGAGGAGAGGCCTCCACATCAGACACTATCACTACTGTTAGAGAGGCCTCCACATCAGACACTATCACTACTGTTAGAGAGGCCTCCACATCAGACACTATCACTACTGTTAGAGAGGACTCCACATCAGACACTATCACTACTGTTAGAGAGGAGAGGCCTCCACATCAGACACTATCACTACTGTTAGAGAGGAGAGGCCCCCACATCAGACACTATCACTACTGTTAGAGAGGCCTCCACATCAGACACTATCACTACTGTTAGAGAGGAGAGGCCTCCCCATCAGACACTATCACTACTGTTAGAGAGGCCTCCACATCAGACACTATCACTACTGTTAGAGGCCTCCACATCAGACACTATCACTACTGTTAGAGAGGCCTCCACATCAGACACTATCACTACTGTTAGAGAGGAGAGGCCTCCACATCAGACACTATCACTACTGTTAGAGAGGAGAGGCCTCCACATCAGACACTATCACTACTGTTAGAGAGGAGAGGCCTCCACATCAGACACTATCACTACTGTTAGAGAGGCCTCCACATCAGACACTATCACTACTGTTAGAGAGGAGAGGCCCCCACATCAGACACTATCACTACTGTTAGAGAGGCCTCCACATCAGACACTATCACTACTGTTAGAGAGGAGAGGCCTCCACATCAGACACTATCACTACTGTTAGAGAGGAGAGGCCTCCACATCAGACACTATCACTACTGTTAGAGAGGCCTCCACATCAGACACTATCACTACTGTTAGAGAGGCCTCCACATCAGACACTATCACTACTGTTAGAGAGGAGAGGCCTTCCCATCAGACACTATCACTACTGTTAGAGAGGAGAGGCCTCTACATCAGACACTATCACTACTGTTAGAGAGGAGAGGCCTCCCCATCAGACACTATCACTACTGTTAGAGAGGAGAGGCCTCTACATCAGACACTATCACTACTGTTAGAGAGGAGAGGCCTCCACATCAGACACTATCACTACTGTTAGAGAGGCCTCCACATCAGACACTATCACTACTGTTAGAGAGGAGAGGCCTCCACATCAGACACTATCACTACTGTTAGAGAGGAGAGGCCCCCCCATCAGACACTATCACTACTGTTAGAGAGGAGAGGCCTCCACATCAGACACTATCACTACTGTTAGAGAGGAGAGGCCTCCCCATCAGACACTATCACTACTGTTAGAGAGGAGAGGCCTCCACATCAGACACTATCACTACTGTTAGAGAGGCCTCCACATCAGACACTATCACTACTGTTAGAGAGGCCTCCACATCAGACACTATCACTACTGTTAGAGAGGACTCCACATCAGACACTATCACTACTGTTAGAGAGGAGAGGCCTCCACATCAGACACTATCACTACTGTTAGAGAGGAGAGGCCCCACATCAGACACTATCACTACTGTTAGAGAGGCCTCCACATCAGACACTATCACTACTGTTAGAGAGGAGAGGCCTCCCCATCAGACACTATCACTACTGTTAGAGAGGCCTCCACATCAGACACTATCACTACTGTTAGAGGCCTCCACATCAGACACTATCACTACTGTTAGAGAGGCCTCCACATCAGACACTATCACTACTGTTAGAGAGGAGAGGCCTCCACATCAGACACTATCACTACTGTTAGAGAGGAGAGGCCTCCACATCAGACACTATCACTACTGTTAGAGAGGAGAGGCCTCCACATCAGACACTATCACTACTGTTAGAGAGGCCTCCACATCAGACACTATCACTACTGTTAGAGAGGAGAGGCCTCCACATCAGACACTATCACTACTGTTAGAGAGGAGAGGCCTCCACATCAGACACTATCACTACTGTTAGAGAGGCCTCCACATCAGACACTATCACTACTGTTAGAGAGGAGAGGCCTCCACATCAGACACTATCACTACTGTTAGAGAGGCCTCCACATCAGACACTATCACTACTGTTAGAGAGGAGAGGCCTCCACATCAGACACTATCACTACTGTTAGAGAGGAGAGGCCCCCACATCAGACACTATCACTACTGTTAGAGAGGAGAGGCCCCCACATCAGACACTATCACTACTGTTAGAGAGGCCTCCACATCAGACACTATCACTACTGTTAGAGAGGCCTCCACATCAGACACTATCACTACTGTTAGAGAGGAGAGGCCCCCACATCAGACACTATCACTACTGTTAGAGAGGCCTCCACATCAGACACTATCACTACTGTTAGAGAGGCCTCCACATCAGACACTATCACTACTGTTAGAGAGGCCTCCACATCAGACACTATCACTACTGTTAGAGAGGAGAGGCCTCCACATCAGACACTATCACTACTGTTAGAGAGGAGAGGCCTCCACATCAGACACTATCACTACTGTTAGAGAGGAGAGGCCTCCCCATCAGACACTATCACTACTGTTAGAGAGGAGAGGCCTCCACATCAGACACTATCAATACTGTTAGAGAGGAGAGGCCTCCACATCAGACACTATCACTACTGTTAGAGAGGAGAGGCCTCCACATCAGACACTATCACTACTGTTAGAGAGGAGAGGCCTCCCCATCAGACACTATCACTACTGTTAGAGAGGAGAGGCCTCCACATCAGACACTATCACTACTGTTAGAGAGGAGAGGCCTCCACATCAGACACTATCACTACTGTTAGAGAGGCCTCCACATCAGACACTATCACTACTGTTAGAGAGGAGAGGCCTCCACATCAGACACTATCACTACTGTTAGAGAGGAGAGGCCTCCACATCAGACACTATCACTACTGTTAGAGAGGAGAGGCCTCCCCATCAGACACTATCACTACTGTTAGAGAGGCCTCCACATCAGACACTATCACTACTGTTAGAGAGGCCTCCACATCAGACACTATCACTACTGTTAGAGAGGCCTCCACATCAGACGCTATCACTACTGTTAGAGAGGCCTCCACATCAGACGCTATCACTACTGTTAGAGAGGCCTCCACATCAGACACTATCACTACTGTTAGAGAGGCCTCCACATCAGACGCTATCACTACTGTTAGAGAGGAGAGGCCCCCACATCAGACACTATCACTACTGTTAGAGAGGAGAGGCCTCCACATCAGACACTATCACTACTGTTAGAGAGGAGAGGCCTCCACATCAGACACTATCACTACTGTTAGAGAGGAGAGGCCTCCCCATCAGACACTATCACTACTGTTAGAGAGGCCTCCACATCAGACACTATCACTACTGTTAGAGAGGAGAGGCCTCCACATCAGACACTATCACTACTGTTAGAGAGGAGAGGCCTCCACATCAGACACTATCACTACTGTTAGAGAGGCCTCCACATCAGACACTATCACTACTGTTAGAGAGGCCTCCACATCAGACACTATCACTACTGTTAGAGAGGAGAGGCCTCCCCATCAGACACTATCACTACTATTAGAGAGGAGAGGCCTCCCCATCAGACACTATCACTACTGTTAGAGAGGAGAGGCCTCCCCATCAGACACTATCACTACTATTAGAGAGGAGAGGCCTCCCCATCAGACACTATCACTACTGTTAGAGAGGAGAGGCCTCCCCATCAGACACTATCACTACTGTTAGAGAGGAGAGGCCTCCCCATCAGACACTATCACTACTGTTAGAGAGGCCTCCACATCAGACACTATCACTACTGTTAGAGAGGAGAGGCCTCCACATCAGACACTATCACTACTGTTAGAGAGGAGAGGCCTCCACATCAGACACTATCACTACTGTTAGAGAGGCCTCCACATCAGACACTATCACTACTGTTAGAGAGGCCTCCACATCAGACACTATCACTACTGTTAGAGAGGAGAGGCCTCCCCATCAGACACTATCACTACTATTAGAGAGGAGAGGCCTCCCCATCAGACACTATCACTACTGTTAGAGAGGAGAGGCCTCCCCATCAGACACTATCACTACTATTAGAGAGGAGAGGCCTCCCCATCAGACACTATCACTACTGTTAGAGAGGAGAGGCCTCCCCATCAGACACTATCACTACTGTTAGAGAGGAGAGGCCTCCCCATCAGACACTATCACTACTATTAGAGAGGCCTCCACATCAGACACTATCACTACTGTTAGAGAGGAGAGGCCTCCCCATCAGACACTATCACTACTATTAGAGAGGCCTCCACATCAGACACTATCACTACTGTTAGAGAGGAGAGGCCTCCACATCAGACACTATCACTACTGTTAGAGAGGAGAGGCCTCCACATCAGACACTATCACTACTGTTAGAGAGGAGAGGCCTCCACATCAGACACTATCACTACTGTTAGAGAGGCCTCCACATCAGACACTATCACTACTGTTAGAGAGGAGAGGCCTCTACATCAGACACTATCACTACTGTTAGAGAGGCCTCCACATCAGACACTATCACTACTGTTAGAGAGGAGAGGCCTCCACATCAGACACTATCACTACTGTTAGAGAGGAGAGGCCTCTACATCAGACACTATCACTACTGTTAGAGAGGCCTCCACATCAGACACTATCACTACTGTTAGAAGCTCTAGTTCTTTCCTCCAATTAAACCATTTAAACCTGAATTATCTGTGACGTGACCAAGATGTTCCAAAGACAAAACACTCACTTCTCTTTGGTGCTGAATGAGAGAGGGGGAGGTTGAAGAACGAAGCACAGCATACACACTTGGCACACGCAAGAACCGCTGGACAAGAAGTTTAGTGATTAAACTTAATGTACCGCCTTCCCTAAGCAGTACATCTTACTAGTTTGTTTTTATTTGACACAGGTATTACATTTTGTTTTATTTGAGAGATGTAGCTAAGTCACTGAGGGGGAGAGAGAGGATCGTTTCAAGGTAAGCAGCCACACACTGGGGTGTATTTTAATGTCTCGTGGCAATCTGGGTTTTTAAGTACAGTTTTATCTATTCCTCTGTCCTCTGGGCGTTGTCTCACCCAGACCCCTGTTTAGGTTTTAACGTTTATTGAGCCTCCCTTTCACTGCTTCTATGTCAGTGGGTCCTCTTGGCTGGTTCTCATCTACACAGTAGTCCCCCTGCTAAATCATTATACTCAATGACGGGGGAAACTAAATGTACTCTTGGCAACTTCAAAACAATTATTTTTATTTTATTTTGTTGTTCAAATGTAATTTCTATGATATATGTTTTTTAAGATTTTTGATGGTGGCATCTAAGAGAACAGGTTGAGGGATTTGTGGTTATTATACACTTATGCTAAATGACAGAAACCCCTCCCGGGCTGCAATTCATCTTGTCTACCCCAAGGGATGATGTGTTCCAACTTTCATATGAATGCTCTTTTAAAAAGTGGGCTGTACATCTTAAACATATGTTATATCACTTCGATTTCTTTAAAGATGTACGATTGCAGTCCCTCTTAATCTTAATGCAGTTGCAGTCAGATGAATATTACGAGTGAGAGAGAGACAGAGTCAGAGAGAGAGACAGAGAGAGAGAGAGAGAGAGAGAGAGAGAGAGAGAGAGAGAGAGAGAGAGAGAGAGAGAGAGAGAGAGAGAGACAGAGAGAGAGAGAGAGAGAGAGAGAGAGAGAGAGACAGAGACAGAGACAGAGACAGAGACAGAGAGAGAGAGAGAGAGAGAGAGAGAGAGAGAGAGAGAGAGAGAGAGAGAGAGAGAGAGAGAGAGAGAGAGAGAGAGATGTTTTTCCCCCAGAATTACACCATGCATTTCCAGTGGAAACATGCAGACATCAAAACTCTCCCTGGAAAAATGTCTCTGACCAAATCCAAATATGCTGTGGTTTCTGGACAAAGGTGGGTTTTGTTTGATGAAAACGGACCATAAAGCATGTATTGAGTAAAGAGTTGGAGAAAATAGATGTAGGGGTGTTGTGATTGGAGGATGCGCCTTGGAACAGGATCTCTCTGAGGCCGCCATGTGAGGAAGTGTGTATGTTCCTGTCCTGAGGGACTTGTGACGGGGACAGGAAGGAATGTCAAACATCTGTGTGTGCGTGTGTGTTTGGAGCGTGTGTGTGACCCTGGAAGATACTCTACCCAGACCTGAGACCATTCCAAAGAGATGTTTAGAGCAGATCACCATTCCTCAACACCACCTGCTGTTTATTCATGTCCGAAGAACTTTCATGATAGAGATTTGAATAATTTTTCTGTCTTAGCTGGGCAGTCGACAGACGGGCACCCGTTTCAGGAAGTAGCGTTGTTGCTGTCCTTCCTGCTGGCACTAGAATGTCTTACCAAAATGGATTTTCCTCTGTTCTGGACATTCTGATCACCTTTGATTATTAGATACCCAAATATAGTTTGAAAACGAAAGACCCATTAGGAAGGTCAACTTTTCCTTCTGCCCAACACTACAACAGACATAGCTTTGAATGGTTTGTTGATTTCTCTGCCCTGATAGACTGACTGGATCTCATCATTACTTACAATATTGAAATATTGTCCTCTGCTGAAAGGCCCAAAGGGCTTCAGTCAAGGCTATCTGTCCCATCCATACTCACCCCTATGCCAAGCCCCTATTTAGTCTGACTGACCGACCAAGTCAGGAATCTTAGTAGCAGGAAATTAGGTGATTATTTTCAACTCTTGTGCACTCAGTGTTATAATAGCCATGAGAGAGTATCCTCTAAAAGGAAGAGGAGAAATAAGAGAAGTTGGAAAGAGAGAGGCCAAACAATACACGGCAGAACGGACGAGAGACAACGTTTTTTTTTAAATCGGGTTGAAAATAATTACATTTTATTCTTCATTTGGCGTTTTTCTTCTTTTTACTCTTGAAATATAACACTGTATGCCCGTTCATGGTCCTTAAGCACAAAATATTACGAATGTAGACTCCCGTCCTGGACACTGCCATTCTCTAAAATCTAGGCCAAACCCCTTCTTAAAACAAATGGATTTTAATTAGTGGTATTCATTCCTGTAAAGACGTTGAGTACCACCAGCAATTACATTATTATTACTGCTGGTCCTCTCCACTGACCAAGACTACAGTCCCACCAGAGATTACATTATTATTACTGCTGGTCCTCTCCACTGACCAAGACTACAGTACCACCAGAGATTACATTATTATTACTGCTGATCCTCTCCACTGACCAAGACTACAGTACCACCAGAGATTACATTATTATTACTGCTGGTCCTCTCCACTGACCAAGACTACAGTACCACCAGAGATTACATTATTATTACTGCTGGTCCTCTCCACTGACCAAGACTACAGTACCACCAGAGATTACATTATTATTACTGCTGGTCCTCTCCACTGACCACGACTACAGTACCACCAGAGATTACATTATTATTACTGCTGGTCCTCTCCACTGACCAAGACTACAGTCCCACCAGAGATTACATTATTATTACTGCTGGTCCTCTCCACTGACCACGACTACAGTCCCACCAGAGATTACATTATTATTACTGCTGGTCCTCTCCACTGACCACGACTACAGTACCACCAGAGATTACATTATTATTACTGCTGGTCCTCTCCACTGACCACGACTACAGTACCACCAGAGATTACATTATTATTACTGCTGGTCCTCTCCACTGACCAAGACTACAGTCCCACCAGAGATTACATTATTATTACTGCTGGTCCTCTCCACTGACCAAGACTACAGTACCACCAGAGATTACATTATTATTACTGCTGGTCCTCTCCACTGACCAAGACTACAGTACCACCAGAGATTACATTATTATTACTGCTGGTCCTCTCCACTGACCAAGACTACAGTCCCACCAGAGATTACATTATTATTACTGCTGGTCCTCTCCACTGACCAAGACTACAGTCCCACCAGAGATTACATTATTATTACTGCTGGTCCTCTCCACTGACCAAGACTACAGTCCCACCAGAGATTACATTATTATTACTGCTGGTCCTCTCCACTGACTAAGACTACAGTACCACCAGAGATTACATTATTATTACTGCTGGTCCTCTCCACTGACCACGACTACAGTACCACCAGAGATTACATTATTATTACTGCTGGTCCTCTCCACTGACCAAGACTACAGTCCCACCAGAGATTACATTATTATTACTGCTGGTCCTCTCCACTGACCAAGACTACAGTACCACCAGAGATTACATTATTATTACTGCTGGTCCTCTCCACTGACCAAGACTACAGTACCACCAGAGATTACATTATTATTACTGCTGGTCCTCTCCACTGACCAAGACTACAGTCCCACCAGAGATTACATTATTATTACTGCTGGTCCTCTCCACTGACCAAGACTACAGTACCACCAGAGATTACATTATTATTACTGCTGGTCCTCTCCACTGACCAAGACTACAGTCCCACCAGAGATTACATTATTATTACTGCTGGTCCTCTCCACTGACCAAGACTACAGTCCCACCAGAGATTACATTATTATTACTGCTGGTCCTCTCCACTGACCAAGACTACAGTCCCACCAGAGATTACATTATTATTACTGCTGGTCCTCTCCACTGACTAAGACTACAGTACCACCAGAGATTACATTATTATTACTGCTGGTCCTCTCCACTGACCACGACTACAGTACCACCAGAGATTACATTATTATTACTGCTGGTCCTCTCCACTGACCAAGACTACAGTCCCACCAGAGATTACATTATTATTACTGCTGGTCCTCTCCACTGACCAAGACTACAGTACCACCAGAGATTACATTATTATTACTGCTGGTCCTCTCCACTGACCAAGACTACAGTACCACCAGAGATTACATTATTATTACTGCTGGTCCTCTCCACTGACCAAGACTACAGTCCCACCAGAGATTACATTATTATTACTGCTGGTCCTCTCCACTGACCAAGACTACAGTACCACCAGAGATTACATTATTATTACTGCTGGTCCTCTCCACTGACCAAGACTACAGTACCACCAGAGATTACATTATTATTACTGCTGGTCCTCTCCACTGACCAAGACTACAGTCCCACCAGAGATTACATTATTATTACTGCTGGTCCTCTCCACTGACCACGACTACAGTCCCACCAGAGATTACATTATTATTACTGCTGGTCCTCTCCACTGACCACGACTACAGTACCACCAGAGATTACATTATTATTACTGCTGGTCCTCTCCACTGACCAAGACTACAGTCCCACCAGAGATTACATTATTATTACTGCTGGTCCTCTCCACTGACCACGACTACAGTCCCACCAGATATTATTATCATGTTATTATCATGTTATTATCATGTTATTATCATGTTATTATCATGTTATTATTATGTTATTATCATGTTATTATTATGTTATTATCATGTTATTATCATGTTATTATTATGTTATTATTATGTTATTATCATGTTATTATTATGTTATTATCATGTTATTATCATGTTATTATTATGTTATTATCATGTTATTATCATGTTATTATCATGTTATTATCATGTTATTATCATGTTATTATTATGTTATTATCATGTTATTATTATGTTATTATCATGTTATTATTATGTTATTGTCATGTTATTATTATGTTATTATCATGTTATTATTATGTTATTATCATGTTATTATTATGTTATTATCATGTTATTTTTAACATTATTATCGCGTTATCATGTTATTATTACATTATTATTACGTTATTATCACAATTTTATAATGTTATTGTCCCGTTATCCCATTATTGTCATGTTGTTATCACATTATCGTGTTATTATCACAACATGATCATGTTATTGCGTTATTGTCATGTTATTATCACATTAGTGTGTTATTTTCATGTTGTCCTGTTATTATTCAATTATCATTTTAATATCACGATATTATCACGGTATTATCATTTTGTTATCATGTTATTATTAAAATATTATCACGTTATTAGAATGTTATTGTTACATTATTATCACCCTATTATCATGTTATTATTACGTTAATAGCATGTTATTATTAAATTCGTATCGCGTTATTAGCATGTTATTATCATATTATTATCATGTTATTATGTTATTATCACATGCTGTTTTCATGTTATTATTTTGTGTGTGTGTGTCCTCTGTCTCAGGGTCAGGTGATTGGGGTCATCAGAAGAACAAACAACTGATCAGAAGTTGTTATTAACATGTTATAACATTTATCGTCAGTATCATGCAGTCCACTTCTGTCAGTGTCAGGTGAACAGAGGACAGGAGGAGATTGTGTGAAAGATCATGTCTAATGTGGAGTCCAAGGCATCCAGACGACCAGTCAGGCCAGCAGACAGGTCGTGACCTTTTTTGAGCTGGAGTGTAAGAGGCCTCAACATGCAACGCAACTTGACCTGAAGACGGATTGCAGTCGTCTCACCAGGAACAGAGAGGACATTGTTCCAGTTAGACGAAGAACATGATCACCACAGATCAGAAGGATATTTGTTTTGTATCTGTGAGACAGTTTAGTGTTAGATTTCTCGCAACTGGATAGTTCACCCGCTGTTGACTTAAGCTGGTGTGTGTGTGTGTGTGTGTGTGTGTGTGTGTGTGTGTGTGTGTGTGTGTGTGTGTGTGTGTGTGTGTGTGTGTGTGTGTGTGTGTGTGTGTGTGTGTGTGTGTGTGTGTGTGTGTGTGTGTGTGTGTGTGTGTGTGTGTGTCTGCAGAACAGGACTCATATGAACGAGGGATTACTGCAACCTGAACTACCCCAGTCTGTTCCGCAGCTCACGGCAACAATTCACAAATAACACTGACAGCTTAGGGTGTGAGGAAATACTTTTCCTAATTTGGAAAAATAAAGAGATAGCTGACAGTCCTCATCAGTCCTCCTAACTTTCTGAAGTTATGAAAGAGCACTCGTCAGTCCTCCTATCTCACTATTGTTATGAAAGAGCACTCGCCAGTCCTCCTAACTCGCTATTGTTATGAAAGAGCACTCGTCAGTCCTCCTAACTCACTGAAGTTATGAAAGAGCACTCGTCAGTCCTCCTAACTCACTGAAGTTATGAAAGAGCACTCGTCAGTCCTCCTAACTCACTGAAGTTATGAAAGAGCACTCGTCAGTCCTCCTAACTCGCTATTGTTATGAAAGAGCACTCGTCAGTCCTCCTAACTCACTGAAGTTATGAAAGAGCACTCGTCAGTCCTCCTAACTCACTATTGTTATGAAAGAGCACTCGTCAGTCCTCCTAACTCGCTGAAGTTATGAAAGAGCACTCGTCAGTCCTCCTAACTCACTGAAGTTATGAAAGAGCACTCGTCAGTCCTCCTAACTCGCTATTGTTATGAAAGAGCACTCGCCAGTCCTCCTAACTCACTGAAGTTATGAAAGAGCACTCGTCAGTCCTCCTAACTCACTGAAGTTATGAAAGAGCACTCGTCAGTCCTCCTAACTCACTGAAGTTATGAAAGAGCACTCGTCAGTCCTCCTAACTCGCTATTGTTATGAAAGAGCACTCGTCAGTCCTCCTAACTCACTATTGTTATGAAAGAGCACTCGTCAGTCCTCCTAACTCGCTATTGTTATGAAAGAGCACTCGCCAGTCCTCCTAACTCGCTATTGTTATGAAAGAGCACTCGCCAGTCCTCCTAACTCACTGAAGTTATGAAAGAGCACTCGTCAGTCCTCCTAACTCACTGAAGTTATGAAAGAGCACTCGTCAGTTCTCCTAACTCACTGAAGTTATGAAAGAGCACTCGTCAGTCCTCCTAACTCACTGAAGTTATGAAAGAGCACTCGTCAGTCCTTCTAACTCGCTATTGTTATGAAAGAGCACTCGCCAGTCCTCCTAACTCGCTATTGTTATGAAAGAGCACTCGCCAGTCCTCCTAACTCACTGAAGTTATGAAAGAGCACTCGTCAGTCCTCCTAACTCACTGAAGTTATGAAAGAGCACTCGTCAGTTCTCCTAACTCACTGAAGTTATGAAAGAGCACTCGTCAGTCCTCCTAACTCACTGAAGTTATGAAAGAGCACTCGTCAGTCCTTCTAACTCACTATTGTTATGAAAGAGCACTCGTCAGTCCTCCTAACTCACTGAAGGTATGAAAGAGCACTCGTCAGTCCTCCTAACTCACTATTGTTATGAAAGAGCACTCGTCAGTCCTCCTAACTCGCTATTGTTATGAAAGAGCACTCGTCAGTCCTCTGAAGTTATGAAAGTGTGTCACTCTAAGCTATGGAGTATTCCAAAGTACATGAAAGGACTGTGGTGGTTATATTAGACACACACACACACACACACACACACACACACACACACACACACACACACACACACACACACACACACACACACACACACACACACACACACACACACACACACACACACACACACACACACACACACACACACACACACACACAGTGTTCAGTGGTAACATCCGCTCGCGGTCCCTGAGCTGTCATCTATAAGACTCAAATACTAATTTAATGCAGCCCCATCAAAACCATCTCTCTCTCTCTCTCTCTCTCTCTCTCTCTCTCTGGCACATACTCTCCTAACTCCACAATCATCCTCCTCCTTTTATCACAGTTCAATATAACAATGTCAGAAATAGGTTATAGACTGAGGTTTACAGTGGAAAGAACTAAAGAAAGAGTAAACAATAGATCAGTATAGGAGAACAGTTGTTGGTGCCATCTTGGTCCTCCCTAACCCCCCTAACCCTAACCCTAACAACCCTAACCCTAACAACCCTAACCCTAACCCTAACAACCCTAACCCTAACCCTAACAACCCTAACCCTAACCCCCCTAACCCTAACCCTAACAACCCTAACCCTAACCTCCCTAACCCTAACAACCCTAACCCTAACCATAACCCTCCTAACCCTAACAACCCTGACCCTAACCTCCCTAACCCTAACCTCCCTAACCCTAACCCTAACCCCCTAACCCTAACCTCCCTAACCCTAACCCTAACCTTTCTAACCCTAACCTCCCTAACCCTAACCTCCCTAACCCTAACCTCCCTAACCCTAACCTCCCTAACCCTAACCTCCCTAACCCTAACCTCCCTTAAAACCTCTTAAGTATCCGCCCCCTTTTCCATGTTTTTTTTTTGCCTAAAATGACACCCAAATCTAACTGCCTGTAGCTCAGGACCTGAAGCAAGGATATGCATATTATTGGTACCATTTGAAAGGAAACATTTTGAAGTTTGTGGAAATGAAAATGGAAAGTAGGAGAATATAACACATTACATCTGTTAAAAGATAATACAAAGAAAAAAACAAACGTTTTTTTGTACCATCATCTTTGAAACGCAAGAGAAAAGCCATAATGTATCTTTACAGCTCAGGTGCACTTTAGATATTGGCCACTAGATGGCAGCAGTGTATGTTAAAAGTTTTAGTCTGATTCAATAAACCATTGCATTGCTGTTCAAAATTTGGTTTCAAGACTGCCCAAATGTGCCTAATTTGTTATTAATAATTTTTCATGTTCACAACTGTGCACTCTCCTCAAACAATAGCATGGTATTATTTGGCTGTAATAGCTAATGTGAATTGGACAGTGCAGATAGATTAACAAGAATTTAAGCTTTCTGCCCATATCAGATATGTCTATGTCCTGTGAAATGTTCGTGTTACTTACAACCTTATGCTAATCACATTAGCCTACATTAGTTCAACCGTCCTGCTGGGGACCCACCAATCCTGAATCATCATTTATTCTTTATGAATTATCAACAAATAGTGAATATAGACCAAATCCAAGGTCAGACTGATATATCCCTAAGAGGTCATTTGGGTCCATAGAGCCTGGTTATATTATGAATGAATACATAAAGCACATCCCTCCAGCGTCCGGAGTTAAGGATGAATTGCAGCCCAGTTTGGCAGTGACTTCCAGCATGTCATTCAGCACCCCTAAACCAAAACTTCTTCCCGTGGTGGGATGGGAACAACAACACAGTTCTAATTGAAGGACAGCAGCACACTGGTTTATGCTCCCAGAACAAGATTTAATTCCAATAAAGAGAGCATGGGATGGATGACTCCTTTTGTTTTAGCTTTCCCCAGTCTTTTTCTGGTGCACTGGATATGATATATACACAATTAAAGGATTTGATATATACAGAATTAAAGGATATGATATATACAGAATTAAAGGATATGATATATACAGAATTAAAGGATATGATATATACACAATTAAAGGATATGATATATACACAATTAAAGGATATGATATATACAGAATTAAAGGATATGATATATACAGAATTAAAGGATATGATATATACACAATTAAAGGATATGATATATACAGAATTAAAGGATATGATATATATATAGAATTAAAGGACATGATATGTACAGAATTAAAGGATATGGTATATATATATATAGAATTAAAGGATATGATATATATATATATATAATTAAAGGATATGATATATATATATATATATAGAATTAAAGGATATGATATATATATACAGAATTAAAGGATATGATATATATATATATATATAGAATTAAAGGATATGATATATATATATATATAGAATTAAAGGATATGATATATACAGAATTAAAGGATATGATATATATATTTATGGAATTAAAGGATATGATATATATATATATATATAATTAAAGGATATGATATATTGTCACGCCTTGGTTATTGTATTTTGTGTTTTTGGTATATGTTTGGGTAAGCCAGGGTGTGACATGGGTTTATATTGTTGTGTTTCGTATTGGGGTTTGTAGTAATTGGGATTGTGTATGATTAGGGGTGTGTCTAGTTAGGCTTGGCTGCCTGAGGCGATTCTCAATTGGAGTCAGCTGCTTATCGTTGTCTCTGATTTGGAACCGTAATTAGGCAGCCTGAGTTCGCGTTGTATTTTGTGGGTGTTTGTTCCTGTCTTAGTGTTGTAGTCACCAGATAGGCTTTAATTAGTTTTCGTTTCGTTTGTTGTTTTCGTTTATTCAGTTATTTCATGTACCACAATACTTTCATTAAAAGACATGAGTAACCTACACGCTGCATTTCGGTCTGACTCTCTTCATTCAACAGACGTTACAGAAACACCCACCACTCACAGACCGAGCAGCGTGTGAACTGGCAGGATCTGAAGGAGGACGTTATGGACAGCAGAAGCATGGATTATACGTGGGAAGAAATCGACAGGTGGGCGGCCGACCCAGAGCGAGTGCAGGAGCCCACCTGGGATTCGCTTCAGCAGTTGCAGTGGGAGAGATTGCACCATTTGGAGATTTGGACATGGGAGGAGGAATTAGACGGAAAACGACCCTGGGCGCAGCTGGGAGAATATCGCCGTCCCAAGGAGGAAATAGAAGCAGCTAAAGCGTAGAGGCGCAGGTATGAGGAAGCAGCACGGCTACGCGGTTGGAAACCGGAAAGTCACCCCCAAAAATTTATTGGGGGGTGGCTAGAGGGGAGAATAGTTATGCCAGGTAGGAGACCTGCGCATACTCCCTGTGCTCACCGTTGGGCTAGAGAGACCGGGCAGGCACCGTGTTATGCTATGGAGCGCACGGTGTTTCCAGTGCGGGTGCAGAGCCAGCTGTGGCACATACCAGCCCTTCCTATTGGCCGGGCTAGAGTGGGCATCGAGACAGGTAAGCTTGGGCAGGCTCGGTGCTCAAGAGCTCCAGTGCGCCTGCACGGTCCGGTCTATCCAGAGCCACCACTACACACCAGTCCTCCGGTAGCAGCTCCCCGCACCTGTCATGCAGGTGAAAGAGGACCCAAAAGCGACTTAACAGAAACAGAGTTTATTCAAGTCCAAACAGAAAACGACAAATCCTGAATCCTTAACAGGAAATGTCCAAACAGGGAATAACAGAAATCCTCTAGTCTGTAGAGGGGAATAACAGGAGAAGCGGCCACAGACTGCAGGTCGCTTCGGGTAGGCGCAGGCCGTAGCTGACAGAGACACCTGCTCACACGCAGCATCTGATGAAGGCAAAAACACGACAGGACAGGGCGATACACAATCACAGCACGGTGAATTCTAAACAAGGAACCGACGGGACAGGAACGGAACACAAAGGAAGAAATAGGGACTCTAATCAGGGGAAAGGATCGGGAACAGGTGTGGGAAGACTAAATGATGATTAGGGGAATAGGAACAGCTGGGAGCAGGAACGGAACGATAGAGAGAAGAGAGAGCGAGAGAGTGAGAGAGGGAGGGGAGAGAGAGGGATAGAAAGAGGGAAAGAACCTAATAAGACCAGCAGAGGGAAACGAATAGAATGGGGAGCACAGGGACAAGACATGATAATAAATGACAAACATGACAGTACCCCCCACTCACCGAGCGCCTCCTGGCGCACTCGAGGAGGAATCCTGGCGGCAACGGAGGAAATCATCGATGAGTGAACGGTCCAGCACGTCCCGAGACGGAACCCAACTCCTCTCCTCAGGACCGTAACCCTCCCAATCCACTAAGTATTGGTGACCCCGTCCCCGAGAACGCATGTCCATGATCTTATGTACCTTGTAAATAGGTGCGCTCTCGACAAGGACGGGAGGGGGGAGGGAAGACGAACGGGGTGCGAAGAAAGGGCTTAACACAGGAGACATGGAAGACAGGATGGACGCGACGAAGATGTCGCGGAAGAAGCAGTCGCACAGCGACAGGATTGACGACCTGGGAGACACGGAACGGACCAATGAACCGCGGAGTCAACTTACGAGAAGCTGTCGTAAGAGGAAGGTTGCGAGTGGAAAGCCACACTCTCTGGCCGCAACAATACCTTGGACTCTTAATCCTGCGTTTATTGGCGGCTCTCACAGTCTTCCCCGCAGACAAAGGCAGACCGGTAATGAAGTCTAAGGCGATGTGAGACCATGGTCGAGAAGGAATGGGGAGCGGTCTGAGACGACCGGCAGGAGGAGAGTTACCCGACTTAGTCTGCGCGCAGTCCGAACAAGCAGCCACGAAACGGCGCGTGTCACGCTCCTGAGTCGGCCACCAAAAGCGCTGGCGAATAGACGCAAGAGTGCCTCGAACACCGGGATGACCAGCTAACTTGGCAGAGTGAGCCCACTGAAGAACAGCCAGACGAGTGGAAACAGGAACGAAAAGGAGGTTACTAGGACAAGCGCGGCGGCGCAGTGTGCGTGAGTGCTTGCTTAACCTGTCTTTCAATTCCCCAGACTGTTAACCCGACAACACGCCCATAAGGAAGAATCCCCTCGGGATCAGTAGAAGCCACAGAAGAACTAAACAGACGGGATAAGGCATCAGGCTTGGTGTTCTTGCTACCCGGACGGTAAGAAATCACAAACTCGAAACGAGCGAAAAACAACGCCCAACGAGCTTGACGGGCATTAAGTCGTTTGGCAGAACGGATGTACTCAAGGTTCTTATGGTCTGTCCAAACGACAAAAGGAACGGTCGCCCCCTCCAACCACTGTCGCCATTCGCCTAGGGCTAAGCGGATGGCGAGCAGTTCACGGTTACCCACATCATAGTTGCGCTCAGATGGCGACAGGCGATGAGAAAAATAAGCGCAAGGATGAACCTTATCGTCAGACTGGAAGCGCTGGGATAGAATGGCTCCCACGCCTACCTCTGAAGCGTCAACCTCGACAATGAATTGTCTAGTGACGTCAGGAGTAACGAGGATAGGAGCGGACGTAAAACGTTCTTTTAGAAGATCAAAAGCTCCCTGGGCGGAACCGGACCACTTAAAACACGTCTTGACAGAAGTAAGAGCTGTGAGAGGGGCAGCAACTTGACCGAAATTACGAATGAAACGCCGATAGAAATTAGCGAAACCTAAAAGCGCTGCAACTCGACACGTGACCTTGGAACGGGCCAATCACTGACAGCTTGGACCTTAGCGGAATCCATCTGAATGCCTTCAGCGGAAATAACGGAACCGAGAAAAGTAACGGAGGAGACATGAAAAGAGCACTTCTCAGCCTTTACGTAGAGACAATTCTCTAAAAGGCGCTGTAGAACACGTCGAACGTGCTGAACATGAATCTCGAGTGACGGAGAAAAAATCAGGATATCGTCAAGATAGACAAAAACAAAGATGTTCAGCATGTCTCTCAGAACATCATTAACTAATGCCTGAAAAACAGCTGGCGCATTGGCGAGACCGAACGGCAGAACCCGGTACTCAAAATGCCCTAACGGAGTGTTAAACGCCGTTTTCCACTCGTCCCCCTCTCTGATGCGCACGAGATGGTAAGCGTTACGAAGGTCCAACTTAGTAAAGCACCTGGCTCCCTGCAGAATCTCGAAGGCTGATGACATAAGGGGAAGCGGATAACGATTCTTAACCGTTATGTCATTCAGCCCTCGATAATCCACGCAGGGGCGCAGAGTACCGTCCTTCTTCTTAACAAAAAGAACCCCGCCCCGGCCGGAGAAGAAGAAGGCACTATGGTACCGGCGTCAAGAGACACAGACAAATAATCCTCGAGAGCCTTACGTTCGGGAGCCGACAGAGAGTATAGTCTACCTCGAGGAGGAGTGGTCCCCGGAAGGAGATCAATACTACAATCATACGACCGGTGAGGAGGAAGGGAGTTGGCTCGGGACCGACTGAAGACCGTGCGCAGATCATGATATTCCTCCGGCACTCCTGTCAAATCGCCAGGTTCCTCCTGAGAAGTAGGGACAGAAGAAACGGGAGGGATGGCAGACATTAAACACTTCACATGACAAGAAACGTTCCAGGATAGGATAGAATTACTAGACCAATTAATAGAAGGATTATGACATACTAGCCAGGGATGACCCAAAACAACAGGTGTAAACGGTGAACGGAAAATCAAAAAGAAATAGTCTCACTGTGGTTACCAGATACTGTGAGAGTTAAAGGTAGTGTCTCAAATTTGATACTGGGAAGATGACTACCATCTAAGGCAAACATGGGCGTAGGCTTGTCTAACGGTCTGAAAGGAATGTTATGTTTCCGAACCCATGCTTCGTCCATGAAACAACCCTCAGCCCCAGAGTCAATCAAGGCACTGCATGTAGCACCGAACCGGTCCAGCGTAGATGGACCGACATAGTAGTACAAGATCTAGATGAAGAGACCTGAGTAGTAGCGCTCACCAGTAGCCCTCCGCTTACTGATGGGCTCTGGCCTCTTACTGGACATGAATTAACAAAATGTCCAGCAACTCCGCAATAGAGGCACAGGCGGTTGGTGATCCTCCGTTCCCTCTCCTTAGTCGAGATGCGAATCCCTCCCAGCTGCATGGGCTCAGTCTCAAAGCCAGAGGAGGGAGATGGTTGCGATGCGGAGCAGGGAAACACCGTTGATGCGAGCTCTCTTCCACGAGCCCGGTGACGAAGATCTACCCGTCGTTCTATGCGGATGGCGAGAGCAATCAAAGAGTCCACATCTGAAGGAACCTCCCGGGAGAGAATCTCATCCTTAACCACTGCGTGGAGTCCCTCCAGAAAACGAGCGAGCAGCGCCGGCTCGTTCCACTCACTAGAGGCAGCAAGAGTGCGAAACTCAATAGAATAATCCGTTATGGACCGTTCACCTTGGCATAAGGAAGCCAGGGCCCTAGAAGCCTCCCTACCAAAAACTGAACGGTCAAAAACCCGAATCATCTCCTCTTTAAAGTTCTGGAACTTGTTAGAGCAATCAGCCCTTGCCTCCCAGATAGCTGTGCCCCATTCTCGAGCCCGGCCAGTAAGGAGTGAAATGACGTAAGCAACCCGAGCTCTCTCTCTAGAGTATGTGTTGGGTTGGAGAGAGAACACAATCTCACACTGCGTGAGAAAGGAGCGGCACTCAGTGGGCTGCCCGGAGTAGCAAGGTGGGTTATTAACCCTAGGTTCTGGAGGCTCGGCAGGCCAGGAAGTAACAGGTGGCACGAGACGTAGACTCTGGAACTGTCCAGAGAGGTCGGAAACCTGAGCGGCCAGGTTCTCCACGGCATGGCGAGCAGCAGACAATTCCTGCTCGTGTCTGCCGAGCATGGCTCCTTGGATCTTGACGGCAGTGTAACGAGCGTCTGAAGTCGCTGGGTCCATTCCTAGGTCGGTTCCTTCTGTCATGCAGGTGAAAGAGGACCCAAAAGCGACTTAACAGAAACAGAGTTTATTCAAGTCCAAACAGAAAACGACAAATCCTGAATCCTTAACAGGAAATGTCCAAACAGGGAATAACAGAAATCCTCTAGTCTGTAGAGGGGAATAACAGGAGAAGCGGCCACAGACTGCAGGTCGCTCGGGTAGGCGCAGGCCGTAGCTGACAGAGACACCTGCTCACACGCAGCATCTGATGAAGGCAAAAACACGACAGGACAGGGCGATACACAATCACAGCACGGTGAATTCTAAACAAGGAACCGACGGGACAGGAACGGAACACAAAGGAAGAAATAGGGACTCTAATCAGGGGAAAGGATCGGGAACAGGTGTGGGAAGACTAAATGATGATTAGGGGAATAGGAACAGCTGGGAGCAGGAACGGAACGATAGAGAGAAGAGAGAGCGAGAGAGTGAGAGAGGGAGGGGGAGAGAGAGGGATAGAAAGAGGGAAAGAACCTAATAAGACCAGCAGAGGGAAACGAATAGAATGGGGAGCACAGGGACAAGACATGATAATAAATGACAAACATGACAGCACCAGGCTTCCAGTGCGTGTCCTAGATCCAGTACCACCAGTTCCAGCACCACGCACCAGGCCTCCTGTGCGCCTCGCCTGTTCAGCGCAGCCAGCGCTTTTCTCCTCTCCTGCGCTGTTGGAGCCTCCCGCCTGTTTAGGGCAGCCAGAGCTGTTCTCCTCTCCTGCGCTATCGGAGTCTCCCGCCTGTTTAGCGCAGCCAGAGCCTTTCTCCTCTCCTGCGCTGCCGGAGTCTCCTGTCTGTCCAGCGCCGCCAGTGCTCCCAGTCGGCCCAGCGCGTCCAGTGCGACTCGCCTGTTTAGCGCAGCCAGAGCTTTTCTCCTGTCCTGTGCTGTTGGAGTCTCCCGCCTGTTTAGCACAGCCAGAGCCTTTCTCCTCTCCTGCGCTGCCGGAGTCTCCAGTCTGCCCAGCGCCGCCAGTCGGCCCAGCGTCGCCAGTCTGCCAGGATCCGCCAGAAGTGCCAGTCTGCCAGGATCCGCCAGAAGTGCCAGTCTGCCAAGATCTTCTAGATCGGCCAGACAACCTGAATCATCCAGTTCCACCAGCCAGCCAGGATTTACCAGAGCCTACTACCTGCCTGAGCTTCCTCTCAGTACTGAGCTTCCTCTCAGTATTGTGCTTCCTCTCAGTACTGGTCTGCCTCTCTGTACCGGGCTTCCCCTCAGTACCAGGCTGCTTCTGTCCCGGGCTGCCCCTCTGTTCCGG
>NC_060186.1:75428337-75580837 GCF_021184085.1 Oncorhynchus gorbuscha | reverse complement strand
TGATAGGTACAGAATTAAAGGATATGATATATATATATATATATATAATTAAAGGATATGATATAAATATATAGAATTAAAGGATATGATATATATATATAGAATTAAAGGATATGATATATATATATATATATATATAGAATTAAAGGATATGATATATATATATATAGAATTAAAGGATATGATATATATATATAGAATTAAAGGATATTATATATATATAGAATTAAAGGATATGATATATATATAGAATTAAAGGATATGAGATATATATATAATTAAAGGATATGATATATATATAGAATTAAAGGATATGATATATATATATATAGAATTAAAGGATATGATATATATATAGAATTAAAGGATATGATATGTACAGAATCAAAGGATATGATATATATATATATATAATTAAAGGATATGATATATATATATATAGAATTAAAGGATATGATTAATATATATATAGAATTAAAGGATATGATATATATATAGAATTAAAGGATATGATATATATATATATATAGAATTAAAGGATATGATATATATATATATAGAATTAAAGGATATGATATATATATATATATATATATATATATATATATATATATATATATATATATATATATATATATATATATATATATAATTAAAGGATATGATATATATATAGAATTAAAGGATATGATATGTACAGAATTAAAGGATATGATATATATATATAGAATTAAAGGACATGGTATGAATAGAATTAAAGGATATGAGATATATATATAGAATTAAAGGACATGATATGTACAGAATTAAAGGATATGAGATATATATATATAGAATTAAAGGATATGAGATATATATATATATATATATATATATATATATATATATATATATATATATATATAGAATTAAAGGACATGGTATGAATAGAATTAATTAAAGTATATGATATGTACAGAATTAAAGGATATGAGATATATATATATATAGAATTAAAGGACATGGTATGAATAGAATTAATTAAAGTATATGATATGTACAGAATTAAAGGATATGATATATATATATATAATTAAAGGATATGATATATATATAGAATTAAAGGATATGATATGTACAGAATTAAAGGACATGGTATGAATAGAATTAAAGGATATGAGATATATATATAGAATTAAAGGACATGATATGTACAGAATTAAAGGATATGAGATATATATATAGAATTAAAGGATATGAGATATATATATATATATATATATATAGAATTAAAGGACATGGTATGAATAGAATTAATTAAAGTATATGATATGTACAGAATTAAAGGATATGAGATATATATTTATAGAATTAAAGGATATGATATATATATATATATATATATATATATATATATATATATATATATATATATATATATATATATATATATAGAATTAAAGGACATGGTATGAATAGAATTAATTAAAGTATATGATATGCACATAATTAAATGATATGGACACAATTAAAGGATACATTAACAAAATAAAAATGTCTTCCACGCAAGACTCAGGGAAAGATATCTCAGCTTAGTTTCCTAGTGTATTAGCAGTGTCTGAATAGGATTGAGTGGAGTGCAAGAGAGAAGAGGCGACGTGCCAATATCACTCCGTACTCATTTAGTGATCCCTGACTGCATTAACAATAAACGTCACGCTACCTTTCACTTAACCCACCACAGTACGGGTGGTTACGGAAAGTCTGAGGGAGATTTTTTGTTAAAAATTATATAGCGAATGAATTGAATTAAGGAGAATGTTATGTGTTCCAAGGAGTCTTCCAGTTTCTGCCAGTGTAGGAAATTGAGTTTACATAACAGAGTTTTAGAGGGTACATGCAAACGGACTGAGAGAGGCCGCAAGATCGGTATGTGCTGTGAACTCTCCATGAACGCTAGATCCTTTGAGAAGCAGCTCGCTGTGGTAATGTTCACCTCACGAGTTAGTGGATTTTAATTCAAGAGAAAGAGAGAGAAGTAAACATTTCCAATAATGGGGCTGCATAATTTCTCAAATCAACATAAAGCGATATGACCTTGTAAAGATATGAATCCCTGATGCACACCAACTCAAACCATCTGCAAAATCACATACTTTAATACACACCAACTCAAACCATCTGCAAAATCACATACTTTAATACACACCAACTCAAACCATCTGCAAAATCACATACTTTAATACACACCAACTCAAACCATCTGCAAAATCACATACTTTAATACACACCAACTCAAACCATCTGCAAAATCACATACTTTAATACACACCAACTCAAACCATCTGCAAAATCACATACTTTAATACACACCAACTCAAACCATCTGCAAAATCACATACTTTAATACACACCAACTCAAACCATCTGCAAAATCACATACCTTAATACACACCAACTCAAACCATCTGCAAAATCACGTACTTTAATACACACCAACTCAAACCATCTGCAAAATCACATACCTTAATACACACCAACTCAAACCATCTGCAAAATCACATACTTTAATACACACCAACTCAAACCATCTGCAAAATCACGTACTTTAATACACACCAACTCAAACCATCTGCAAAATCACATACTTTAATACACACCAACTCAAACCATCTGCAAAATCACATACTTTAATACACACCAACTCAAACCATCTGCAAAATCACATACTTTAATACACACCAACTCAAACCATCTGCAAAATCACATACTTTAATACACATCAACTCAAACCATCTGCAAAATCACATACTTTAATACACACCAACTCAAACCATCTGCAAAATCACATACTTTAATACACACCAACTCATACCATCTGCAAAAACACAGACTTAATAGCTTTTTCAAAGCTTCACAGCATTCTTCTCCTTCTGTAGATTTGATCAAATACTTTTAGAATCTGCCAGTTTTAGGTTTTCGCCCCAATGCCCATCTCCATGTCTGTTTGAGGAGGCCTAGGGAGTTGCCTTAAGAACTAAGAGTAAACATTCCTCCTGTTTTTCTTTTCCTTTCTCCTTTTTTCTCTACGCTGTCAGATTGACTCAGGTCTAGACAGACTATTAGCTCCTTCAAATGATGAACAGAATGCGATACGAGAGAGAGAGAGAGGGGGGGGGGCAATTAGATCAACCAAATCATGAGAAAACAAAAAGATAATTACTTTACACGTTGGAAAGAATTTACAAAAAAAACTGAGCAAACTAGAATGCTATTTGACCCTAAACAGAGAGTACACAGTGGCAGAATACCTGGCCACTGTGACTGACCCGAATTTAAGGAAATATTTGACTACGTACAGACTTAGTGAGCATAGCCTTGCTATTGAGGAAGAACGCCGAAGGCAGACCTGGCTCTCAAGAGAAGACAGGCTATGTGCACACTGCCCACAAAATGAGGTGGAAACTGAGCTGCACTTCCTAACCTCCTGCCAAATATATGACCATATTAAAGAGACATATTTCCCTCAGATTACACAGACCCACAAATTATTTGAGAAAAAAAATCAAATTTCAATAAACTCCCAAATCTATTGGGTGAATTACCACGGTGTGCAATCACAGCAGCAAGATTTGCGACCTGTTACCACAAGAAAATGGCAACCAGTGAAAGTGAAGAACAAATGCAATTTTGTTTTTTAAATATAGTGCCTTGCGAAAGTATTCGGCCCCCTTGAACTTTACAACCTTTTGCCACATTTCAGGCTTCAAACATAGATATAAAACTGTATTTTTTTGTGAAGAATCATCAACAAGTGGGACACAATCATGAAGTGGAACGACATTTATTCGATATTTCAAACTTTTTTAACAAGTCAAAAACTGAAAAATTGGGCGTGCAAAATTATTCAGCCCCCTTAAGTTAATACGTTGTAGCTCCACCTTTTGCTGCGATTACAGCTGTAAGTCGCTTGGGGTATGTCTCTATCAGTTTTGCACATCGAGAGACTGAAATCTTTTACCATTCCTCCTTGCAAAACAGCTCGAGCTCAGTGAGGTTGGATGGAGAGCATTTGTGAACAGCAGTTTTTAGTTCTTTCCACAGATTCTCGATTGGATTCAGGTCTGGACTTTGACTTGGCCATTCTAACACCTGGATATGTTTATTTTTGAACCATTCCATTGTAGATTTTGCTTTCTGTTTTGGATCATTGTCTTGTTGGAAGACAAATCTCCGTCCCAGTCTCAGGTCTTTTGCAGACTCCATCAGGTTTTCTTCCAGAATGGTCCTGTATTTGGCTCCATCCATCTTCCCATCAATTTTAACCATCTTCCCTGTCCCTGCTGAAGAAAAGCAGGCCCGAACCATGATGCTGCCACCACCATGTTTGACAGTGGGGATGGTGTGTTCAGGGTGATGAGCTGTGTTGCTTTTACGCCAAACATAACGTTTTGCATTGTTGCCAAAAAGTTCAATTTTGGTTTCATCTGACCAGAGCACCTTCCTCCACATGTTTGGTGTGTCTCCCAGGTGGCTTGTGGCAAACTTTAAACAACACTTTTTATGGATATCTTTAAGAAATGGCTTTCTTCTTGCCACTCTTCCATAAAGGCCAGATTTGTGCAATATACGACTGATTGTTGTCCTGTGAGCTAGTGGGAGAAATAAAGAGAGAGAGAGAGAGAGAGAGAGAGAGAGAGAGAGAGAGAGAGAGAGAGAGAGAGAGAGAGAGAGAGAGAGAGAGAGAGAGAGAGAGAGAGAGAGAGAGAGAGAGAGAGAGAGAGAGAGAGACAGAAAGAGAGAGAGAGAGAGACAGAGAGAGAGATGGAGAAAGAGAGAGAGAGAGAGAGAGAGAGAGAGAGAGAGAGAGAGAAAGAGAGAGAGAGAGAGAGAGAGAGAGAGAGAGAGAGAGAGAGAGAGAGATGGAGAAAGGGGAAGAGAGCACTGCACCACGATCTCGACTTTATATACACTGGTAGCTATTTTGGTTGTGATGGTTTTGATACAATCACGATCACACTACGTGTGTTGAAAAGTAAGCATTCCATCACATTTCTTGGTCTGTGGACTAACAAGGTGCACAGTGAGATTAGTTCTACTCCTTCATGTTGTTAGCTTTATCTGCTCTGGGCCTGCCACTGAAATATGCTGCCTCTCTATCACTCTAAATGGCTAATTTGGAGAGAGATAGCATCTGGACTTGCTTAACCTCAAGCTTTAGTTAGCAGCTGAGCTACAGGCCAAATTTCACAATACCAGGGCAGGGCATCTCAATCTAAAGGAGGTTAGGGTTCTTAGTACATCCTGGAGAGCAAGATTAGGGTTCTTTCTACGTCCTGCATTAAGGGAGGTTAGGGTTCTAACTACATCCTGCTTTTAGGGAGGTTAAAGTTCTAACTACGTCCTGCATTAAGGGAGGTTAGTGTTCCAACTGTGTCCTGCATTAAGGAAGGTTAGGGTTCTAACTACGTCCTGTATTATGGGAGGTTAGGGTTCTAACTGCGTCCTGCATTAAGGGAGGTTAGGGTTCTAACTACGTCCTGTATTAAGGGAGGTTAGGGTTCTAACTACGTCCTGTATTAAGGGAGGTTAGGGTTCTAACTACGTCCTGCATTGAGGGAGGTTAGGGTTCTAACTACTCCTGTATTAAGAGAGGTTAGTGTTCTAACTATGTCCTCTATTAAGGGAGGTTAGGGTTCTAACTACGTCCTGCATTAAGGTAGGTTAGGGTTCTAACTACATCCTGCAATAAGGGAGGTTAGGGTTCTAACTAGTCCTGTATTAAGAGAGGTTAGGGTTTGAACTACATGCTCTATTAAGGGCGTTTAGGGTTCTAACTACTCCTGTATTAAGAGAGGTTAGGGTTCTAACTACATGCTCTATTAAGGGAGGTTAGGGTTCTAACGTCGTCCTGTATTAAGGGAGGTTAGGGTTCTAACTACATCCTGCATTAAGGAAGGTTAGGGCTCTAACTACGTCCTGTATTAAGGGAGTTTAGTGTTCTAACTATGTCCTCTATTAAGGGAGGTTAGGGTTCTAACTATGTCCTGCATTAAGGGAGGTTAGTGTTCTAACTACTCCTCTATTAAGAGAGGTTAGGGTTCTAACTATATGCTCTATTAAGGGAGGTTAGGGTTCTAACTACGTCCTGTATTATGGGAGGTTAGGGTTCTAACTGCGTCCTGTATTATGGGAGGTTAGGGTTATAACTACGTCCTGCATTAAGGGAGGTTAGGGTTCTAACTACACCCTGCATTAAGGGAGGTTAGGGTTCTAACTACTCCTGTATTAAGAGAGGTTAGGGTTCTAACTACATGCTCTATTAAGGGAGGTTAGGGTTCTAACTACTCTTGTATTAAGAGAGGTTAGGGTTCTAACTACATGCTCTATTAAGCGAGGTTAGGGTTCTAACTACGTCCTGCATTAAGGGAGGTTAGGGTTCTAACTACTCCTGTATTAAGAGAGGTTAGGGTTCTAACTACATGCTCTATTAAGGGAGGTTAGGGTTCTAACTACTCCTGTATTAAGAGAGGTTAGGGTTCTAACTACATCCTCTATTAAGGGAGGTTAGGTTTCTAACGTCGTCCTGTATTAAGGGAGGTTAGGGTTCTAACTACGTCCTGCATTAAGGGAGGTTAGGGTTCTAACTACGTCCTGCATTAAGGGAGGTTAGGGTTCTAACTACTCCTGTATTAAGAGAGGTCAGGGTTCTAACTACATGCTCTATTAAGGGAGGTTAGGGTTCTAACTACTCTTGTATTAAGAGAGGTTAGGGTTCTAACTACATGCTCTATTAAGGGAGGTTAGGGTTCTAACTACGTCCTGCATTAAGGGAGGTTAGGGTTATAACTACGTCCTGCATTAAGGGAGATTAGGGTTCTAACTACGTCCTGCATTAAGGGAGGTTAGGGTTCTAACTACGTCCTGCATTAAGGGAGATTAGGGTTATAACTACGTCCTGCATTAAGGGAGATTAGGGTTCTAACTACGTCCTGCATTAAGGGAGGTTAGGGTTCTAACTACTCCTGTATTAAGAGAGGTTAGGGTTCTAACTATATGCTCTATTAAGGGAGGTTAGGGTTCTAACTACTCTTGTATTAAGAGAGGTTAGGGTTCTAACTACATGCTCTATTAAGGGAGGTTAGGGTTCTAACTGCGTCCTGTATTATGGGAGGTTAGGGTTATAACTACGTCCTGCATTAAGGGAGATTAGGGTTATAACTACGTCCTGCATTAAGGGAGATTAGGGTTCTAACTACGTCCTGCATTAAGGGAGGTTAGGGTTCTAACTACTCCTGTATTAAGAGAGGTTAGGGTTCTAACTATATGCTCTATTAAGGGAGGTTAGGGTTCTAACTACTCTTGTATTAAGAGAGGTTAGGGTTCTAACTACATGCTCTATTAAGGGAGGTTAGGGTTCTAACTACGTCCTGCATTAAGGGAGGTTAGGGTTCTAACTATTCCTGTATTAAGAGAGGTTAGGGTTCTAACTACATGCTCTATTAAGGGAGGTTAGGGTTCTAACTACTCCTGTATTAAGAGAGGTTATGGTTCTAACTACATCCTCTATTAAGGGAGGTTAGGTTTTTAACGTCGTCCTGTATTAAGGGAGGTTAGGGTTCTAACTTCGTCCTGCATTAAGGAAGGTTAGGGCTCTAACTACGTCCTGTATTAAGGGAGGTTAGGGATCTAACTACGTCCTGCATTAAGGGAGGTTAGGGTTCTAACTACGTCCTCTATTAAGGGAGGTTAGGGTTCTAACTACGTCCTGTATTAAGGGAGGTTAGGGTTCTAACTACGTCCTGTATTAAGGGAGGTTAGGGTTCTAACTACGTCCTGTATTAAGGGAGGATAGGGTTCTAACTACGTCCTGTATTAAGGGAGGTTAGGGTTATAACTACGTCCTGTATTAAGGGAGGTTAGGGTTCTAACTACGTCCTGTATTAAGGGAGGTTAGGGTTCTAACTACGTCCTGTATTAAGGGAGGGTTGGGTTCTAACTACGTCCTGCATTAAGGTAGGTTAGGGCTCTAACTACGTCCTGTATTAAGGGAGGTTAGTGTTCTAACTATGTCCTCTATTAAGGGAGGTTAGGGTTCTAACTACGTCCTGCATTAAGGGAGGTTAGTGTTCTAACTACTCCTGTATTAAGAGAGGTTAGGGTTCTAACTACATGCTCTATTAAGGGAGGTTAGGTTCTAACTACTCTTGTATTAAGAGAGGTTAGGGTTCTAACTACATGCTCTATTAAGGGAGGTTAGGGTTCTAACTACGTCCTGCATTAAGGGAGGATAGGGTTCTAACTACGTCCTGTATTAAGGGAGGTTAGGGTTCTAACTACGTCCTGTATTAAGGGAGGATAGGGTTCTAACTACGTCCTGTATTAAGGGAGGTTAGGGTTCTAACTACGTCCTGTATTAAGGGAGGTTAGGGTTCTAACTACGTCCTGTATTAAGGGAGGTTAGGGTTCTAACTACGTCCTGTATTAAGGGAGGATAGGGTTCTAACTACGTCCTGTATTAAGGGAGGTTAGGGTTATAACTACGTCCTGTATTAAGGGAGGTTAGGGTTCTAACTACGTCCTGTATTAAGGGAGGTTAGGGTTCTAACTACATCCTGTATTAAGGGAGGATAGGGTTCTAACTACATCCTGTATTAATGGAGGTTAGTGTTCTAACTACGTCCTGTAATAAGGGAGGTTAGGGTTCTAACTACGTCCTGTATTAAGGGAGGTTAGGGTTCTAACTACGTCCTGTATTAAGGGAGGTTAGGGTTCTAACTACGTCCTGTATTAAGGGAGGTTAGGGTTCTAACTACGTCCTGTATTAAGGGAGGTTAGGGTTCTAACTACGTCCTGTATTAAGGGAGGTGTAACAAGTTAGTTATTATCTCTAAATCCAATACCTGTGGTATATTATATTGAAATATTGAAATCAAATTTTTGATTTGATTTGCCTTCGCAAAATATTCATACCCCTTGACTTATTCCACATTTTGTTGTTACAGCCTTATTAATTCAAAATGAGTTAAATCAATTAAAAACCACATGCAATACCCCATAATGACAGTGAAAATATGTTTTTCGAAATTTTTGCATTGAAAACGAAATACATAAATATAAAGTTTATGAAACTATTCCAACCCTTTTGCTATGAGACTCCAAATTGAGCTAGGAGTGACTGATAGGTTTGGAGTGGGTCATTTGTTCCACATTATGGAACATGCTAGGAGTGACTGACAGGCTTGGAGTGGGTCGTTAGTTCATGTTGACGGATATAACCCAGAGCAGAACTAAGGATCTTCTAAAAAAAAATCCCACAATCTATTTTTACCAATTTCAACTGTACTGTTCTGTTCTGTACTGCTCTGTTCTGTTCTGTTCTGTACAGCTCTGTTCTGTTCTGTTCACATACTGACAGGATGGACAGGTAGTGATGGGGACTCTATAACTACAGACATGTACTGACAGGATGGATAGGTAGTGATGGGGACTCTACAGCTCTGTTCTGTTCTGTTCTGTACTGCTCTGCTCTGTTCTGTACTGCTCTGCTCTGCTCTGTTCTGTTCTGTACTGCTCTGTTCTGCTCTGTTCTGTTCTGTTCTGCTCTGCTCTGTTCTGTACTGCTCTGCTCTGTACTGTTCTGTTCTGTTCTGTTCTGTACTGCTCTGCTCTGCTCTGTTCTGTTCTGTTCTGCTCTGTTCTGTTCTGTTCTGCTCTGCTCTGCTCTGCTCTGCTCTGTTCTGTACTGTTCTGTACTGTTCTGCTCTGTTCTGTTCTGTTCTGCTCTGCTCTGCTCTGCTCTGCTCTGTTCTGTACTGTTCTGTACTGCTCTGCTCTGTTCTGTACTGTTCTGTACTGCTCTGTTCTGTTCTGTTCTGCTCTGCTCTGCTCTGCTCTGCTCTGCTCTGTTCTGTACTGTTCTGTACTGCTCTGCTCTGCTCTGCTCTGTTCTGTACTGTTCTGTACTGTTCTGCTCTGTTCTGTTCTGTTCTGCTCTGCTCTGCTCTGTTCTGTACTGTTCTGTACTGCTCTGTTCTGTTCTGTTCTGCTCTGCTCTGCTCTGCTCTGTTCTGTTCTGTTCTGCTCTGCTCTGCTCTGCTCTGCTCTGCTCTGTTCTGTTCTGCTCTGCTCTGCTCTGCTCTGTTCTGTTCTGTACTGCTCTGTTCTGTTCTGTTCTGCTCTGTTCTGTACTGTTCTGTTCTGTTCTGTACTGTTCTGTTCTGTTCTGTACTGTTCTGTTCTGTTCTGTTCTGTACTGCTCTGCTCTGTTCTGTTCTGTTCTGTTCTGTACTGCTCTGTTCTGTACTGTTCTGTTCTGTTCTGTTCTGTACTGCTCTGTTCTGTTCTGTACTGCTCTGTTCTGTACTGTTCTGTACTGTTCTGTACTGCTCTGCTCTGTTCTGTTCTGTTCTGTACTGCTCTGTTCTGTTACATTTACATTTACATTTAAGTCATTTAGCAGACGCTCTTATCCAGAGCGACTTACAAATTGGTGCATTCACCTTATGACATCCAGTGGAACAGCCACTTTACAATAGTGCATCTAAATATTTTAAGGGGGGGGGGTGTGTTCTGTTCTGTTCTGTACTGCTCTGCTCTGTTCTGTTCTGTTCTGTTCTGTTCTGTTCTGTTCTGTACTGCTCTGTTCTGTTCTGTTCTGTTCTGTACTGCTCTGTTCTGTTCTGTTCTGTTCTGTTCTGTTCTGTTCTGTTCTGTTCTGTTCTGTTCTGTTCTGTACTGCTCTGTTCTGTTCTGTACTGCTCTGCTTTGTTCTGTTCTGTACTGCTCTGCTCTGTTCTGTTCTGTTCTGTTCTGTACTGCTCTGTTCTGTTCTGTTCTGTACTGCTCTGTTCTGTTCTGTACTGCTCTGCTCTGTTCTGTTCTGTACTGCTCTGCTCTGTTCTGTTCTGTTCTGTTCTGTTCTGTTCTGTTCTGTTCTGTACTGCTCTGTTCTGTTCTGTTCTGTTCTGTACTGCTCTGTTCTGTTCTGTTCTGTTCTGTACTGCTCTGTTCTGTTCTGTTCTGTTCTGTTCTGTTCTGTTCTGTACTGCTCTGTTCTGTTCTGTACTGCTCTGCTTTGTTCTGTTCTGTACTGCTCTGCTCTGCTCTGTTCTGTTCTGTACTGCTCTGCTCTGTTCTGTTCTGTACTGCTCTGCTTTGTTCTGTTCTGTACTGCTCTGCTCTGCTCTGTTCTGTTCTGTACTGCTCTGTTCTGTTCTGTACTGCTCTGCTTTGTTCTGTTCTGTACTGCTCTGCTCTGCTCTGTTCTGTACTGCTCTGCTCTGCTCTGTTCTGTTCTGTACTGCTCTGTTCTGTTCTGTACTGCTCTGCTTTGTTCTGTTCTGTACTGCTCTGCTCTGCTCTGTTCTGTTCTGTACTGCTCTGCTCTGTTCTGTTCTGTTCTGTACTGCTCTGCTCTGTTCTGTTCTGT
Organism: Oncorhynchus gorbuscha; assembly: GCF_021184085.1. Lineage (NCBI taxonomy): Eukaryota > Metazoa > Chordata > Actinopteri > Salmoniformes > Salmonidae > Oncorhynchus > Oncorhynchus gorbuscha. Next base: position 75,569,427 of record NC_060186.1, on the reverse strand, counting down.
TCTGTTCTGTTCTGTTCTGTACTGCTCTGTTCTGTTCTGTTCTGTACTGCTCTGTTCTGTTCTGTACTGCTCTGCTCTGTTCTGTTCTGTTCTGCTCTGCTCTGTTCTGTTCTGTACTGCTCTGTTCTGTTCTGTACTGCTCTGTTCTGTCCTGCTCTGTTCTGCTCTGTACTGCTCTGCTCTGTTCTGCTCTGTACTGCTCTGCTCTGTTCTGTTCTGCTCTGTACTGCTCTGCTCTGTTCTGCTCTGTACTGCTCTGCTCTGTTCTGTTCTGCTCTGTACTGCTCTGCTCTGTTCTGCTCTGTACTGCTCTGCTCTGTTCTGCTCTGTACTGCTCTGCTCTGTTCTGTTCTGCTCTGTACTGCTCTGCTCTGTTCTGCTCTGTACTGCTCTGCTCTGTTCTGTTCTGTTCTGTACTGCTCTGCTCTGTTCTGTTCTGTTCTGTTCTGTACTGCTCTGTTCTGTTCTGTTCTGTTCTGTACTGCTCTGTTCTGTTTGCACTGTCTGTTTCATTTGAGATATTTTCAAACACAGATTATGCCTAGTCCTTGACTAAGAGAACGTCTGGCTCATCTTGTTTCTGTGGTGAGGCTGGAGACAGAGGGGAACTTCCCAGGGAAACCGTGAGGTCCACATACAGATACTTTGTTGTACGTCATAAATTCACACATGTATCTTCATCTTCCTGTCAGAAATCTAAGTACTGTTTAATCAACACTGGAAAAACACCAAACTCATCAACATAATTAATTGCCACATTTGTTTCAAGTCACAAAGGACTGTTTGATAAACATGCAATAGAAGTTGGCAGCTCCAAATTACAACCTCTCTTTCCTCTGGTGAAGAACGTAACCTGTTTCAACATCCCATTCCCAGAGCAGGATGGGCAGGATGGACAGGGTAGACAGGTAGTGATGGGGACTCTATAACTCTACAGACATGTACTGACAGGATGGACAGGGTGGACAGGTAGTGATGGGGACTCTATAACTCTACAGACATGTACTGACAGGATGGACAGGTAGTGATGGGGACTCTATAACTACAGACATGTACTGACAGGATGGACAGGGTGGACAGGTAGTGATGGGGACTCTATAACTCTACAGACATGTACTGACAGGATGGACAGGTAGTGATGGGGACTCTATAACTACAGACATGTACTGACAGGATGGACAGGTAGTGATGGGGACTCTATAACTCTACAGACACATACTGACAGGATGGACAGGTAGTGATGGGGACTCTATAACTCTACAGACATGTACTGACAGGATGGACAGGTAGTGATGGGGACTCTATAACTACAGACATGTACTGACAGGATGGACAGGTATTGATGGGGACTCTATAACTACAGACATGTACTGACAGGATGGACAGGTATTGATGGGGACTCTATAACTCTACAGACATGTACTGACAGGATGGACAGGTAGTGATGGGACTCTATAACTCTACAGACATGCACTGACAGGATGGACAGGTAGTGATGGGGACTCTATAACTCTACAGACATGTACTGACAGGATGGACAGGTAGTGATGGGGACTCTATAACTACAGACATGTACTGACAGGATGGACAGGTAGTGATGGGGACTCTATAACTACAGACATGTACTGACAGGATGGACAGGTAGTGATGGGGACTCTATAACTACAGACATGTACTGACAGGATGGACAGGGTGGACAGGTAGTGATGGGGACTCTATAACTCTACAGACATGTACTGACAGGATGGACAGGTAGTGATGGGGACTCTATAACTAAAGACACATACTGACAGGATGGACAGGATGGACAGGTAATGATGGGGACTCTATAACTACAGACACATACTGACAGGATGGACAGGATGGACAGGTAGTGATGGGGACTCTATAACTACAGACATGTACTGACAGGATGGACAGGTAGTGATGGGGACTCTATAACTACAGACACATACTGACAGGATGGACAGGTAGTGATGGGGACTCTATAACTACAGACACATACTGACAGGATGGACAGGATGGACAGGTAGTGATGGGGACTCTATAACTGCAGACACATACTGACAGGATGGACAGGTAGTGATGGGGACTCTATAACTACAGACACATACTGACAGGATGGATAGGTAGTGATGGGGACTCTATAACTACAGACATGTACTGACAGGATGGACAGGTAGTGATGGGGACTCTATAACTACAGACATGTACTGACAGGATGGACAGGATGGACAGGTAATGATGGGGACTCTATAACTACAGACACATACTGACAGGATGGACAGGATGGACAGGTAGTGATGGGGACTCTATAACTACAGACACATACTGACAGGATGGACAGGTAGTGATGGGGACTCTATAACTACAGACATGTACTGACAGGATGGACAGGATGGACAGGTAATGATGGGGACTCTATAACTCTACAGACACATACTGACAGGATGGACAGGATGGACAGGTAGTGATGGGGACTCTATAACTACAGACACGTACTGACAGGATGGACAGGATGGACAGGTAGTGATGGGGACTCTATAACTACAGACACATACTGACAGGATGGACAGGTAGTGATGGGGACTCTATAACTACAGACACGTACTGACAGGATGGACAGGTAGTGATGGGGACTCTATAACTACAGACACGTACTGACAGGATGGACAGGATGGACAGGTAGTGATGGGGACTCTATAACTCTACAGACACATAATGACAGGATGGACAGGTAGTGATGGGGACTCTATAACTACAGACACATACTGACAGGATGGACAGGCAGTGATGGGGACTCTATAACTACAGACATGTACTGACAGGATGGACAGGCAGTGATGGGGACTCTATAACTACAGACACATACTGACAGGATGGACAGGTATGATGGGGACTCTATAACTACAGACACATACTGACAGGATGGACAGGATGGACAGGTAGTGATGGGGACTCTATAACTACAGACACATACTGACAGGATGGACAGGATGGACAGGTAGTGATGGGGACTCTATAACTACAGACACGCACTGACAGGATGGACAGGTAGTGATGGGGACTCTATAACTACAGACACATACTGACAGGATGGACAGGATGGACAGGTAGTGATGGGGACTCTATAACTACAGACACGTACTGACAGGATGGACAGGTAGTGATGGGGACTCTATAACTACAGACACATACTGACAGGATGGACAGGATGGACAGGTAGTGATGGGGACTCTATAACTACAGATACATACTGACAGGATGGACAGGCAGTGATGGGGACTCTATAACTACAGACACATACTGACAGGATGGACAGGTATGATGGGGACTCTATAACTACAGACACATACTGACAGGATGGACAGGATGGACAGGTAGTGATGGGGACTCTATAACTACAGATACATACTAACAGGATGGACAGGCAGTGATGGGGACTCTATAACTACAGACACGTACTGACAGGATGGACAGGTAGTGATGGGGACTCTATAACTACAGACACATACTGACAGGATGGACAGGTAGTGATGGGGACTCTATAACTACAGACACATACTGACAGGATGGACAGGATGGACAGGTAGTGATGGGGACTCTATAACTACAGATACATACTGACAGGATGGACAGGCAGTGATGGGGACTCTATAACTACAGACACATACTGACAGGATGGACAGGTATGATGGGGACTCTATAACTACAGACACATACTGACAGGATGGACAGGATGGACAGGTAGTGATGGGGACTCTATAACTACAGATACATACTAACAGGATGGACAGGCAGTGATGGGGACTCTATAACTACAGACACGTACTGACAGGATGGACAGGTAGTGATGGGGACTCTATAACTACAGACACGTACTGACAGGATGGACAGGTAGTGATGGGGACTCTATAACTACAGACACGTACTGACAGGATGGACAGGTAGTGATGGGGACTCTATAACTACAGACACATACTGACAGGATGGACAGGATGGACAGGTAATGATGGGGACTCTATAACTACAGACACATACTGACAGGATGGATAGGTAGTGATGGGGACTCTATAACTACAGACACATACTGACAGGATGGACAGGATGGACAGGATGGACAGGGTGGACAGGTAATGATGGGGACTCTATAACTCTACAGACATGTACTGACAGGATGGACAAGATGGACAGGTAGTGATGGGGACTCTATAACTACAGACATGTACTGACAGGATGGACAGGATGGACAGGTAGTGGTGAGGACTCTATAACTACAGACATGTACTGACAGGATGGACAGGTAGTGATGGGGACTCTATAACTACAGACATGTACTGAAGGGATGGACAGGATGGACAGGTAGTGATGGGGACTCTAGAACTCTACAGACACATATTTTCGTAGTTTATCTCCCCTCTCATAGTTACATATACAGGACCAGTCAAAAGTTTGGACACATCTACTCATTCAAGGCTTTTTTTTTTTTTTTTTTGACTATTTTCTGCATTGTAGAATGAGAGTGAAGACATCAACACAGTGAAATAATACATATTTAATCATGTAGTAACCCCAGATTCTTCAAAGTAGCCAACCTTTGCCTTGATGACAGCTTTTCACACTCTTGACCTTCTCTCAACCAGCTTCATGAGAAATACTTTTTCCAACAATCTTGTATGAGTTCCAACATATGCTGGGCACTTGTTGACTGTTTTTCCTTCACTCTGCAGTCCAACTCATCCCGAACCATCTCAATTGGGTTGAGGTCGGGTGATTGCGGAGGCCAGGTCATCTGATACTGCGCTCCATCGCTCTCCTTGGTCAAATAGCCCTTATACAGCCTGAAGGTGTGTTTTGGATCATTGTCCTTTTGAAAAACAAATAATAGTCCCACTTAGCCCAAACCAGATGGGATTGCGTATCGCTGCAGGATGCTTGAATTCTAAATAAATCACAGTCAGTGTTACCAGCAAAGCACCCCCACACCATCCCACCTCCTCCTCCATGCTTCATTGTGGGAACCACACATAAAGAGATCCTCCATTCACATACTCAGCGTCTCACAAAGACATGGCGGTTGGAACCAAAAATCTCAAATTTGGACTCAAAGGAGAGATTTCCACCGGTATAATGTCCATTGTCTCTTCTTATTGGTGTCCTTTAGTAGTGGATTCTTTGCAGAAATTTGACCATGAAGTTCTGATTCACACAGTCTCCTCTGAACAGTTGATGTTGAGATGTGTCTGTTACTTGAACTCTGTGAATGTCACGTTCTGACCATAGTTCTTTTGTGTTTTCTTTGTTTTAGTTTTGGTCAGGATGTGAGCTGAGTGGGCATTTTCACACCAGTATCTCTACCTGCACATGACCAATTGATAATTTATCATAGTGTTAATCTGCTAAATTGTAATTATTTGCCTACCTCCTCATGCCTTTTGCACACAATGTACAATATACAATATACTCTTTTTTTCTTTTTTCTACTGTGTTATTGACTTGTTAATTGTTTACTCCGTGTGTAACTCTGTGTTGTTGTCGGTTCACACTGCTATTCTTTATCTTGGCCAGGTCGCAGTTGTAAATGAGAACTTGTTCTCAACTAGCCTACCTGGTTAAATAAAGGTGTTCTCAACTAGCCTTCCTGGTTAAATAAAGGTGTTCTCAACTAGCCTACCTGGTTAAATAAAGGTGTTCTCAACTAGCCTACCTGGTTAAATAAAGGTGAAATAAAAACAATTCTATGTTGTGTTTTGCGGCCGGAGTCCGCAACTTGGGGGGGTGTACTGTCACGTTCTGACCATAGTTATTTTATGTTTTCTTTGTTTTAGTGTTGGTCAGGACGTGAGCTGAGTGGGCATTCTATGTTGTGTGTCTAGCTTTCCCGTTTCTATGTTTGGCCTGATATGGTTCTCAATCAGAGGCAGGTGTTAGTCATTGTCTCTGGTTGGGAACCATATTTAGGTAGCCTGTTTTGTGTTGGGTTTTGTGGGTGGTTGTCTTCTGTCTTCGTGTGTCTGCACCAGACAGAACTGTTTATTTTTTCCCCCCACATTTGTTGTTTTGTATTTAGTAGTTTTCACGTTTATCGTCTATATTAAACATGATGAACACTAACCACGCTGCGCTTTGGTCCTCTCCCTCGTCCACAGAAGAAAGCTGTTACAGTGAAGCATTTATTTGGGCTGCAATCTGAGTTGCTGTTAACTTTAATTAACTTATCCTCTGCAGCAGAGGCAACTCTCGGTCTTCTTTTCCTGTGGTGGTCCTCATGAGAGTTAGTTTTGTCATAGCACTTGATGGTTTTTGTGGCTGCACTTGAAGGAACTTTAACAGTTCTTGAAATTTTCCAGATTGACTGACCTTCATGTCAATGTAATGATGGACTGTCATTTTTCTTTGCTTATTTGAGATGTTTTTTCCATAATATGGACTTCGTATTTTACCCAATAAGGCCGTCTTCTGTATACCACCCCTACCATGTCACAATACAACTGATTGTCTAAAACGAAGGAAAGAAATTCCACAAATGAACTTTTAACAAGGCACACCTGTTAAATGATGGATGAGAACATTTCAAGAGTGTGGAAAAGCTGTCATCAAGGCAGAGGGTGGCTACTTTGCCTGATTCAATAACATTAGTGTCCAGTGGCCTCAGTGCTTCAGTTTTATTGCTGCTATAGAACAGGTAGATATTTGTTGCCTTCGAACAGCATGTTGTATGATGGAGTTGGGATTAAGTGCAGATGGTACACGCATAAATTAACAAAAAGTTAACAAAAATGGTTCTACTATTGTACTGTAATTGATGTGTGAGTTTAATCGAAAGCTATATTTAGCAATATAATTGTAATACATATCATACTGTATGAAAGAACTTGGGTCCCAGTCCTTGCCGTTGTCAAGGTCACCGAAATCGACCATGACACTGACTTCCATATATATATTCCATGTTTCCACTACGCTTGTTGAACTCCCCTATGTGTCCAAAATAACATCCTACTGCTTTTGTAGTGCACTTCTTTAACCAGGGCCTATAGAGAGAATGGTGTGCCATTTCAGACAGAGCCGCCCAACTTCAGCTCTCCACTTACCATCCATTCGCTCCAGATTGTTATTTCACATGGTGATACTGGCAGGGCCGGTCTCCTACATCTGAAATGGCAAACCTGTTCCCTATGTAGTGCACTACATTAGACCCGAGCCCAATGGCAACCTGTTCCCTATGTAGTGCACTAGGGTCCTGGTCTAAAGAAGTGCACAACATAGAGAACAGGGTGCCAATTTGCTCTGGTCTAAAGAAGTGCACTACATAGGGAATAGGATGCCATTTCGAACACAGCTCTGGTTTGATAGGTCTCCAGTAAGCCACTTGGAGGTAATGCGAGCCATGTGTTTGTGTTGGACATTATTGGCATGCCTGTCAGTTTATCTGACCTGACCTGGAGCTAGCAAGCCTAACAAACTAACCCTTCAGACCACTGGCTGGTTCTGCTGGCTCTGACAACCCCCCCCCCCCCCCCATAGCTGAAACTCTCAATTCAATTCAAGGGGCTTTATTGACATGGGAAAAATACGTTTACATTGCCAAGGCAAATGAAATAGATAATAAACAAAAGTGAAATCAACAATAAAAAATGAACAGTAAACATGACATATTCCAAAGGAATATTATGGCTATATGTAGTGTTGTAACAATGTGTAAATAGCTAGAGTACAAAAGGGAAAATATGGGTTGAATATACAATGGTGTTTGTTCTTCATTTGTTATTTTATTGTGGCAACAGGTAACACATATTTCTGCTGTGATGGCACACCGTGGTCTCTCCCTCTCTCTCTCCCTCCATGGAAGTGGAAGGAGATCTCAACTCTCATGGAAGTGGACAGAGATCTCAACTCTCATGGAAGTGGATGGAGGAGGTCTCAGCTCTCATGGAAGTGGACGGAGATCTCAACTCTCATGGAAGTGGATGGAGGAGGTCTCAGCTCTCATGGAAGTGGATGGAGGAGGTCTCAGCTCTCATGGAAGTGGATGGAGGTCTCAGCTCTCATGGAAGTGGATGGAGGAGGTCTCAGCTCTCATGGAAGTGGATGGAGGTCTCAGCTCTCATGGAAGTGGATGGAGGAGGTCTCAGCTCTCATGGAAGTGGATGGAGGAGGTCTCAACTCTCATGGAAGTGGATGGAGGAAGTCTCAACTCTCATGTAAGTGGATGGAGGAGGTCTCAGCTCTCATGGATGTGGGTGGAGGAGGTCTCAGCTCTCATGGAAGTGGATAGAGGAGGTCTCAGCTCCCATGGAAGTGGATGGAGGAGGTCTCAGCTCTCATGGAAGTGGATGGAGGTCTCAGCTCTCATGGAAGTGGATGGAGGAGGTCTCAGCTCTCATGGAAGTGGATGGAGGAGGTCTCAACTCTCATGGAAGTGGATGGAGGAAGTCTCAACTCTCATGTAAGTGGATGGAGGAGGTCTCAGCTCTCATGGATGTGGGTGGAGGAGGTCTCAGCACTCATGGAAGTGGATGGAGGAGGTCTCAACTCTCACCGAAGTGAATGGAGGAGGTCTCAGCTCTCATGGAAGTGGACGGAGATCTCAACTCTCATGGAAGTGGATGGAGGAGGTCTCAACTCTCACCGAAGTGAATGGAGGAGGTCTCAGCTCTCATGGAAGTGGACGGAGATCTCAACTCTCATGGAAGTGGATGGAGGAGGTCTCAGCTCTCATGGAAGTCGATGGAGGAGGTCTCAACTCTCATCGAAGTGGATGGAGGTCTCACCTGCATTGTTTGCTGTTTGGGGTTTTAGGCTGGGTTTCTGTACAGCACTTTGAGATATCAGCTGATGTACGAAGGGCTATATAAATACATTTGATTTGTTTTGATTTGATTTAAGTGGATGGAGGTAGTCTCAACTCTCATGTAAGTGGATGGAGGAAGTCTCAACTCTCATGTAAGTGGATGGAGGAGGTCTCAGCTCTCATGGAAGTGGATGGCAGTCTCAGCTCTCATGTAAGTGGATGGAGGAAGTCTCAGCTCTCATGGATGTAGGTGGAGGAGGTCTCAGCTCTCATGGAAGTGGATGTAGGAGGTCTCAGCACTCATGGAAGTTGATGTAGGAGGTCTCAGCACTCATGGAAGTGGATGGAGGAGGTCTCAGCTCTCATGGAAGTGGATGGAGGAGGTCTCAGCACTCATGGAAGTTGATGTAGGAGGTCTCAGCACTCATGGAAGTGGATGGAGGAGGTCTCAGCTCTCATGGAAGTGGATGGAGGAGGTCTCAGCACTCATGGAAGTGGATGGAGGAGGTCTCAGCACTCATGGAAGTTGATGTAGGAGGTCTCAGCACTCATGGAAGTGGATGGAGGAGGTCTCAGCTCTCATGGAAGTGGATGGAGGTCTCAGCTCTCATGGAAGTGGATGGAGGAGGTCTCAGCACTCATGGAAGTGGATGGAGGAGGTCTCAGCTCTCATGGAAGTGGATGAAAGTCTCAGCTCTCATGGAAGTGGATAGAGGTCTCAGCTCTCATGGAAGTGGATGGAGGAGGTCTCAGCTCTCATGGAAGAGGATGGAGGTCTCGGCTCTCATGGAAGTGGATGGAGGTCTCAGCTCTCATGGAAGTGGATGGAAGTCTCAGCTCTCATGTAAGTGGATGGAGGAAGTCTCAGCTCTCATGGAAGTGGATGGAGGTCTCAGCACTCATGGAAGTTGATGTAGGTCTCAGCTCTCATAGAAGTGGATGGAAGTCTCAGCTCTCATGGAAGTGGATGGAGGAGGTCCCAACTCTCATGGATGTTGATGGAGGAGGTCTCAGCTCTCATGGAAGTGGATGGAAGTCTCAGCTCTCATGGAAGTGGATGGAAGTCTCAGCTCTCATGTAAGTGGATGGAGGAAGTCTCAGCTCTCATGGATGTAGGTGGAGGAGGTCTCAGCTCTCATGGAAGTGGATGGAGGTCTCAGCACTCATGGAAGTTGATGTAGGTCTCAGCTCTCATAGAAGTGGATGGAGGAGGTCCCAACTCTCATGGATGTTGATGAAGGAGGTCTCAGCTCTCATGGAAGTGGATGGAAGTCTCAGCTCTCATGTAAGTGGATGGAGGAAGTCTCAACTCTCATGGAAGTGGATGGAGGAGGTCTCAGCTCTCATGGAAGTGGATGGTAGTCTCAGCTCTCATGTAAATCAAAATCAAATCAAATCAAATTTATTTATATAGCCCTTCGTACATCAGCTGATATCTCAAAGTGCTGTACAGAAACCCAGCCTAAAACCCCAAACAGCAAACAATGCAGGTGTAAAAGCACGGTGGCTAGGAAAAACTCCCTAGAAAGGCCAAAACCTAGGAAGAAACCTAGAGAGGAACCGGGCTATGTGGGGTGGCCAGTCCTCTTCTGGCTGTGCCGGGTAGAGATTATAACAGAACATGACCAAGATGTTCAAATGTTCATAAATGACCAGCATGGTCAAATAATAATAAGGCAGAACAGTTGAAACTGGAGCAGGAGCATGGCCAGGTGGACTGGGGACAGCAAGGAGTCCTCATGTCAGGTAGGTCCTGGGACATGGTCCTAGGGCCCAGGCCAGTTGAAACTGGAGCAGCAGCATGGCCAGGTGGACTGGGGACAGCAAGGAGTCATCATGTCAGGTAGTCCTGGGGCATGGTCCTAGGGCTCAGGTCCTCCGAGAGAGAGAAAGAAAGAGCGAAGGAGAGAATTAGAGAACGCACACTTAGATTCACACAGGACACCTGAATAGGACAGGAGAAGTACTCCAGATAAACAAACTGACCCTAGCCCCCCGACACATAAACTACTGCAGCATAAATACTGGAGGCTGAGACAGGAGGGGTCAGGAGACACTGTGGCCCCATCCGAGGACACCCCCGGACAGGGCCAAACAGGAAGGATATAACCCCACCCACTTTGCCAAAGCACAGCCCCCACACCACTAGAGGGAAATCTTCAACCACCAACTTACCATCCTGAGACAAGGCCGAGTATAGCCCACAAAGATCTCCGACAGTGGATGGAGGAAGTCTCAACTCTCATGGAAGTGGATGGAGGAGGTCTCAGCTCTCATGGAAGTGGATGGTAGTCTCAGCTCTCATGTAAGTGGATGGAGGAGGTCTCAGCTCTCATGGATGTGGGTGGAGGAGGTCTCAGCTCTCATGGAAGTGGATGGAGGTCTCAGCACTCATGGAAGTGGATGGAGGAGGTCTCAGCTCTCATGGAAGTGGATGGAGGAGGTCTCAGCTCTCATGGAAGTGGATGGAGGAGGTCTCAACTCTCACCGAAGTGGATGGAGGAGGTCTCAGTTCTCATGGAAGTGGAAGGAGATCTCAACTCTCATGGAAGTGGTTGGAGGAGGTCTCAGCTCTCATGGAAGTCGATGGAGGAGGTCTCAACTCTCATCGAAGTGGATGGAGGTCTCACCTGCATTGTTTCCTGTTTGGGGTTTTAGGCTGGGTTTCTGTACAGCACTTTGAGATATCAGCTGATGTACGAAGGGCTATATAAATACATTTGATTTGATTTGATTTAATGAATGGAGGTAGTCTCAACTCTCATGTAAGTGGATGGAGGAAGTCTCAACTCTCATGTAAGTGGATGGAGGAGGTCTCAGCTCTCATGGAAGTGGATGGAGGAGGTCTCAGCACTCATGGAAGTGGTTGGAGGAGGTCTCAGCTCTCATGGAAGTGGATGGAGGAGGTCTCAGCTCTCATGGAAGTGGATGAAAGTCTCAGCTCTCATGGAAGTGGATGGAGGTCTCAGCTCTCATGGAAGTGGATGGAAGTCTCAGCTCTCATGTAAGTGGATGGAGGAAGTCTCAACTCTCATGGATGTAGGTGGAGGAGGTCTCAGCTCTCATGGAAGTGGATGGAGGTCTCAGCTCTCATGGAAGTGGATGGAAGTCTCAGCTCTCATGTAAGTGGATGGAGGAAGTCTCAACTCTCATGGATGTAGGTGGAGGAGGTCTCAGCTCTCATGGAAGTGGATGGAGGTCTCAGCACTCATGGAAGTTGATGTAGGTCTCAGCTCTCATAGAAGTGGATGGAAGTCTCAGCTCTCATGGAAGTGGATTGAGGTCTCAGCTCTCATGGAAGTGGATGGAGGAGATGTCAGCTCTCACGGAAGTGGATGGAGGAGGTCTCAGCTCTCACGGAAGTGGATGGAGGAGGTCTCAGCTCTCTTGGAAGAGGATGGAGGTCTCGGCTCTCATGGAAGTGGATGGAGGTCTCAGCTCTCATGGAAGTGGATGGAGGAGATCTCAGCTCTCACGGAAGTGGATGGAGGAGATCTCAGCTCTCACGGAAGTGGATGGAGGTCTCAGCACTCATGGAAGTAGATGGAGGAGGTCTCAGCTCTCATGGAAGTGAATGGAGGAGGTCTCAGCTCTCATGGAAGTGGATGGAGGTCTCAGCTCTCATGGAAGTGGATGGAGGAGGTCTCAGCTCTCATGGAAGAGGATGGAGGTCTCGGCTCTCATGGAAGTGGATGGAGGAAGTCTCAGCTCTCATGGAAGTGGATGGAGGTCTCAGCACTCATGGAAGTTGATGTAGGTCTCAGCTCTCATAGAAGTGGATGGAAGTCTCAGCTCTCATGGATGTGGGTGGAGGTCTCAGCTCTCACGGAAGTGGATGGAGGAGGTCTCAGCTCTCATGGAAGTGGATGGAGGAGATCTCAGCTCTCACGGAAGTGGATGGAGGAGATCTCAGCTCTCATGGAAGTGGATGGAGGAGATCTCAGCTCTCATGGAAGTGGATGGAGGAGATCTCAGCTCTCATGGAAGTGGATGGAGGAGATCTCAGCTCTCATGGAAGTGGATGGAGGAGATCTCAGCTCTCATGGAAGTGGATGGAGGAGATCTCAGCTCTCATGGAAGTGGATGGAAGTCTCAGCTCTCATGGAAGTGGATGGAGGTCTCAGCTCTCACGGAAGTGGATGGAGGAGGTCTCAGCTCTCATGGAAGTGGATGGAGGAGATCTCAGCTCTCATGGAAGTGGATGGAGGAGATCTCAGCTCTCATGGAAGTGGATGGAGGAGATCTCAGCTCTCATGGAAGTGGATGGAGGAGGTCTCAGCTCTCATGGAAGTGGATGGAGGAGATCTCAGCTCTCATGGAAGTGGATGGAGGAGATCTCAGCTCTCATGGAAGTGGATGGAGGAGGTCTCAGCTCTCATGAAAGTGGACGGAGGAGATCTCAGATCTCATGGAAGTGGATGGAGGAGATCTCAGCTCTCATGGAAGTGGATGGAGGAGGTCTCAGCTCTCATGGAAGTGGATGGAGGAGATCTCAGCTCTCATGGAAGTGGATGGAGGAGGTCTCAGCTCTCATGGAAGTGGATGGAGGAGATCTCAGCTCTCACGGAAGTGGATGGAGGAGGTCTCAGCTCTCATGGAAGTGGATGGATGAGGTCTCAGCTCTCATGGAAGTGGATGGAGGAGGTCTCAGCTCTCACGGAAGTGGATGGAGGAGATCTCAGCTCTTGCGGAAGTGGATGGAGGAGATCTCAGCTCTCACGGAAGTGGATGGAGGAGGTCTCAGCTCTCACGGTTGTGGATGGAGGAGGTCTCAGCTCTCATGGAAGTGGATGGACATCTCAGCTCTCATGGAAGTGGATGGAGGAGATCTCAGCTCTCATGGATGTGGATAGAGATCTCAGCTCTCATGGAAGTGGATGGAGGTCTTAGCTCTCACGGAAGTGGATGGAGGTCTCAGCTCTCATGTAAGTGGATGGAGGTCTCAGCTCTCATGGAAGTGGATGGAGGAGGTCTCAGCTCTCATGGATGTGGATGGAGGAGGTCTCAGCTCTCATGGATGTGGATGGAGGAGGTCTCAGCTCTCATGGAAGTGGAAGGAGGAGGTCTCAGCTCTCATGGAAGTGGATGGAGGAGATCTCAGCTCTCATGGAAGTGGATGGAGGAGGTCTCAGCTCTCATGGAAGTGGATGGAGGAGGTCTCAGCTCTCATGGAAGTCGATGGAGGAGGTCTCAACTCTCATCGAAGTGGATGGAGGTCTCACCTGCATTGTTTCCTGTTTGGGGTTTTAGGCTGGGTTTCTGTACAGCACTTTGAGATATCAGCTGATGTACGAAGGGCTATATAAATACATTTGATTTGATTTGATTTAATGAATGGAGGTAGTCTCAACTCTCATGTAAGTGGATGGAGGAAGTCTCAACTCTCATGTAAGTGGATGGAGGAGGTCTCAGCTCTCATGGAAGTGGATGGAGGAGGTCTCAGCACTCATGGAAGTGGTTGGAGGAGGTCTCAGCTCTCATGGAAGTGGATGGAGGAGGTCTCAGCTCTCATGGAAGTGGATGAAAGTCTCAGCTCTCATGGAAGTGGATGGAGGTCTCAGCTCTCATGGAAGTGGATGGAAGTCTCAGCTCTCATGTAAGTGGATGGAGGAAGTCTCAACTCTCATGGATGTAGGTGGAGGAGGTCTCAGCTCTCATGGAAGTGGATGGAGGTCTCAGCTCTCATGGAAGTGGATGGAAGTCTCAGCTCTCATGTAAGTGGATGGAGGAAGTCTCAACTCTCATGGATGTAGGTGGAGGAGGTCTCAGCTCTCATGGAAGTGGATGGAGGTCTCAGCTCTCATAGAAGTGGATGGAAGTCTCAGCTCTCATGGAAGTGGATGGAGGTCTCAGCTCTCATGGAAGTGGATGGAGGAGATGTCAGCTCTCACGGAAGTGGATGGAGGAGATCTCAGCTCTCACGGAAGTGGATGGAGGAGGTCTCAGCTCTCACGGAAGTGGATGGAGGAGGTCTCAGCTCTCTTGGAAGAGGATGGAGGTCTCGGCTCTCATGGAAGTGGATGGAGGTCTCAGCTCTCATGGAAGTGGATGGAGGAGATCTCAGCTCTCACGGAAGTGGATGGAGGAGATCTCAGCTCTCACGGAAGTGGATGGAGGTCTCAGCACTCATGGAAGTAGATGGAGGAGGTCTCAGCTCTCATGGAAGTGGATGGAGGAGGTCTCAGCTCTCATGGAAGTGGATGGAGGTCTCAGCTCTCATGGAAGTGGATGGAGGAGGTCTCAGCTCTCATGGAAGAGGATGGAGGTCTCGGCTCTCATGGAAGTGGATGGAGGAAGTCTCAGCTCTCATGGAAGTGGATGGAGGTCTCAGCACTCATGGAAGTTGATGTAGGTCTCAGCTCTCATAGAAGTGGATGGAAGTCTCAGCTCTCATGGATGTGGGTGGAGGTCTCAGCTCTCATGGAAGTGGATGGAGGAGGTCTCAGCTCTCATGGAAGTGGATGGAGGAGATCTCAGCTCTCACGGAAGTGGATGGAGGAGATCTCAGCTCTCATGGAAGTGGATGGAGGAGATCTCAGCTCTCATGGAAGTGGATGGAGGAGATCTCAGCTCTCATGGAAGTGGATGGAGGAGATCTCAGCTCTCATGGAAGTGGATGGAGGAGATCTCAGCTCTCATGGAAGTGGATGGAGGAGATCTCAGCTCTCATGGAAGTGGATGGAAGTCTCAGCTCTCATGGAAGTGGATGGAGGTCTCAGCTCTCACGGAAGTGGATGGAGGAGGTCTCAGCTCTCATGGAAGTGGATGGAGGAGATCTCAGCTCTCATGGAAGTGGATGGAGGAGATCTCAGCTCTCATGGAAGTGGATGGAGGAGATCTCAGCTCTCATGGAAGTGGATGGAGGAGGTCTCAGCTCTCATGGAAGTGGATGGAGGAGATCTCGGCTCTCATGGAAGTGGATGGAGGAGATCTCAGCTCTCATGGAAGTGGATGGAGGAGGTCTCAGCTCTCATGAAAGTGGACGGAGGAGATCTCAGATCTCATGGAAGTGGATGGAGGAGATCTCAGCTCTCATGGAAGTGGATGGAGGAGGTCTCAGCTCTCATGGAAGTGGATGGAGGAGATCTCAGCTCTCATGGAAGTGGATGGAGGAGGTCTCAGCTCTCATGGAAGTGGATGGAGGAGATCTCAGCTCTCACGGAAGTGGATGGAGGAGGTCTCAGCTCTCATGGAAGTGGATGGATGAGGTCTCAGCTCTCATGGAAGTGGATGGAGGAGGTCTCAGCTCTCACGGAAGTGGATGGAGGAGATCTCAGCTCTCACGGAAGTGGATGGAGGAGATCTCAGCTCTCATGGAAGTGGATGGAGGAGATCTCAGCTCTCATGGAAGTGGATGGAGGAGATCTCAGCTCTCATGGAAGTGGATGGAGGAGATCTCAGCTCTCATGGAAGTGGATGGAGGAGATCTCAGCTCTCATGGAAGTGGATGGAGGAGATCTCAGCTCTCATGGAAGTGGATGGAAGTCTCAGCTCTCATGGAAGTGGATGGAGGTCTCAGCTCTCACGGAAGTGGATGGAGGAGGTCTCAGCTCTCATGGAAGTGGATGGAGGAGATCTCAGCTCTCATGGAAGTGGATGGAGGAGATCTCAGCTCTCATGGAAGTGGATGGAGGAGATCTCAGCTCTCATGGAAGTGGATGGAGGAGGTCTCAGCTCTCATGGAAGTGGATGGAGGAGATCTCAGCTCTCATGGAAGTGGATGGAGGAGATCTCAGCTCTCATGGAAGTGGATGGAGGAGGTCTCAGCTCTCATGAAAGTGGACGGAGGAGATCTCAGATCTCATGGAAGTGGATGGAGGAGATCTCAGCTCTCATGGAAGTGGATGGAGGAGGTCTCAGCTCTCATGGAAGTGGATGGAGGAGATCTCAGCTCTCATGGAAGTGGATGGAGGAGGTCTCAGCTCTCATGGAAGTGGATGGAGGAGATCTCAGCTCTCACGGAAGTGGATGGAGGAGGTCTCAGCTCTCATGGAAGTGGATGGATGAGGTCTCAGCTCTCATGGAAGTGGATGGAGGAGGTCTCAGCTCTCACGGAAGTGGATGGAGGAGATCTCAGCTCTTGCGGAAGTGGATGGAGGAGATCTCAGCTCTCACGGAAGTGGATGGAGGAGGTCTCAGCTCTCACGGTTGTGGATGGAGGAGGTCTCAGCTCTCATGGAAGTGGATGGACATCTCAGCTCTCATGGAAGTGGATGGAGGAGATCTCAGCTCTCATGGATGTGGATAGAGATCTCAGCTCTCATGGAAGTGGATGGAGGTCTTAGCTCTCACGGAAGTGGATGGAGGTCTCAGCTCTCATGTAAGTGGATGGAGGTCTCAGCTCTCATGGAAGTGGATGGAGGAGGTCTCAGCTCTCATGGATGTGGATGGAGGAGGTCTCAGCTCTCATGGATGTGGATGGAGGAGGTCTCAGCTCTCATGGAAGTGGAAGGAGGAGGTCTCAGCTCTCATGGAAGTGGATGGAGGAGATCTCAGCTCTCATGGAAGTGGATGGAGGAGGTCTCAGCTCTCATGGAAGTGGATGGAGGAGGTCTCAGCTCTCATGGAAGTCGATGGAGGAGGTCTCAACTCTCATCGAAGTGGATGGAGGTCTCACCTGCATTGTTTCCTGTTTGGGGTTTTAGGCTGGGTTTCTGTACAGCACTTTGAGATATCAGCTGATGTACGAAGGGCTATATAAATACATTTGATTTGATTTGATTTAATGAATGGAGGTAGTCTCAACTCTCATGTAAGTGGATGGAGGAAGTCTCAACTCTCATGTAAGTGGATGGAGGAGGTCTCAGCTCTCATGGAAGTGGATGGAGGAGGTCTCAGCACTCATGGAAGTGGTTGGAGGAGGTCTCAGCTCTCATGGAAGTGGATGGAGGAGGTCTCAGCTCTCATGGAAGTGGATGAAAGTCTCAGCTCTCATGGAAGTGGATGGAGGTCTCAGCTCTCATGGAAGTGGATGGAAGTCTCAGCTCTCATGTAAGTGGATGGAGGAAGTCTCAACTCTCATGGATGTAGGTGGAGGAGGTCTCAGCTCTCATGGAAGTGGATGGAGGTCTCAGCTCTCATGGAAGTGGATGGAAGTCTCAGCTCTCATGTAAGTGGATGGAGGAAGTCTCAACTCTCATGGATGTAGGTGGAGGAGGTCTCAGCTCTCATGGAAGTGGATGGAGGTCTCAGCTCTCATAGAAGTGGATGGAAGTCTCAGCTCTCATGGAAGTGGATGGAGGTCTCAGCTCTCATGGAAGTGGATGGAGGAGATGTCAGCTCTCACGGAAGTGGATGGAGGAGATCTCAGCTCTCACGGAAGTGGATGGAGGAGGTCTCAGCTCTCACGGAAGTGGATGGAGGAGGTCTCAGCTCTCTTGGAAGAGGATGGAGGTCTCGGCTCTCATGGAAGTGGATGGAGGTCTCAGCTCTCATGGAAGTGGATGGAGGAGATCTCAGCTCTCACGGAAGTGGATGGAGGAGATCTCAGCTCTCACGGAAGTGGATGGAGGTCTCAGCACTCATGGAAGTAGATGGAGGAGGTCTCAGCTCTCATGGAAGTGGATGGAGGAGGTCTCAGCTCTCATGGAAGTGGATGGAGGTCTCAGCTCTCATGGAAGTGGATGGAGGAGGTCTCAGCTCTCATGGAAGAGGATGGAGGTCTCGGCTCTCATGGAAGTGGATGGAGGAAGTCTCAGCTCTCATGGAAGTGGATGGAGGTCTCAGCACTCATGGAAGTTGATGTAGGTCTCAGCTCTCATAGAAGTGGATGGAAGTCTCAGCTCTCATGGATGTGGGTGGAGGTCTCAGCTCTCATGGAAGTGGATGGAGGAGGTCTCAGCTCTCATGGAAGTGGATGGAGGAGATCTCAGCTCTCACGGAAGTGGATGGAGGAGATCTCAGCTCTCATGGAAGTGGATGGAGGAGATCTCAGCTCTCATGGAAGTGGATGGAGGAGATCTCAGCTCTCATGGAAGTGGATGGAGGAGATCTCAGCTCTCATGGAAGTGGATGGAGGAGATCTCAGCTCTCATGGAAGTGGATGGAGGAGATCTCAGCTCTCATGGAAGTGGATGGAAGTCTCAGCTCTCATGGAAGTGGATGGAGGTCTCAGCTCTCACGGAAGTGGATGGAGGAGGTCTCAGCTCTCATGGAAGTGGATGGAGGAGATCTCAGCTCTCATGGAAGTGGATGGAGGAGATCTCAGCTCTCATGGAAGTGGATGGAGGAGATCTCAGCTCTCATGGAAGTGGATGGAGGAGGTCTCAGCTCTCATGGAAGTGGATGGAGGAGATCTCGGCTCTCATGGAAGTGGATGGAGGAGATCTCAGCTCTCATGGAAGTGGATGGAGGAGGTCTCAGCTCTCATGAAAGTGGACGGAGGAGATCTCAGATCTCATGGAAGTGGATGGAGGAGATCTCAGCTCTCATGGAAGTGGATGGAGGAGGTCTCAGCTCTCATGGAAGTGGATGGAGGAGATCTCAGCTCTCATGGAAGTGGATGGAGGAGGTCTCAGCTCTCATGGAAGTGGATGGAGGAGATCTCAGCTCTCACGGAAGTGGATGGAGGAGGTCTCAGCTCTCATGGAAGTGGATGGATGAGGTCTCAGCTCTCATGGAAGTGGATGGAGGAGGTCTCAGCTCTCACGGAAGTGGATGGAGGAGATCTCAGCTCTCGCGGAAGTGGATGGAGGAGATCTCAGCTCTCACGGAAGTGGATGGAGGAGGTCTCAGCTCTCACGGAAGTGGATGGAGGAGGTCTCAGCTCTCATGGAAGTGGATGGACATCTCAGCTCTCATGGAAGTGGATGGAGGAGATCTCAGCTCTAATGGATGTGGATAGAGATCTCAGCTCTCATGGAAGTGGATGGAGGTCTTAGCTCTCACGGAAGTGGATGGAGGTCTCAGCTCTCATGTAAGTGGATGGAGGTCTCAGCTCTCATGGAAGTGGATGGAGGAGGTCTCAGCTCTCATGGAAGTGGATGGAGGAGGTCTCAGCTCTCATGGATGTGGATGGAGGAGGTCTCAGCTCTCATGGATGTGGATGGAGGAGGTCTCAGCTCTCATGGAAGTGGAAGGAGGAGGTCTCAGCTCTCATGGAAGTGGATGGAGGAGATCTCAGCTCTCATGGAAGTGGATGGAGGAGGTCTCAGCTCTCATGGAAGTGGATGGGGGAGGTCTCAGCTCTCATGGAAGTGGATGGAGGAGGTCTCAGCTCTCATGGAAGAGGATGGAGGAGGTCTCAGCTCTCATGGAAGTGGATGGTGGAGGTCTCAGCTCTCATGGAAGTGGATGGAGGAGATCTCAGCTCTCATGGAAGTGGATGGAGGAGGTTTCAGCTCTCATGGAAGTGGATGGAGGAGATCTCAGCTCTCATGGAAGTGGATGGAGGTCTCAGCTCTCATGGAAGTGGATGGAGGAGATCCCAGCTCTCATGGAAGTGGATGGAGGTCTCAGCTCTCATGGAAGTGGATGGAGGAGGTCTCAGCTCTCATGGATGTGGATGGAGGAGGTCTCAGCTCTCATGGAAGTGGATGGAGGAGGTCTCAGCTCTCATGGAAGTGGATGGAGGAGGTCTCAGCTCTCATGGATGTGGATGGAGGAGGTCTCAGCTCTCATGGAAGTGGATGGAGGAGGTCTCAGCTCTCATGGAAGTGGATGGAGGAGATCTCAGCTCTCACGGAAGTGGATGGAGGAGATCTCAGCTCTCACGGAAGTGGATGGAGGAGGTCTCAGCACTCATGGAAGTGGATGGAGGAGGTCTCAGCTCTCATGGAAGTGGATGGAGGAGATCTCAGCTCTCATGGAAGTGGATGGAGGAGGTCTCAGCTCTCATGGTAGTGGATGGAGGAGATCTCAGCTCTCATGGAAGTGGATGGAGGAGGTCTCAGCTCTCATGGAAGTGGGTGGAGGTCTCAGCTCTCATGGAAGTGGATGGAGGAGATCTCAGCTCTCATGGAAGTGGATAAAGGAGGTCTCAGATCTCATGGAAGTGGATGGAGGAGACCCCTGCTCTCATGGAAGTGGATGGAGGAGGTCTCAGTTCTCATGGAAGTGGATGGAGGTCTCAGCTCTCATGGAAGTGGATGGAGGAGATCTCAGCTCTCATGGAAGTGGATGGAGAAGGTCTCAGCTCTCATGGAAGTGGATGGAGGAGATCTCAGCTCTCATGGAAGTGGATGGAGGAGGTCTCAGCTCTCATGGAAGTGGATGGAGGAGGTCTCAGCTCTCATGGAAGTGGATGGAGGTCTCAGCTCTCATGGAAGTGGATGGAGGAGGTCTCAGCTCTCATGGAAGTGGATGGAGGAGGTCTCAGCTCTCATGGAAGTGGATGGAGGAGGTCTCAGCTCTCATGGAAGTGGATGGAGGAGGTCTCAGCTCTCATGGAAGTGGATGGAGGAGGTCTCAGCTCTCATGGAAGTGGATGGAGGAGGTCTCAGCTCTCATGGAAGTGGATGGAGGAGATCTCAGCTCTCATGGAAGTGGATGGAAGAGGTCTCAGCTCTCATGGAAGTGGATGGAGGAGGTCTCAGCTCTCATGGAAGTGGATGGAGGAGGTTTCAGCTCTCATGGAAGTGGATGGAGGTCTCAGCTCTCATGGAAGTGGTTGGAGGTCTCAGCTCTCATGGAAGTGGATGGAGGTCTCAGCTCTCATGGAAGTGGATGGAGGTCTCAGCTCTCATGGGAGTGGATGGAGGAGATCTCAGCTCTCATGGAAGTGGATGGAGGAGATCTCAGCTCTCATGGAAGTGGATGGAGGAGATCTCAGCTCTCATGGAAGTGGATGGAGGAGATCTCAGCTCTCATGGAAGTGGATGGAGGAGATCTCAGCTCTCATGGAAGTGGATGGAAGTCTCAGCTCTCATGGAAGTGGATGGAGGTCTCAGCTCTCATGGAAGTGGATGGAGGTCTCAGCTCTCATGGAAGTGGATGGAGGTCTCAGCTCTCATGGGAGTGGATGGAGGAGATCTCAGCTCTCATGGAAGTGGATGGAGGAGATCTCAGCTCTCACGGAAGTGGATGGAGGAGGTCTCAGCTCTCATGGAAGTGGATGGAGGAGGTCTCAGCTCTCATGGAAGTGGACGGAGGTCTCAGCTCTCATGGAAGTGGATGGAGGAGGTCTCAGCTCTCATGGAAGTGGATGGAGGAGATCTCAGCTCTCATGGAAGTGGATGGAGGTCTCAGCTCTCATGGAAGTGTATGGAGGTCTCAGCTCTCATGGAAGTGGATGGAGGAGGTCTCAGCTCTCATGGAAGTGGATGGAGGAGGTCTCAGCTCTCATGGAAGTGGATGGAGGAGATCTCAGCTCTCATGGAAGTGGATGGAGGAGATCTCAGCTCTCATGGAAGTAGATGGAGGTGTCAGCTCTCATGGAAGTGGATGGAGGAGGTCTCAGCTCTCATGGAAGTGGATGGAGGAGATCTCAGCTCTCATGGAAGTGGATGGAAGTCTCAGCTCTCATGGAAGTGGATGGAGGAGGTCTCAGCTCTCATGGAAGTGGATGGAGGAGGTCTCAGCTCTCATGGAAGTGGATGGAGGAGGTCTCAGCTCTCATGGAAGTGGATGGAGGAGGTCTCAGCTCTCATGGAAGTGGATGGAGGAGGTCTCAGCTCTCATGGAAGTGGATGGAAGTCGCTCTGGATAAGAGCGTCTGCTAAATGACTTAAATGTAAATGTAAATGTAATGGAAGTAGATGGAGGTCTCAGCTCTCATGGAAGTGGATGGAGGAGGTCTCAGCTCTCATGGAAGTGGATGGAGGAGATCTCAGCTCTCATGGAAGTGGATGGAGGAGGTCTCAGCTCTCATGGTAGTGGATGGAGGAGATCTCAGCTCTCATGGAAGTGGATGGAGGAGGTCTCAGCTCTCATGGAAGTGGGTGGAGGTCTCAGCTCTCATGGAAGTGGATGGAGGAGATCTCAGCTCTCATGGAAGTGGATAAAGGAGGTCTCAGCTCTCATGGAAGTGGATGGAGGTCTCAGCTCTCATGGAAGTGGATGGAGGTCTCAGCTCTCATGGAAGTGGATGGAGGTCTCAGCTCTCATGGGAGTGGATGGAGGAGATCTCAGCTCTCATGGAAGTGGATGGAGGAGATCTCAGCTCTCACGGAAGTGGATGGAGGAGGTCTCAGCTCTCATGGAAGTGGATGGAGGAGGTCTCAGCTCTCATGGAAGTGGACGGAGGTCTCAGCTCTCATGGAAGTGGATGGAGGAGGTCTCAGCTCTCATGGAAGTGGATGGAGGAGATCTCAGCTCTCATGGAAGTGGATGGAGGTCTCAGCTCTCATGGAAGTGGATGGAGGTCTCAGCTCTCATGGAAGTGGATGGAGGAGGTCTCAGCTCTCATGGAAGTGGATGGAGGAGGTCTCAGCTCTCATGGAAGTGGATGGAGGAGATCTCAGCTCTCATGGAAGTGGATGGAGGAGATCTCAGCTCTCATGGAAGTAGATGGAGGTGTCAGCTCTCATGGAAGTGGATGGAGGAGGTCTCAGCTCTCATGGAAGTGGATGGAGGAGATCTCAGCTCTCATGGAAGTGGATGGAAGTCTCAGCTCTCATGGAAGTGGATGGAGGAGGTCTCAGCTCTCATGGAAGTGGATGGAGGAGGTCTCAGCTCTCATGGAAGTGGATGGAGGAGGTCTCAGCTCTCATGGAAGTGGATGGAGGAGGTCTCAGCTCTCATGGAAGTGGATGGAGGAGGTCTCAGCTCTCATGGAAGTAGATGGAGGTCTCAGCTCTCATGGAAGTGGATGGAGGAGGTCTCAGCTCTCATGGAAGTGGACGGAGGTTTCAGCGTTTTTGAAGATGGATTTGATTTATATTTGGATCTTATTTGGGGTTGTGCAACTCTCTGGGCTGATAATACAGAGATCTTTGTGGAAAAATATTTTTTAGAAAGATTTGGTTTATTTAGTCTACTTACTAAAGAGGTTCTTGGTCAGAATTCGGAAAGCATTTAATCAAATATTTGTGTGTAGAGTGTTTTTCCAACGGTTGTGATTAGATACACTCACTCAGACATGCTTCTGATTTTCTGGCAAAATGTTATGTCCTGTGGTGACACATGCCAAGCAGTTGCACAACGTACTTCCCCATTGAGTTATTGAGATATTTGAGATACATTGAAGTCAAAATGCTTTGAAAATGTGCTCTTCTCCAAAACAGCCAATGCGCTTTTGGTTACCTGTTCTTGTATGTCTCTGTTGCGTACTCCTACTTTGTCCCCCTCTGCAATTTAGAAACACATAGATCTAATGTCATTATCTAACATCTCTGGTGACCTCCATAGTGGAGAGATAGGTCACTGTGTTCTTTCTGGCTGATTCTAAAGGACAGAGAGAGTCTCAAGCTCTGAGGTCATTGTCAATCCACAGTGTCAGAGTCCTCCTCACAGCCGAAGGCCAGCTCAACTATATTCTCATCCAACAATCCTGTTGCCTCGTGGAACATTAAAACGAGAACCATTTCCAGAGCGGAAAGCATACAGTATGTCCAAATCTGACTTCACATTGCGATGCGTCATCTCTGTTATCAGTGTGAGGTATGTTGTGCAAGAGTCCAGGAGCGTAGTGGAAAGTGAACGTGGAGAGTATCGGTTCCCGGTCACCAAAGAGTGAATGGTTAGCATCACAGGAGGCTGGTGAGGGTAGGACAGCTCATAATAATGGCTAGAATGCAATGGCATCAAACACATGGAAAGAACATGTATGATGTGTTCGATACCATTACTAGCCATTACTATAACCCAACCACCCATGGGTAGCACGTGGTTCCGTCAGTGTCACTTCACTCTCTTGTTAAACACGCTAATGTACGTTTTTTCCAGACCAGTGGTCCTAGCTGTAACCTGTAGGTGTGACTGTGACTTCTCTCTCTGCCAGGGCCTGGGTATGTTGATGATCATCCCATTAAACACTTCCAACCCCAAGGAAGCACATTAGAGAACCTTTATTTAACTAGGCATGTCAGTTATTTAAGAACAAATTCTGTATTTACATGAATGGCCTACCAGTGAACAGTGGGTTAACTGCCTTGTTCAGGGGTAGAACAAACTGTTTTTTACCTTGTCAGCTCAGGGATTCAATCCAGTAACGTTTTCAGTTACTGGCCCAACGCTCTAACCACTAGGCTACCTGTCTCCCCAATGTTGGAGAAAACAGTGAGAGAAGTTCTCTGCTCAAGCCTCAAGGCTAAACATAGTGTGCACCCTATTCCCTGCATAGTGTACTACTTCTGTAATAAAAAAATTAAGTAGTATTTTATGTAGGGAATAGAGAGTCATTTGGGACGCAGACATATTGTTGGGTGGAATATCTGCCATTCTTCATCTCCCTGGTGGTCCGGCGGTTTAAGACCCAAGGGTAGACATATTGTTGGGTGGAATATCTCACTCTTCTCTTTGGTGGTCTGTCAGTTTGAGACCCAAGGGTAGACATATTGTTGGGTGGAATATCTCACTCTTCTCTTTGGTGGTCTGTCAGTTTGAGACCCAAGGGTAGACATATTGTTGGGTGGAATATCTCACTCTTCTCTTTGGTGGTCTGTCTGTTTAAGACCCAAGGGTAGACATATTGCTGGGTGGAATATCTCACTCATCTCTATGGTGGTCCGTCGGTTTCAAACGATAACGAATTTTGCATGTTAGTCGACTTCTTATGTTCATAGCTTCAGTAATCAGATTGAGGCTCATAACCAGGTGTGATGCAGCTGTGTAGTTGTCTGACAGCATGTTTTTCTTACGCTGTATGTATTAGCCTATTCCATGCAACTGCATCGTGTCAATAACTTGACCGTGAAATTCTGAAGAGAACATTTTCTCAAAGGAGATGTCGATAGTGACATTGTATTCAATGCAGGAAACATGTCAGTTTATTGAGGTATTGCCATAATGGGAGATACGTTATAAAATGACCTATCGGGAACACTACACTCTGGTGAAAAGGTGCAGGTTCTATAGATGATCTCCCATCACTACCCATCATCGGAGGCCGAGGCACCGAGACGTTGTAGCAGCCGTCTGTCTGTCACCTCTTTGACCTCATTTCTGCCTCTGTCAGAGCAGCTTCTACAGGAGTGAACACACACACGCGAACACATTTACATTACATTTACATTTAAGTCATTTAGCAGACGCTCTTATCCAGAGCGACTTACAAATTGGTGCATTCACCTTATGGCATCCAGTGGAACAGTCACTTTACAATAGTGCATCTAAATCTTAAAGGGGGGGGGGTGAGAAGGAATACTTATCCTATCCTAGGTATTCCTTAAAGAGGTGGGGTTTCAGGTGTCTCCGGAAGGTGGTGATTGACTCCGCTGTCCTGGCGTCGTGAGATTGAGTTTGTTCCACCATTGGGGGGCCAGAGCAGCGAACAGTTTTGACTGGGCTGAGCGGGAACTGTACTTCCTCAGTGGTAGGGAGGCGAGCAGGCCAGAGGTGGATGAACGCAGTGCCCTTGTTTGGGTGTAGGGCCTGATCAGAGCCTGGAGGTACTGAGGTGCAGTTCCCCTCACAGCTCTGTAGGCAAGCACCATGGTCTTGTAGCGGATGCGAGCTTCAACTGGAAGCCAGTGGAGAGAGCGGAGGAGCGGGGTGACGTGAGAGAACTTGGGAAGGTTGAACACTAGTCGGGCTGCGGCGTTCTGAATGAGTTTTAGGGGTTTAATGGCACAGGCAGGGAGCCCAGCCAACAGCGAGTTGCAGTAATCCAGACGGGAGATGACAAGTGCCTGGATTAGGACCTGCGCCGCTTCCTGTGTGAGGCAGGGTCGTACTCTGCGGATGTTGTAGTGCATGAACCTACAGGAACGGGCCACCGCCTTGATGTTAGTTGAGAACGACAGGGTGTTGTCCAGGATCACGCCAAGGTTCTTAGCGCTCTGGGAGGAGGACACAATGGAGTTGTCAACCGTGATGGCGAGATCATGGAACGGGCAGTCCTTCCCCGGGAGGAAGAGCAGCTCCGTCTTGCCGAGGTTCAGCTTGAGGTGGTGATCCGTCATCCACACTGATATGTCTGCCAGACATGCAGAGATGCGATTCACCACCTGGTCATCAGAAGGGGGAAAGGAGAAGATTAATTGTGTGTCGTCTGCATAGCAATGATAGGAGAGACCATGTGAGGTTATGACAGAGCCAAGTGACTTGGTGTATAGCGAGAATAGGAGAGGGCCTAGAACAGAGCCCTGGGGGACACCAGTGGTGAACGCATGGTGAGGAGACAGATTCTCGCCACGCCACCTGGTAGGAGCGACCTGTCAGATAGGACGCAATCCAAGCGTGGGCTGCGCCGGAGATGCCCAACTCGGAGAGGGTGGAGAGGAGGATCTGATGGTTCACAGTATCGAAGGCAGCCGATAGGTCTAGAAGGATGAGAGCAGAGGAGAGAGAGTTAGCTTTAGCAGTGCGGAGCGCCTCCGTGATACAGAGAAGAGCAGTCTCAGTTGAATGACTAGTCTTGAAACCTGACTGATTTGGATCAAGAAGGTCATTCAGAGAGAGATAGCGGGAGAGCTGGCCAAGGACGGCACGTTCAAGAGTTTTGGAGAGAAAAGAAAGAAGGGATACTGGTCTGTAGTTGTTGACATCGGAGGGATCGAGTGTAGGTTTTTTCAGAAGGGGTGCAACTCTCGCTCTCTTGAAGATGGAAGGGACGTAGCCAGCGGTCAGCGATGAGTTGATGAGCGAGGTGAGGTAAGGGAGAAGGTTTCCGGAAAGGTCTGGAGAAGAGAGGAGGGGATAGGGTCAAGCGGGCAGGTTGTTGGGCGGCCGGCCGTCACAAGACGTGAGATTTCATCTGGAGAGAGAGGGGAGAAAGAGGTCAGAGCACAGGGTAGGGCAGTGTGAGCAGAACCAGCGGTGTCGTTTGACTTAGCAAACGAGGATCGGATGTCGTCGACCTTCTTTTCAAAATGGTTGACGAAGTCATCTGCAGAGAGGGAGGAGGGGGGGAGGGGGAGGAGGATTCAGGAGGGAGGAGAAGGTGGCAAAGAGCTTCCTAGGGTTAGAGGCAGATGCTTGGAATTTAGAGTGGTAGAAAGTGGATTTAGCAGCAGAGACAGAGGAGGAAAATGTAGAGAGGAGGGAGTGAGAGGATGCCAGGTCCGCAGGGAGGCGAGTTTTCCTCCATTTCCGCTCGGCTGCCCGGAGCCCTGTTCTGTGAGCTCGCAATGAGTCGTCGAGCCACGGAGCTGGAGGGGAGGACCGAGCCCGCCTGGAGGATAGGGGACATAGAGAGTCAAAGGATGCAGAAAGGGAGGAGAGGAGGGTTGAGGAGGCAGAATCAGGAGATAGGTTGGAGAAGGTTTGAGCAGAGGGAAGAGATGATAGGATGGAAGAGGAGAGAGTAGCGGGGGAGAGAGAGCGAAGGTTGGGACGGCGCGATACCATCCGAGTAGGGGCAGTGTGGGAGGTGTTGGATGAGAGCGAGAGGGAAAAGGATACAAGGTAGTGGTCGGAGACTTGGAGGGGAGTTGCAATGAGGTTAGTGGAAGAACAGCATCTAGTAAAGATGAGGTCGAGCGTATTGCCTGCCTTGTGAGTAGGGGGGGAAGGTGAGAGGATGAGGTCAAAAGAGGAGAGGAGTGGAAAGAAGGAGGCAGAGAGGAATGAGTCAAAGGTAGACGTGGGGAGGTTAAAGTCGCCCAGAACTGTGAGAGGTGAGCCGTCCTCAGGAAAGGAGCTTATCAAGGCATCAAGCTCATTGATGAACTCTCCGAGGGAACCTGGAGGGCGATAAATGATAACGATGTTAAGCTTGAAAGGGCTGGTAACTGTGACAGCATGGAATTCAAAGGAGGCGATAGACAGATGGGTAAGTGGAGAAAGAGAGAATGACCACTTGGGAGAGATGAAGATCCCGGTGCCACCACCCCGCTGACCAGAAGCTCTCGGGGTGTGCGAGAACACGTGGGCGGACGAAGAGAGAGCAGTAGGAGTAGCAGTGTTGTCTGTGGTGATCCATGTTTCCGTCAGTGCCAAGAAGTCGAGGGACTGGAGGGAGGCATAGGCTGAGATGAACTCTGCCTTGTAGGCCGCAGATCGGCAATTCCAGAGGCTACCGGAGACCTGGAACTCCACGTGGGTCGTGCGCGCTGGGACCACCAGATTAGGGTGGCCGCGGCCACGCGGTGTGGAGCGTTTGTATGGTCTGTGCAGAGAGGAGAGAACAGGGATAGACAGACACATAGTTGACAGGCTACAGAAGAGGCTACGCTAATGCAAAGGAGATTGGAATGACAAGTGGACTACACGTCTCGAATGTTCAGAAAGTTAAGCTTACGTAGCAAGAATCTTATTGACTAAAATGATTAAAATGATACAGTACTGCTGAAGTAGGCTAGCTGGCAGTGGCTGCGTTGTTTACTTTGTAGGCTAGCTGGCAGTGGCTGCGTTGTTGACACTACACTAATCAAGTCATTCCGTTCAGTGTAATAGTACACACACACACATACACACACACACACACACTTTCATTGAACGTGTGGGAGAAACCTAGCTCCTCCTTTATCTCTCCTGGAGCTGGAGGATTTTCCTAGACTAACAGAGAGCAGAGATCACACCGAAAATAAATTTCCTGTTTTATCAATAGAATGTCCTTGGCACTTCCTGTACATTTCCAACAACTAGGAAAATGTGGAGGAGGCCCACAAATGGGCGGCTTTTATAGTTTTTTACAATCACTTTGGCACTAATTTCGTAACCTTGATGTCATTTGTCACAACCAATGATCAAAATGCAAATTTTTCAAAACTCTTAACACTTTTTCCAATTGTTTGGATACAATAAACATAAATATAAGATAATTTGTTCATTGAACTAAAATCACCTGTTCAAAACAACACAACTTAACATCAAAGTATTACCATTTCAAAATGCAATTCACACATTACATCTGAGATGACTGTCTATTCATTTCATTACAATGATCTAACTATCAATTGATACAACTGATCAAAATTATAAGTAACAGTTGCATTACTCTTAATGTATAGTTTTATGGAAACTGGCGAACAATATTCCACGTTTAGGTCATGAAAGTTTCAGGATAACGAGATCCATTGATACCAATTACCGTGGAACATGAACCAATTGGACTACATTATCTATGGATGTAATATTTCATCATCATTCTTTTTCAGACACGGTTTCTATGGTCCCATGTAGCACTTTTCCAGACAATGTTTTCAGATTTCACATTATTTTACACTCACTGGCCACTTTATTAGGTACACCCATCCAGTACTGGGTAGGACCCCCTTTTGCCTCCACAACAGCCTGAATTATTCACCATGTTGTACGTTCTGCACACTACACACCCTTCTGCACACTACTGTTTAAAACAGCTGTTATTTGAGCATATGTGGCCTTTCTGTTATCTTGAATGAGTCTGGACATTGTCCTCTGACCTCTCTCACTAACAAGGTGTTTTAGCCCACAGAACTGCCGCTCACTGAATGTGTTTTGTTTATCTCACCATTCTCTGTAAACTCTAGAGACTGTAGTGTGTAAAAATCCCAGGGGGCAGCTGTTTCTGAGATGCTAGAATCACCATGTGTGGCATCAACAATCATACCACGGTCAAAGTTGCTTAGATTACTCATCTTGCCCATTCTATTGTTTGGTCAAACAACATCTAAAGCTCTCTACTCTATATACTCTATATATTGAGTTGCATGCAGCAACATGATTTGCTGTTTCGAATGTAACCTTCCTTGATCAGCTAAATCAGGTCTGTAGAGATGATGGCATGACCTACAGTATGTCATTGTGTGGGATGGTTTTAGGCCCATCCACAATTTACTACCCTGTACTTACCCCCATGCTCTCCTTTCCTTAACCCGATTGAGGAATGTTTCTCCACATGGAGGTGTAAGGTATATGATAGGCGCCCTCACAAACAAGCCACCCTTCTCCAGGCCACAGATGAAGCATGCAATGACATCACGGCAGACCAGTGTCAGGCCTGGATTCACCCGAAGTTTCTTCCCAAGATGTTTGGCCAATGAAAACATCCATTGTGATGTGGATGAGAACCTGTGGCCAAATCCACAAGACAGGGTTGATGGAAATATAGAAGTATAGTACTCAATACTTTGTCCTGCTTTTTACAGTAAGCCAGGTGAGGCACACTACAGTGATGTTTTACAGTAAGCCAGGTGAGGCACACTGCAGTGATGTTTTACAGTAAGCCAGGTGAGGAACACTACAGTGATGTTTTACAGTAAGCCAGGTGAAGCACACTACAGTGATGTTTTACAGTAAGCCAGGTGAGGCACACTACAGTGATGTTTTACAGTAAGCCAGGTGAGGCACACTACAGTGATGTTTTACAGTAAGCCAGGTGAGGAACACTGCAGTGATGTTTTACAGTAAGCCAGGTGAGGAACACTGCAGTGATGTTTTACAGTAAGCCAGGTGAGGAACACTGCAGTGATGTTTTACAGTAAGCCAGGTGAGGAACACCGCAGTGATGTTTTACAGTAAGCCAGGTGAGGAACACCGCAGTGATGTTTTACAGTAAGCCATGTGAGGAACACCGCAGTGATGTTTTACAGTAAGCCAGGTGAGGAACACTGCAGTGATGTTTTACAGTAAGCCAGGTGAGGAACACTGCAGTGATGTTTTACAGTAAGCCAGGTGAGGAACACTGCAGTGATGTTTTACAGTAATCCAGGCGAGGAACACTGCAGTGATGTTTTACAGTAAGCCAGGTGAGGAACACTGCAGTGATGTTTTACAGTAAGCCAGGTGAGGAACACTGCAGTGATGTTTTACAGTAAGCCAGGTGAGGAACACTGCAGTGATGTTTTACAGTAAGCCAGGTGAGGAACACTGCAGTGATGTTTTACAGTAAGCCAGGTGAGGAAGACTACAGTGATGTTTTCAGTAAGCCAGGTGAGGAACATTACAGTGATGTTTTACAGTAAGCCAGGTGAGGAACACTGCAGTGATGTTTTACAGTAAGCCAGGTGAGGAACACTGCAGTGATGTTTTACAGTAAGCCAGGTGAGGAACACTGCAGTGATGTTTTACAGTAAGCCAGGTGAGGAAGACTACAGTGATGTTTTCAGTAAGCCAGGTGAGGAACATTACAGTGATGTTTTACAGTAAGCCAGGTGAGGAACACTGCAGTGATGTTTTACAGTAAGCCAGGTGAGGAACACTACAGTGATGTTTTACAGTAAGCCAGGTGAGGAACACTGCATTGATGTTTTACAGTAAGCCAGGTGAGGAACACTGCAGTGATGTTTTACAGTAAGCCAGGTGAGGAACACTGCAGTGATGTTTTACAATAAGCCAGGTGAGGAACACTGCAGTGATGTTTTACAATAAGCCAGGTGAGGAACACTGCAGTAATGTTTTACAGTAAGCCAGGTGAGGAACAATGCAGTGATGTTTTACAGTAAGCCAGGTGAGGAACACCGCAGTGATGTTTTACCGTAAGCCAGGTGAGGAACACTGCAGTGATGTTTTACAGTAAGCCAGGTGAGGAACACTGCAGTGATGTTTTACAGTAAGCCAGGTGAGGAACACCGCAGTTGACCTTTAACTGTTTTTTTTTTTTAGCTAATTATTTTTGCTTTGATTCAAAGAAACCTATGTTGTGATTTTATTGTGTTTCATTAATAAATGTCATATTTTGTTCAATGATTCCACTGTGTCTGTAGTATTCTCTCTACTAGTCCTTTTACAGTGATGTATTTACACGTAGGAGCATAATGAAACATGTATCACATATTTTGTAGTACAATATTTAATGATTGTACGAACAACTACACAGTGAAACTATCGGTATCTTGTGTGTGGGTGATCTAAATGAATGTTCCTATGGTATTTCATGATAAATGAGTTATTTGACCCAATGATTCTGCAAGTGCAAGGTTTCTTTCACGTTATGAATGCACAATGCAAGGTTTTGAACATTGGACAGCCTGTGTTACAAGTGGTGACCGTTTTGTGTTTTGTGTCTAGAGTTTTGAAAAATGACCACAATGTTCTGAAATGAGTGCCAAAGTGATTGTTAAAAACGGTAAAATATGTCAATTAAATATGGAAAATACTGGTGCGTTATGTACCCTTCAGATTCCCTCCATTTAGGAAATCACAACTTTGCTTTTTAATGGACCGTGTGAATTTGCAATATCTATTGAGGAATGTACTGCACAAAGCCTGACTGGGTTCATTCATGTTTTGACATTCTTCTACACTCTAAGCCATGGACTGATGTTCTGACACCTAATGTTCTTAATTTAGGAAAAGGACAGGATGGTTCTTACACCTCACAGTCTGCACTCTCCCTCACCTCCACTGTGTCCGTACACCAATGTGGTCTGGCCTAATTGTGCTGTTATCATGCAGCTGTCTTATATGAGACACTACAAACCACAGGAGTACTGGGTGGAGGGAGACAACAGCTGTTCTCTCTGGCATCTCTTCCTGTCCATCACTAAACTGTCCAGATATAGTCTCCAGTCCCATGCCTCACCGTCCTACTACAATAGTAGATACACCTGTCGATGCTGTAGTCTCCAGTCCCATGCCTCACCGTCCTACTACAATAGTAGATACACCTGTCGATGCTGTAGTCTCCAGTCCCATGCCTCACCGTCCTACTACAATAGTAGATACACCTGTCGATGCTGTAATCTCCAGTCCCATGCCTCACCGTCCTACTACAATAGTAGATACACCTGTCGATGCTGTAGTCTCCAGTCCCATGCCTCACCGTCCTACTACAATAGTAGATACACCTGTTCATGCTGTAGTCTCCAGTCCCATGCCTCACCGTCCTACTAAAATAGTAGATACACCTGTTGATGCTGTAGTCTCCAGTCCCATGCCTCACCGTCCTACTAAAATAGTAGATACACCTGTTGATGCTGTAGTCTCCAGTCCCATGCCTCACCGTCCTACTAAAATAGTAGATACACCTGTTGATGCTGTAGTCTCCAGTCCCATGCCTCACCGTCCTACTACAATAGCAGATACACCTGTTGATAGTGTAGAGATGTGTTTGACAGTGTGATACATACAGTGCCTTGCGAAGGTATTCGGCCCCCTTGAACTTTGCGACCTTTTGCCACATTTCAGGCTTCAAACATAAAGATATAAAACTGTATTTTTTCGTGAAGAATCAACAACAAGTGGGACACAATCATGAAGTGGAACGACATTTAATAATTTTGCACGCCCAATTTTTCAGTTTTTGATTTGATCAAAAAGTTTGAAATATCCAATAAATGTCGTTCCACTTCATGATTGTGTCCCACTTGTTGTTGATTCTTCACAAAAAATACAGTTTTATATCTTTATGTTTGAAGCCTGAAATGTGGCAAAAGGTCGCAAAGTTCAAGGGGGCCGAATACTTTCGCAAGGCACTGTATGTGGATGTACCTTCAGGAATGTGTCTGTCTAATTTCCCGACCGAATCTGACTTGTTGAGTGTGCGAGCCTGACACCCATAGGAATCTCTTATAGGGACCAGATGAGAGGGAATGTCCGTGTCCTGCCGTTCAGACAGACTGGTGCTGTTGTGTTATTGTCCAGGTGAGTCACTGTTATTGCTGTCATCAAGGTTTACACACACATACACACACACAAATGCGCACATGCACACTCAGACACACAAACACACATTGCTTTCATCCAGGTGTATCTATTGTACAGTAGTCCGGTTGTCTGGGACCCTAGCTAGACTTCACCTGCACGGGAACATTCTGTCAGTTGTCTGGGACCCTAGCCAGACTTCACCTGCACGGGAACATTCTGTCAGTTGTCTGGGACCCTAGCCAGACTTCACCTGCACGGGAACATTCTGTCAGTTGTCTGGGACCCTAGCCAGACTTCACCTGCACGGGAACATTCTGTCAGTTGTCTGGGATCCTAGCCAGACTTCACCTGCACGGGAACATTCTGTCAGTTGTCTGGGACCCTAGCCAGACTTCACCTGCACGGGAACATTCTGTCAGTTGTCTGGGACCCTAGCCAGACTTCACCTGCACGGGAACATTCTGTCAGTTGTCTGGGATCCTAGCCAGACTTCACCTGCACAGGAACATTCTATCTCTGCTGTCACTCTTTTGCCATGCTAGAAAGGACAGGTGACTGCCATTTTCTTACCATTAATGTAACTTCTAAACCTAATCTAACCCCTTACCTTCCTGAAACCCCTGACCACTACGCACTGATTATTTAAGCAATATGCACAACTCGTAGTGCCTGGACACAGCCCTTAGCCGTGGTATATTGGCCATATACGACAAAACCCTAAGGAGCCTTATTTCTATTATAAACTGGTTATCAACGTAATTAGAGCTGTAAAAATAACTGTTTTGTCATACCCGTGGTATACAGTCTGATATACCACGGCTGTCAGCCAATCAGCATTCAGGGCTCGAACCACCCAGTTTATAAAAACACATAGTTCATGAACTTGATGGAAAGGCTGCTGACATGACAGGCTGTCCTTTCAAACTATGTAATCTAGTAATTACTGGTCTGTCGCTACGATAGCCCTAATAACAACAGATCTGGTGTCAGTCTAATATCATCTCACCGTCAGGGACAATGTTGAAAGCATGATAACTGGGGTCACAGATAGTGGAAATGTGTGTGAAATCACTTCTGTTCCATACGATTTTCCACTGTCATTTTGACACAACCATCATCCACCACTGTGATTTCACTATATATTTTTTGAAGTGGAACTAAACTTCTCTCCATTGAAGAGTGGAAAAGCAGCGAGGCAGCAGTGTGTCTAGGACTGCATCCATCCATCCTATCTGGTTACAATTAAGTGATTTGTAATTTGGCTGGCCCGGATTGTGCTGTGTTTTTGGGTTTCCTCTCTCCCTCCCTCTTCCTCTTCTCCCCTTTCTCTTGTTCCCTCATTCCCTGTGCAGTGGATCCAGGGCCACAGAGCAGATGGAGCCAGGGCGGTTGTGGTGTTGCCAGTTCTCACAGTTCAGAGAGATCATGACAGGTTTGTTTGTGAGGCTGACGGACCAGAAGTCAAACCAGGTCATCGTTGAAGTTCCTCTTCTCCTCTCTCTTCTCCTCTCATCTTCTCTTCTCTCATCTTCGCTTCTCTCCTCTCCTATACTCTCTCCTGTCCTCCTCTCATCTTCTCCTCTAATCTTCTCTTCTCTCCTCTTCTAATTCCCTCTCCTCTCCTCTCCTCTCCTCTCCTCTCCTCTTATCTCCTCTCCTCTCCTCTCTTCTCTTCTCTTCTCTTCTCTTCTCTTCTCTTCTCTTCTCTTCTCTTCTCTTCTCTTCTCTTCTCTTCTCTTCTCTCTTCTCTGCTCTTCTCTCCTCTCTTCTCTTCTCTTCTCTCTTCTCTCCTCTCTTCTCTTCACTTCTCTCTTCACTTCTCTCATCTTCTCTTCTCTCATCTTATCTTCTCTTCTCTCCTGTCCTCCTCTCATCTTCTCTTCTCTCCTCTCCTCTCCTCTCTGGTCTCAGACTAGAGCTGGTCCCAGATTAGAGCTGGTCCCAGATTAGAGCTGGCCTCTCCTCTCCTCTCCTCTCATCTCCTCTCCTCTCCTCTCCTCTCCTCTCCTGTCCTGTCCTGTCCTGTCCTGTCCTCTCCTCTCCTCTCCTCTCCTCTCCTGTCCTCTCCTCTCCTCTCCTCTCCTCTCCTGTCCTGTCCTGTCCTGTCCTGTCCTGTCCTCTCCTCTCCTGTCCTCTCCTCTCCTCTCCTCTCCTCTCCTCTCCTCTCCTCTCCTCTCCTCTCCTGTCCTCTCCTCTCCTCTCCTGTCCTGTCCTGTCCTGTCCTGTCCTCTCCTCTCCTCTCCTCTCCTCTCCTCTCCTCTCCTCTCCTCTCCTCTCTCCTCTCCTGTCCTGTCCTGTCCTGTCCTGTCCTGTCCTGTCCCTCCCTCCTCTCCTCTCCTCTCCTCTCCTCTCCTCTCCTCTCCTCTCCTCTCCTCTCCTCTCCTGTCCTCTCCTCTCCTCTCCTCTCCTCTCTCTCCTCTCCTCCTCTCCTCTCCTCTCCTCTCCTCTCCTCTCCTCCGCTTCTCTCCTCTCCTCTCCTCTCCTCTCCTCTCCTCTCCTCTCCTCCTCTCCTCTCCGCTTCTCTCCTCTCCTCTCCTCTCCCTCTCCTCTCCTCTCCGCTTCTGTTCTCTCCTCTCCTCTCCGCTTCTGTTCTCTCCTCTCCTCTCCTCTCCTCTCCGCTTCTCTCCTCTCCTCTCCTCTCCTCTCCTCTCCTCTCCTCTCCTCTCCTCTCCCTCTCCTCTCCTCTCCTCTCCTCTCCTCTCCGCTTCTGTTCTCTCCTCTCCTCTCCTCTCCTCTCCTCTCCTCTCCTCTCCTCTCCGCTTCTGTTCTCTCCTCTCCTCTCCTCTTCTCTCCTCTCCTGTCCTGTCCTGTCCTCTCCTCTCCTCTCCTCTCCTCTCCTCTCCTCCTCCTCTCCTCCCTCTCCTCTCCTCTCCTCTCCTCTCCTCTCCTCTCCTCTCCTCTCCTCTCCTCTCCTCTCCTGTCCTGTCCTGTCCTCTCCTCTCTTCTCCTCTCTCTCTCCTCTCCTCTCCTGTCCTGTCCTGTCCTCTCCTCTCCTCTCCTCTCCTCTCCTGTCCTGTCCTGTCCTGTCCTGTCCTCTCCCCTCCTCTCCTCTCCTCTCCTCTCCTCTCCTCTCCTCTCCTCTCCTCTCCTCTCCTCTCCTCTCCTGTCCTGTCCTGTCCTGTCCTGTCCTGTCCTCTCCCCTCCTCTCCTCTCCTCTCCTCTCCTCTCCTCTCCTCTCCTCTCCTCTCCTCTCCTCTCCACTCCTCTCCTCTCCTTTGTCATTTCAGTGAAAGCATTTGTTTGTTTGTGCTTCAGGGAGTTGACACAGTTAAGTAAGGCAAACATGGACACATAGACATACCGTATGAGATGTATGGGTCTGAAGGCACAGTGCATTCTGAGCGGAGATGGGAGAGTACATCTGCAAAGCATTGCTCAATCCTCAAGCCAACCTCACCTGCAAAGTTGTGGCCTCGACACGTTTTCATCTGGAGGTTGGTTGCATTCCTTTGGAAAAGGATCACAGTTTCGCTTTTTTGACCATGCACAACCTTGCAGAGAATGTGATGTTTAATGTACTCCTTAAACAACATCCTCATTTATCATGGTTTGTGTGGCAGCCACACAATTTATCACACATTGCTTGAATTAAGAATATCCTTTGGGGGCCTGATTGGTCCTTTTGAAGTCTCTCTCTCTCTCTCTCTCTCTCTCTCTCTCTCTCTCTCTCTCTCTCTCTCTCTCTCTCTCACACACACACACACATTAATAAACTGAAGACAAATCACAATGACATAAAATGTCAATTCCATTTATGACAGGATTAAAGAGGTAATTTAGGGTTTTCTTTATTCAGACAGGTAAAATGGAAAGAGTGATGGCAGGTTTATATTTGGTTCACTTCAATCCCAGCTGCCAAGATTAGAGCTGGTCCCAGATTAGAGCTGGTCCCAGACTGGAGCTGGTCCCAGATTAGAGCTGGTCCCAGACTAGAGCTGGTCCCAGATTAGAGCTGGTCCCAGACTGGAGCTGGTCCCAGACTAGAGCTGGTCTCAGATTAGAGCTGGTCCCAGACTAGAGCTGGTCCCAGATTAGAGCTGGTGCGAGATTGGAGCTGGTCACAGACTAGAGCTGGTCCCAGATTCAAGCTGGTCCCAGATTCAAGCTGGTCCCAGATTAGAGCTGGTCCCAGATTAGAGCTGGTCCCAGATTAGAGCTGGTCCCAGATTAGAGCTGGTCCCAGACTAGAGCTGGTCCCAGATTAGAGCTGGTCCCAGATTAGAGCTGGTCCCAGATTAGAGCTGGTCCCAGACTAGAGCTGGTCCCAGACTAGAGCTGGTCCCAGACTAGAGCTGGTCCCAGACTAGAGCTGGTCCCAGATTAGAGCTGGTCCCAGACTAGAGCTGGTCCCAGATTAGAGCTGGTCCCAGATTAGAGCTGGTCCCAGACTGGAGCTGGTCCCAGATTAGAGCTGGTCCCAGACTAGAGCTGGTCCCAGATTAGAGCTGGTCCCAGACTGGAGCTGGTCCCAGACTAGAGCTGGTCTCAGATTAGAGCTGGTCCCAGACTAGAGCTGGTCCCAGATTAGAGCTGGTCCGAGATTGGAGCTGGTCACAGATTCGAGCTGGTCCCAGATTAGAGCTGGTCCCAGACTAGAGCTGGTCCCAGACTAGAGCTGGTCCCAGATTAGAGCTGGTCCCAGACTAGAGCTGGTCCCAGACTAGAGCTGGTCCCAGATTAGAGCTGGTCCCAGACTAGAGCTGGTCCCAGACTAGAGCTGGTCCCAGATTAGAGCTGGTCCCAGACTAGAGCTGGTCCCAGATTCGAGCTGGTCCCAGACTAGAGCTGGTCCCAGATTAGAGCTGCACACACACAGTCGTTTATACTTTAAAGTACTACTTAAGTAATTTTTTGGTTATCTGTAATTTACTTTAGTATTTTTTTCTGACTACTTTTAAATTTCTAAAGAAAACAATGTACTTTTTACTCTGACACCCTAAAGGTCTCGTTACATTTTGAACTCTTAGCAGGACAGGGCAATTGTCAAATTCACGAACTTATCAAGAGAACATCGCTGATAAGAAAAACAACGTGCCATCTGGTTTAAGCAATTTGAAATGATTTATACTTTTACTTTTGATACATAAGAATATTTAAAACCAAATACTTTCAGATTTTTACTCAAGTAGAATTTTACTGGGTGACTCACTTTTACTTGAGTCATTTTCTGTATAAGCTATATTTACTTTTACTCTGGTATGTCTGTTGGGTACTTTTCCAACCACCACGCACGCATACGCACGCACGCACGCATATGCACGCATACGCACGCACGCACGCACGCACGCACGCATACGCATGCACGCACGCACGCACGCACGCACGCACGCATACGCACACACACACACACACACACACACACACACACACACACACACACACACACACACACACACACACACACACACACACACACACACACACACACACACACACACACACACACACACACACACACACACACACACACGTCAGGCAGATGGATGTCAAACAGCCAAAGAGATGCCAGGCAAAGAGCTTCACCATGGTAACCCTGATATTCAGGCCAGAATCTCCGCGCCACGTGTGGGACGGAGAGGATGGAAAGGATTACAGCTATTTTTATTCATTATTTTGAATTCACACAGATGCCGTATCGTAATTTGATCATCCTGTTGTTGCAGCCGGAAATGCTAACATGTAGTGTAATCAAGGTTTAAAAAGTATTCTAAAGAGTCATTTTAGTCATTTCAACTTTTGACATTTCTGACTTGATTTCCCCTCACGAAACATGTATCAACCCCTATAAAAAATGGTCCATTAATTATAATCCACGTAATAATTCACATTTCCTATTGCTGCAGGATTATTTTCCTGCTGTAACAAACTGGCTCAAGTTAAGATCCTGCATCTGTACCCATACAGTGCACTGGGCAAATGGGGCATGAGGTGAAAGTAAAACATCTGTAAGGGGGTTATGTGTGTTACTGTAAAATCGAATTCATCCATTTTCAGTTTGTGTATTCATAAGTGAAGTTTTGAATGGAACAGAACATCCACTTTTTCCAGACTGTGTATTTAACCTCTAAATGCCTGACTTTGAACGCCATCAGAACCCCAAATATAAGCTTGTTTTACTCCTACAGTATGTTTGTAAATGTAAACAAAGACTGCATAAACTCAAAACATGCTTAAAACTAGACTTTTTTATACATTGGACGGTAAAGTGAATGAATTTCTAAGTGGTTACATTTATCCAGGCCCATCCCTCAACCTTTTACCAAAACAGAGGCGGGGTGCCCTCTTCGTTATTGTTTCAACGGCAGACATCCCCTTTGAAGACACTAATAGAGGGAGATAGCATTATATAATTGTCTCAAAACAGTCTCAAAGTAAATGGAAATATCCCTCTAGGTCTAAGTGTTTTAAAATGTCAGGAAAAGTGCTTAATGTTCCCGGTGATTCATTCCTCATTCTTCTAAGAGGCAGTTCTCCTTGGACCAAATTAATACTTGTTCCACTCTGAACAGTAATACAGTCCCATTCCTCTGATATATTACAGACCACGTATGTGTCAACGAGAGTTTAGACCACAATGCTTAGCTCTGTTTAACTCTCGCCCAATCGGAAGTCACATTATTTACGTTAAACCCTGATTGCTTTAAACATCTACTAATTTTCCAGGTGAAGCCACATTGTTTTTGCCATCTTTAGTAGACTCAAAGTAGGCCTAGGAGGATTTGAAAATGTTCTGATTGAAAATCAGACTCAGGAGGGAACCCTGTTGGAAAAACCTACAACCCTAACTACCTGTGTGGTGTAAACTAGGACCTGGGCCCTCTGTGTGGACGTTTTGTTTTTTTAAGCACTGCACAGGTGATTCAAATAACCAACTCATCGTCAAGCCTAGATTATTTGAATCAGCTGTGTAATTCTACAGCAAAAACCGAAACTTGCACTCTGCGGTGGCCCCAGGACCGAGTTTGGGAAACTCTGGTTTACACAACCCACATACCATAACCCAATTCTAGCAGATGCAAAACCCTAGGAATCTAGGCAAAGCTAAGAACATCTAATCTAAGAAGCCTGAGGACATTAGCCAGTTGTTCCAGGCACAGATTATGACACAACCAGATCTAAAGAGTGATGCAGAGCAGTCTAGTTCCATTACAACTCGTGTCCCCTGGTGCAGCAGTTAGTGTTCAGACACTAATAAACCCCCAGTGCTATTTGAATGGATTTGATATGGACACACTGACTGGGCTGTTATCTACCTCACAGCCCTCTGTAGTCAGACCATTATGAAGGGAGAGAGTGCTTCCATAAGGATCAACCCCTTTTTTTCTTTTCAAATTTCACCCAAATCTAACTGCCTGTAGCTCAGGCCCTAAAATGACCCAAATCTAACTGCCTGTAGCTCAGGCCCTGAAGCAAGGATATGCATATTCGTGGTACCATTTGAAAGGAAACATTTTGAATTTTGTGGAAATGTCAAAGGAATGTAGAAGAATATAACACAACACAATCTGGTAAAAGATAATATGAAGAAAAAACTAACTGTTCTTTGGTATATATTTTGTACCATCAATGTTGAAATGCAAGAGAAAGGCCATAATGTATTATTCCAGCCCAGGTGCAATTTAGATTTTGGCGACTGGATGGCAGCAGTGCATGTTCAACGTTTTACACTGATCCAATGAACCATTG
Source organism: Oncorhynchus gorbuscha (assembly GCF_021184085.1). Taxonomy (NCBI): domain Eukaryota; kingdom Metazoa; phylum Chordata; class Actinopteri; order Salmoniformes; family Salmonidae; genus Oncorhynchus; species Oncorhynchus gorbuscha. The sequence continues at coordinate 75,527,402 of NC_060186.1, read as the reverse complement.
CATTTCTGTTCAAAATGTTGTATCAGGACTGCCCAAAATGTGCCTAATTAATGTGCCTAATTAATTAATTGCCTTTATTAAAAACTTTCCATGTTCAAAATTGTGCACTCGATACTGTAAATTGGACAGTGCAGTTAGATTAACAATAATTTAAGCTCTCTGTCAATATCAGATATGTCCATGTCCTGGGAAATGTTCTTTTTACTTACAACCTCATGCTAATCGCATTAGCCTACGTTAGCTCAACCGATCCAGTAGAAGTTAAAAACCCAGTGGATAGTTAAAAACCCAGAAATGGATAGCTGAAAACCCAGGGGATAGTTGAAAACCCAGGGGATAGTTGAAAACCCAGGGGATAGTTGAAAAGCCAGAAATGGATAGCTGAAAACCCAGAAGGGGATAGTTGAAAACCCAGAAATGGATAGCTGAAAACCCAGGGGATAGTTGAAAACCCAGGGGATAGTTGAAAACCCAGAAACGGATAGTTGAAAACCCAGGGGATAGTTGAAAACCCAGGGGATAGTTGAAAACCCAGAAATGGATAGCTGAAAACCCAGAAACGGATAGTTGAAAACCCAGTGGATAGTTGAAAACCCAGGGGATAGTTGAAAACCCAGAAACGGATAGTTGAAAACCCAGGGGATAGTTGAAAACCCAGGGGATAGTTGAAAACCCAGAAACGGATAGTTGAAAACCCAGGGGATAGTTGAAAACCCAGAAACGGATAGTTGAAAACCCAGAAACGGATAGTTGAAAACCCAGAAACGGATAGTTGAAAACCCAGTGGATAGTTGTACATAGGTATAGTACATTCCTTGCTGTCATACCACTCAGAGTTATAACTAGTTTAAATTACATGCATTCAATCACAACTGGTACATGAAGACAACTGGTTTCCAACTAGTCCTGCCTTTTTAGTGATAACAGAGCAACACATTAGTTTATCTAATAGAAAATAAATGTTGTGCTTTGGCTGTCTAATTAAAAACTATTTTATGTAGTTGTGCTGACTAACAGTAAATAAAGTATGTGCTATAAAAATGAAGAGAGTCGCACACTTCATATATATATATATATATATAAACTCAGTCATTTAATAGGTAAATCACCCACGTTTAAATTCAAATGTCACAGCTTTCTACTGTTGAAGGAGAGGATCAAAATGCAGCGTGGTTATCTTTATACATCTTTAATGAAGATGATAAATGAACAATATACAAAAACAAGAACCGTGAAAACCTGAAACAGCCCCATCTGGTGCAACAAACACAGAGACAGGAACAATTACCCACCAAACCCACCACCAAACATGCTACCTAAATATGGTTCCCAATCAGAGACAATGACTAACACCTGCCTCTCATTAAGAACCATATCAGGCCAAACACAGAAACAGACAAGCTAGACATCCAACATAGAATGCCCACTCAGATCACACCCTGACCAAACAAAACATAGAACATACAAAGCAAACTATGGTCAGGGTGTGACATCAAATCAAATCAGAATCAAATCAAATTGTATTGGTCACATACACATGGTTAGCAGATGTTATTGGTCACATACACATGGTTAGCAGATGTTATTGGTCACATACACATGGTTAGCAGATGTTATTGGTCACATACACATGGTTAGCAGATGTTATTGGTCACATACACATGGTTAGCAGATGTTATTGGTCACATATCAAATCAAATCAAATGTATTTATATAGCCCTTCGTACATCAGCTGATATCTCAAAGTGCTGTACAGAAACCCAGCCTAAAACCCCAAACAGCAAGCAATGCAGGTGTAGAAGCACGGTGGCTAGGAAAAACTCCCTAGAAAGGCCGAAACCTAGGAAGAAACCTAGAGAGGAACCAGGCTATGTGGGGTGGCCAGTCCTCTTCTGGCTGTGCCGGGTGGAGATGATAACAGAACATGGCCAAGATGTTCAAATGTTCATAAATGACCAGCATGGTCAAATAATAATAAGACAGAACAGTTGAAACTGGAGCAGCAGCACGGTCAGGTGGACTGGGGACAGCCAGGAGTCATCATGTCAGGTAGTCCTGGGGCATGGTCCTAGGGCTCAGGTCCTCCGAGAGAGAGAAGGAAAGAGAGAATTAGAGAGAGCATATGTAGGGTGGCCAGTCCTCTTCTGGCTGTGCCGGGTGGAGATTATAACAGAACATGGCCAAATTGTTCAAATGTTCATAAATGACCAGCATGGTCGAATAATAATAAGGCAGAACAGTTGAGTCATCATGTCAGGTAGTCCTGGGGCATGGTCCTAGGGCTCAGGTCCTCCGAGAGAGAGAAAGAAAGAGAGAAGGAGAGAATTAGAGAACGCACACTTAGATTCACACAGAAACATACACATGGTTAGCAGATGTTATTGGTCACATACACATGGTTAGCAGATGTTATTGGTCACATACACATGGTTAGCAGATGTTATTGATAGTGTAGCGAAATGCTTGTTCCGACAGTGCAGTAATATCTAAAAAGTAATCTGACAATTCCACAGCAAGTACTTGATCTAAGGAAAATAATGTAATAATAATAATATATACATATAAATATATGGATGAGCAATGTGTCGTTCCTTTGGCTATGCCGGATTAAGTGATATGACATGCTATTCTATAAAATCCTTTCTCTGTAATAAATATTACCTGATTGACCTAACCATGTGAATGTAATTAACTAGAAAGTCGGGGCACCACGAAATATTGTTTTTAGAGCTGTTATCGTCCGAATAAATTCTTAAAGACCTAGTAATATTTTACATCAATAGCAGTCAATATTAATCGTCACCTTATTTCAGTCTCATCGGAACATCGTAGAATTCTTGGTTCTTCACAAACCCTGGCTAACAAGTTGAATCAGCAATACAAAATTGGGTTTAATTATTTATTTTCTAAATACCTAACTAATCACACAGAATTACATAAAGACAGAATGAATCATACATTGATTACAAATTATGTCTTAAAGAAAAACGTCCCTAGCGGACGGAACGGATATGACAGCTGGTTACACAAAGAAAGGGGGTTGGGTTTGAGTGAAAGAGCGGGAAGACTGAAGAACAAAGGGAGAAGCGATGTCTCTATCGGGCCGTAGGCAGCTTCTCTATCGTAAATACAGAATCTTATGCATTCTAAATTACCACCCATTTGGAAAAGAAAAATGCAATAAATATTTACTCTGAGCTGCGCTTCATAGGTTGGTGGTAGATGGAAGGCCCAACAGAGTCCATTGTCCTTTGAAGAGTGTCTTTGGTGGTGAACGGGATACGTTGTAGTGTCGTCATTGAGTGGTAGACGGGATACTCTGTCTGTCCTCTCCTAGCCCACGTTTACAGCGGCCGCTGCTAACTCAACGGCTGGGAGGTATCACTTCTGGAGTGAATAATGGTTCAAAGTACTTAGCAAGTTGCCATGCTATATGCTCATGCTATATTCTGGCTGGTATAGTCAAAATGTATCCTTCTGGCATGGAGGTCGTCACCTTCACATTCAAATTCAATGCTAATTTCATTAGGTTCTTGTTGAGGTTGGCTTAGTTCTGTAGGTGCTCTTGTCCTTTTAACATGGAGACGGCAAGGCCTCGCGTACCCGGAACAGGAGGTTACATTTTCATCAAGGCTTTATATAGTGGAGGGAGAGAAGGGTGCGTTTCATAGTTTATAACCCAGGTCTCTTCACAGGGGCGGGCCACTGATTGAGCAGAGGTCTAACCTTATGAAAACCCAATGTCGTCCTGTCATCAGTCATAATGTCTCAGATGACAACCGAACTGACATTATATTCATTATGTACCAACGCATATATTCAACTGGTTCTATTACCGAAATATGGTTCCTTTCCCTCCACTTCAAATCAAATCAAATCAAATTGTATTTGTCACATACACAAGGTTAGCAGATGTTAATGAGAGTGTAGCGAAATGCTTGTGCTTCTAGTTCCGACAATGCAGTGATAACCAACAAGTAATCTAACTAACAATTCCAAAACTACTGTCTTATACATAGTGTAAGGGGATAAAGAATATGTACATAAGGATATATGAATGAGTGATGGTACAGAGCAGCATACAGTAGATGGTATCGAGTACAGTATATACATATGAGATGAGTATGTAGACAAAGTGGCATAGTTAAAGTGGCTAGTGATACATGTATTACATAAGGATGCAGTCGATGATGTAGAGTACAGTATATACGTATGCATATGAGATGAATAATGTAGGGTAAGTAACATTATATAAGGTAGCATTGTTTAAAGTGGCTAGTGATATATTTACATCATTTCCCATTAATTCCCATTATTAAAGTGGCTGGAGTTGAGTCAGTGTGTTGGCAGCAGCCACTCAATGTTAGTGGTGGCTGTTTAACAGTCTGATGGCCTTGAGATAGAAGCTGTTTTTCAGTCTCTCGGTCCCAGCTTTGATGCACCTGTACTGACCTCGCCTTCTGGATGATAGCGGGGTGAACAAGCAGTGGCTCGGGTGGTTGATGTCCTTGATGATCTTTATGGCCTTCCTGTAACATCGGGTGGTGTAGGTGTCCTGGAGGGCAGGTAGTTTGCCCCCGGTGATGCGTTGTGCAGACCTCACTACCCTCTGGAGAGCCCTACGGTTGAGGGCGGAGCAGTTGCCGTACCAGGCAGTGTTACATCCCGCCAGGATGCTCTCGATTGTGCATCTGTAGAAGTTTGTGAGTGCTTTTGGTGACAAGCCAAATTTCTTCAGCCTCCTGAGGTTGAAGAGGCGCTGCTGCGCCTTCTTCACGACGCTGTCAGTGTGAGTGGACCAATTCAGTTTGTCTGTGATGTGTATGCCGAGGAACTTAAAACTTGCTACCCTCTCCACTACTGTTCCATCGATGTGGATAGGGGGGTGTTCCCTCTGCTGTTTCCTGAAGTCCACAATCATCTCCTTAGTTTTGTTGACGTTGAGTGTGAGGTTATATTCCTGACACCACACTCCGAGGGCCCTCACCTCCTCCCTGTAGGTCGTCTCGTCGTTGTTGGTAATCAAGCCTACCACTGTTGTGTCGTCTGCAAACTTGATGATTGAGTTGGAGGCGTGCGTGGCCACGCAGTCGTGGGTGAACAGGGAGTACAGGAGAGAGCTCAGAACGCACCCTTGTGGGGCCCCCGTGTTGAGGATCAGCGGGGAGGAGATGTTGTTGCCTACCCTCACCACCTGGGGGCGGCCCGTCAGGAAGTCCAGTACCCAGTTGCACAGGGCAGGGTCGAGACCCAGGGTCTCGAGCTTGATGACGAGCTTGGAGGGTACTATGGTGTTGAATGCCGAGCTGTAGTCGATGAACAGCATTCTCACATAGGTATTCCTCTTGTCCAGGTGGGATAGGGCAGTGTGCAGTGTGGTTGAGATTGCATCGTCTGTGGACCTATTTGGGCGGTAAGCAAATTGGAGTGGGTCTAGGGTGTCAGGTAGGGTGGAGGTGATATGGTCCTTGACTAGTCTCTCAAAGCACTTCATGATGACGGAAGTGAGTGCTACGGGGCGGTAGTCGTTTAGCTCAGTTACCTTAGTTTTCTTGGGAACAGGAACAATGGTGTCCCTCTTGAAGCATGTGGGAACAGCAGACTGGTATAGGGATTGATTGAATATGTCCGTAAACACACCGGCCAGCTGGTCTGCGCATGCTCTGAGGGCGCGGCTGGGGATGCCGTCTGGGCCTGCAGCCTTGCGAGGGTTAACACGTTTAAATGTCTTACTCACCTCGGCTGCAGTGAAGGAGAGACCGCATGTTTTCGTTGCAGGCCGTGTCAGTGGCACTGTATTGTCCTCAAAGCGGGCAAAAAAGTTATTTAGTCTGCCTGGGAGCAAGACATCCTGGTCCGTGACTGGGCTGGGTTTCTTCTTGTAGTCCATGATTGACTGTAGACCCTGCCACATGCCTCTTGTGTCTGAGCCGTTGAATTGAGATTCTACTTTGTCTCTGTACTGACGCTTAGCTTGTTTAATAGCGTTGCGGAGGGAATAGCTGCACTGTTTGTATTCGGTCATGTTGCCAGACTCCTTGCCCTGATTAAAATCAGTGGTTCGCAGTGGTTGTTTGATGTTCCCAGACTCTCTATGTTTAACAAAGGCTATTCAAGAGTCCCTCTGTAGAGTCAGAGAGAGAGAGGGAAGGGAGAAATGACAACGGCATAGGCAAGATGCAATAGATGGTATAAATTACAGTATGAGATGAGTAATGCAAGATATGTAAACAATATTAAAGTGGTATTATGAACATTACTAGTGATCCATTTTATTTATTGAAGTGGCCAATGATTTCAAGCCTGTATGTAGGCAACAGCATCACTGTGTTGTGGCTGTTTAACAGTCTGATGGCCAGCTTTGATGCACCTGTACTGACCTCACTTTCTGGATGCTAGCTGGGTGAACAGGCAGTGGCTCAGGTGGTTGTTGTCCTTGATTATATTTTTGGACTTCCTGTGACATCGAGTGCTGTAGGTGTCCAGGAGGGCAGGTAGTTAGCCCCCGGTGATGCGTTGTGCAGACCTCACTACCCTCTGGAATTCTTTGTGGTTAAATGTCTTACTCACGTCGGCCACAGAGAAGGAGAGCCTACAGTCCTTGGTAACTGCCGCATTGTTGGCACTGTATTATCCTCAAAGTTGGCAAAGAAGGTGTTTAATTTGTCTGGAAGTAAGACGTCGGTGTCCGTGAAGTGGCTGGTTTTCTTCTTGTAGTCCGAGATTTTCTGTACTTACTGCCACATACGTCTGTTGTCTCTATACTGACATTTCGCCTTGCGGAGGGAATAACTACACGGTTGTATTTGGCCATATCCCCAGTCACCTTTCCATGGCTAAATGTGATGGTTTGCGCTTTCAGTTTTCTGTTTCTGGTTAGGGTAGGTTTTAATAGTCCCTGTGGGTACAACATCTCCTATGCACTTCCTGATAAACTCACTCACCGAATCAGCGTTTAAATCAATACTATTCTCTTAGGTTACCCGGGAACATGTCCTAGTCCACGTGATCAAACAATCTTGAAGCGTGAATTCCGATTGGTCAGACCAGCACTGAATAGTCCTTAGCACGGGTACATCCTGTTTGAGTTTCTCCCAACAGGAAGGGAGGAGCAAAATGAAGTCGTGGTCAGATTTGCCGAAGGAGGGCCGGAGGGACTTGTAGGCATCACGGAAGTTATAGCAGCAGTGATCCAGTGTTTTGCATCAATAAATGCTGCCTCAGGTATCACTTCTGTAGTGAATAAGAGTTCAAAGTTCATACCATTCGCAACCAAAGCTCACGCTGATGTTGGCTTCGTTTTGTAGTTATTATCTGAACCATTCTGACATCGGACCGTCGTTCTCACGTCCTTGGAACAGGAAGTGATATTGTCGTCAAGGGCTTATATAGGAAGGGAGAGGAGGGCGTGTTTGAAAAGTTTTATAGCCCATGTCCCTTCACAGGGGCGGGCCACAGATTGAGCAGAGCCCTATCTTATGAAAACCCAAATCTCACATTTTAGAAGCTATAATCACATTTCATCTCATCACGAATCATTTCATATTCAAACATTTAAATTGAACAACAATTCCATGTGAATCCGATAACTCTGATGTGTAGACTTTCCACTTTAGAGTTTATGTCATCTTATCATTGATGAGAATGTCTCAGATGACAACCAAACTGACATCATATTCATTAAGTACCACCGCATATGTTCATTTGGTCGGATAACCAGAATATATTTCATTTCCCCCCACCTACTGATGTTCCTAGAATCTCTATGTTAACCAAGGGTTTTGCAAATGTAACCTCAGTAAGGTATAGAAAGGAAAAAGGGGGGAAGAGGTATTTATGACTGTCATAAAACTACCCCCCAGGCCAACGTCATGACAGCTGATAAACTATAGAAAAATATATCAATTTGGAAGACTTGTTCATAAAAGAGAGAATTGTTCAAAAGAAGGGCCTGAGATCAAAGTCAATATTCAGACCACTAAGGGTCAATGTTTTTAGGACAGGATATCCAGTAAGCCTCCTTTTGTAGTACGTCAGTTTAAAAAGACTGTTGTGATAGTGCATATATTTCCTCTAGTTGTGACAGGCTGATACACTAGCATACTTTCTAAAACTCTCTTCCTAATGCTTTACAGACCAATTAGAAGTGTACATGTGTGTGTTGTATGTGTTGTGCATGTGCATGCATGCGTTCTTGCTTGCATGCGTATTTTCAAGTATGTTTGTGTGTGTCTGACATCGGTGTCTTTGAAGCAGCAGTCTGACAGACAAATGCTGGAAGCATGTCTGCTCAGAGCTTATCTACGTCAAACCTCCAACCTCAAACCTCCAACCTCTAGCCTCCAAGCTCTAGCCTCCAACTCAAGCCTCCAACTCAAGCCTCCAACCTCAAGCCTGCAACTTCATCCCTCAAACCTCAACCCTCCAACCTTAAACCTCAACTCTCAAACCTCAACTCTCAAACCTCAATCTTCAAACCTCAATCTTCAAACCTCAATCTTCAAACCTCAAGCCTCCAACCCCATTCTCAAACCTCAAAGCTCCAACCTCCAACCTTCCAACCTACAACTTTAACATCCATCCCCATACAACATTCCTACTTGATCCTTTATGTGCCACATCATTAAACATCTCCCCATGCAGAGGAACGTGACAGGCCTCTGTCTGATGCTTCCGCTGAGGCTGACAGCAGAGATCACAACTCCTGTGCCACTGAGAGAGAGACAGAGCAAGAGCAAGAGAGAGGGGATGAAGCAGGATAGAGAGGGAGTAGAGAGAGAAAGGCAGGCAGAGAGAGAGAGAGAGAGAGAGAGAGAGAGAGGCAGCAGAGAGAGAGAGAGAGAGAAAGGGAGTAGAGAGAGAGGCAGCAGAGAGAGAGAGAGAGAAAGGGAGTAGAGAGAGAGGCAGCAGAGAGAGAGAGAGAGAGAGAGAGAGAGAGAGAGAGAGAGAGAGAGAGAGAGAGAGAGAGAGAGAGAGAGAGAGAGGCATCAGAGAGAGAGATAGGGAGTAGAGGGAGAGAGGCAGCAGAGAGAGAGAGAGAGAAAGGGAGTAGAGAGAGAGGCAGCAGAGAGAGAGAGAGAGAAAGGGGGTAGAGAGAGAGGCAGCAGAGAGAGAGAGAAAGGGAGTAGAGAGAGAGGCAGCAGAGAGAGAGAGAGAGAGAAAGGGGGTAGAGAGAGAGGCAGCAGAGAGAGAGAGAGAGAGGCAGCAGAGAGAGAGAGAGAGAGAAAGGGGGTAGAGAGAGAGGCAGCAGAGAGAGAGAGAGAGAGAGAGAAAGGGGGTAGAGAGAGAGGCAGCAGAGAGAGAGAGAGAGGCAGCAGAGAGAGAGAGAGAGAGAAAGGGGGTAGAGAGAGAGGCAGCAGAGAGAGAGAGAGAGAGGCAGCAGAGAGAGAGAGATAGAGAAAGGGGGTAGAGAGAGAGGCAGCAGAGAGAGAGAGAGAGAGAGGGGGGTAGAGAGAGAGGCAGCAGAGAGAGAGAGAGAGAGGCAGCAGAGAGAGAGAGAGAGAGAAAGGGGGTAGAGAGAGAGGCAGCAGAGAGAGAGAGAGAGGCAGGCAGAGAGAGAGAGAGAGAGAAAAGGGGGTAGAGAGAGAGAGGCAGCAGAGAGAGAGAGAGAGAAAGGGAGTAGAGAGAGAGGCAGCAGAGAGAGAGAGAGAGAGAGAGAGAGAGAGAGGCAGCAGAGAGAGAGAGAGAGAGAAAGGGGTAGAGAGAGAGGCAGCAGAGAGAGAGAGAGAGAGGCAGCAGAGAGAGAGAGAGAGAGAAAGGGGGTAGAGAGAGAGGCAGCAGAGAGAGAGAGAGAGAAAGGGGGTAGAGAGAGAGGCAGCAGAGAGAGAGAGAGAGAGAAAGGGGTAGAGAGAGAGGCAGCAGAGAGAGAGAGAGAGAGAGAGAAAGGGAGTAGAGAGAGAGGCAGCAGAGAGAGAGAGAGAGAGAGAGAAAGGGGGTAGAGAGAGAGAGAGAGAGAGAGAGAAAGGGGTAGAGAGAGAGAGAGAGAGAGAGAGAAAGGGGGTAGAGAGAGAGAGAGAGAAAGGGGGTAGAGAGAGAGAGAGAGAGAGAGAGAAAGGGGGTAGAGAGAGAGAGAGAGAGAGAGAGAGAGAGAGAGAGATGATACATCAAAGCCAAAGGATCTGAATACTATTAAGAAATGCTATAGATGGGAGGAAAGTAATGTGGAAACCTAACAAAAACCAATAAGGCAACAACAAATTCAATTTGTACATGACCATCTGATCAAAATTGTAATTATTCACCTACCTCCTCATGCCTTTTGCACACAATGTATATAGACTCCCCTTTTTTCTACTGTGTTATTGACTTGTTAATTGTTTACTCCATGTGTAACTCTGTGTTGTCTGTTCACACTGCTATACTTTATCTTGGCCAGGTCGCAGTTGCAAATGAGAACTTGTTCTCAACTAGCCTACCTGGTTAAATAAAGGTGAAATAAAAAAAAATATTTAAAAAATTTCAAGCAGGAAACCCAAACAGTATATTTGACCTCTCAGCTTCCCTATCTAATCTAAACATTTCAAGCAGGAAACCTAAACAGTATATTTGACCTCTAACCTCTATCTAATCTAAACATTTCAAGCAGGAAACCTAAACAGTATATTTAACCTCTAACCTCTATCTAATCTAAACATTTCAAGCAGGAAACCTAAACAGTATATTTGACCTCTAACCTCTATCTAATCTAAACATTTCAAGCAGGAAACGTAAGAAGATTCAAAAACAGTGACAAATGGTTTGATGCAAAATGCAAAAACCCATGAAAGAAATAGAGAAACCAATCCAACCAAAAACATAGAGACCTAGAAAACCTGAGCCTACACCTTCACTATGGTGATTCACTAAAACAGTACAGAAATACACTACAGAAAAAAAGGAACTCCAAGTCCGAAATGATTTAACTAGGTAAGTCAGTTAAGAACAAATTCTTATTTACAATGACGGCCTACACTGGCCAAACCTGGATGACGCTGGGATAATTGTGTGCCTCCCTCTCTATGGGACTCTCAACCACAGCCGGTTGTGATACAGCCTGGACTCAAACCAGGGAGTCTGTAGCAATGCCTCAAGCACTAAAATGCCTTAGACCGCTGCACCATTCTGGAGTAATTGAAGAATCCATAGATTCTAACCACTTGGAAAATTGGAAAACACTAAATAAACAACAACACAAATCATTATCTATCCAAAATGGAGATGTATGGGATGAACCACTTTTCCAATCTTTTTGGTCCTACAGCAAAGGACAAACAGCAAATACATGATCAAATCCAAATATTAGAATCAACTATAAAAGACCACCAGAACCCACTGGATTATCCAATTACTTTGAATGAACTACAGGACAAAACACAAACCCCAACCCAAAAAGGCCTGTGATGTTGATGGTATCCTAAATTAAATTGCAAAATATACAGACAACAAATTCCAATTGACTATACTAATACTCTTTAACATCATACTTAGCTCTGTCATCTTCCCCAATATTTGGAACAAAGGACTGATAACCCAAATCCACAAAAGTGGAGACAAATTAGACCCAAATAACGACCATTTATTGTAGTCATCCTTGGGCAACCGTGGGAAAATCCTCTGCATTATCATTTACAGCAGACTCTTACAGTTCCTCAGTGAAAATAATGTACTGAGCAAATGTCAAATTGGCTTTTTACCAAATTATCATACGACAGACCACGTATTCACCCTGCACACCCTAATTGACAAACAAACAAACCGAAACAAAGGCAAAGTCTTCTCATGCTTTGCTGATTTCAAAAAAGCCTTCGACTCAATTTGGCATGAGGGTCTGCTATAGAAACTGATGGAAAGTGGTGTTGGGCGAAAAACATACAACATTATAAACTCCATGTACACAAACAACAACTGTGCGGTAAAAATAGGCAAAAACAAAAAACACACATTTCGTCCCGTGGAGTGAGACAGAGATGCATCTTTAATCTCACCCTATTCAACATATATATCAACGAAATGGTGAGGGCACTAGAACAGTCTGCAGCACCTGGCCTCACCTGTCTAGAATCTAAAGTCAAATGTCTACTGTTTGCTGATGATCTGGTGCTTCTGTCCCTAACCAAGGAGGGCCTCCAGCAGCACCTAGATCTTCTGCACAGATTCTGCTAGACCTGGGCCCTGACAGTAAATCTCTTGAAAACTCAGTTTATTCAGCTTTACACACAAGACAACACAAAACAATATAAATAATATACTCAACTAAAAAAATACAAAAAATCGAATACAATTAGCTTTAATGATATTGTACTTTAGACAAGTTAAACACACCGGGCAGAAGGCTACAAAGGTTAAAGGGCAATCTGTATGACAGAGACAGAGCAGACACCTCATCATTGTTCCCGTAAACAGTCAAGGGATAGCGGTGGAGGAATGCACACACAGTCATGGCCACAGAACGACCATCCACTGGACCAAAAATACAGTTTACAATGCTTTAAAATAAAAATATTTAGAATAATAATTTTATGTAAGCGGGAACAAGACATCTGCAGGTCGCAATCAATAGGCACATCAACCTTAATGGTCTTTGTTTTTCTTTAATAGTAATGAAATTGAAGCCTGATAAAGACTAGGCAGTAGCTTTGAAGTATTAAGGCACTCTGCAAATAATCAAGACAAGAATGAGCAAAGCAGACCAGAAAACCTTCTGTAAAAATTTGGTTGGAAAACCGTCCGGACCTGGTAATTTACCACTTTTCAATGTGGACACTGCTGTTTCTATCTCCTCAGCTGTAAATTCTTATTCTAAACATTCATGTATCAATTGAAGGCATATTCAAGCTATTAAAGAATGAATCAATCACAAAGGGTCTTGAGGACATTCAGAGGAGGAGAGGAGATTGTATAGCGCAGAATAGTTTGAATTGATCATTGATCTCTTTATGTATAACTGTGGCGGCACCAGACATGGTCCTTATTTGTGGGATTAAACATGAGGCGTCAGATTTGTTCATACACTCTGTACCGAGCTCGCAAGAGTAACTGTTCAGCTTGCCTGGTAGAAAGCTCATCAAATTCAGATTGGAGAAGTTGGCGCTCTTTATGCAGATCAGAGGAAGGATCCGTGGCATACTTCTGTGTGGCTATGGACTCGCTCAGGTCCCGAAGTCGCTGGGAGCGAACTCTGTTTTGGTTGGGTGTATAAGAAATCATTTGGCCACGTAGGTATGCTTTGAGAGACTCCCATATGGTAGAGCAGGACATACCTGGTGTTGAATTAGTTTCTAGGAACAAGGTGATTTCTGAAGAGATGAAATTGACAAACTCCTTATCTGAGAGTAAAATGGGGTTGAGACGCCATTGATAACACATAGGAGGTCGCTGGGGAAACTCTAGTTCAAGCACTAATGGTGAATGGTCAGAGATAACAATACTCTCGTAAGTACACTGCCGAAGGTTAGGCAGAGGTTTTTTGTCCAAAAAGAAGCAATCAATATGGGAGTATGTTTGATGAACATGAGAATAAAAGGAATACTGTCGATCTGTTGGTTGTAGGAAATACCAGCCCTCAAACATAGCATATTTCTGAAGAAAAGATTGAATGAGTAGGGAACATTTAGATGGGCCTGTAGTTCTTCGCGAGGACTTGTCAAGAACTGGGGACATTTTACAGTTGAAATCCCCCCCTAAAATCAACAAATGAGAATCTAAATTGGGAATAGCAGACAGAAAGGAAGAAATGGAACTTGTGTCATCCCCTTGGGAGCATAAACACTGGCCAAAACAAGAGGGGTAGAAAACAGTTTACCGGTTACTATGACGTATCGTCCCTTAGGATCAGCAATAACCTCAGAAGCTACAAAGGGAGTAGATTTATCAACCAAAATGGCAGCACCTCTTGATTTACTATGAACGTTAGAGTGGAACACTTGACCAAACCAGTCGCAACGTATCCTAAAATGCTCACCAGTCCTCAAGTGAGTGTCTTGTAGAATTGCAACATTTGCATTCAAACCCTTTAAGTGTGTCAGCACCCTATTTAGGTACAAGCCTAAATAGAATATGTTTCCTTCACACAGTATGTCTTTGAGAGTATGGTGTTAAACCCAAAACCACAGTCCTTCTCTTTAAAGTCTCATTTTGTGTTAGTGGATCAAGCAGCAAAAAGAGAGAAAAATACAAAATAAAAGAGAATCCCTTGTAGATGTATATCATTATATTCCCAGTCTTATAACATTGAGAGAGAAAATAAATCAAATGTATAAAGGCTCTCAGCCAAAAACCTAACCAAAAACCTAACCAAAAATCTAACCAAACACCTAACCAAAAACCTAACCAAAAATCTAACCAAACACCTAACCAAAAACCTAACTAAAAACCTAACCAAAGCAAATCGTAGTAACACGATCCCCCCCAAAAATGGTCTAGTTTGACGATTAGAAAACCTAACCAAAAACCTAAGTAAGCAAATCGTATTAGACAACTTACAGCCAAGACCAAAAAACACGATGTGTGCAACGTTGACGTTATGAGAAAGAGACATCATCAGAGCGCGCAACAGGACACTATACTGTCTACACTCGGTTTGTTGTTTATATTAAAACTCCTTCATTAAATCGACTTTAATCCAAACTAAAGTTTTGTTACTAAGGATTCCACAACGCGGTTAGCCTTTACGGCTGGGACTGCAAGTTTGTGTTCCTCTTTTTTGCATGGATTCCGCGAGTGCTATCTGGCTGTACTACAGACACCTGTCATCGTCGTGGGAAAGACTCATTGTTACCTTTTCATAAAACAACTGGTTGCAGTATAGAGCCAATCTGGATACCAAGCAGTTCCTGGGGGAAATCAACAAGTACCAACAGCTTTACACTATGGAGGAACAACATACTCCTTCGTGGAAAGATCCGACCACCTCACAAAATAACTTTAAACCGACAAAAAAATAGAAAAACAGATTCATCTACAGACAAGGACGATTTACTTACCATTGAGGCAGAGGTTAGTGCTCTGGCTGGAATCCATGCAGCATTGGAACAGTTGTGTGAGGAGATAGCAGGGCTGGAATCCATGCAACATTGGAACAGTTGTGTGAGGAGGTAGCAGGGCTGGAATCCATGCAACATTGGAACAGTTGTGTGAGGAGGTAGCAGGGCTGGAATCCATGCAGCATTGGAACAGTTGTGTGAGGAGGTAGCAGGGCTGGAATCCATGCAGCATTGGAACAGTTGTGTGAGGAGGTAGCAGGGCTGGAATCCATGCAGCATTGGAACAGTTGTGTGAGGAGGTAGCAGGGCTGGAATCCATGCAGCATTGGAACAGTTGTGTGAGGAGGTGGCAGGGCTGGAATCCATGCAGCATTGGAACAGTTGTGTGAGGAGGTAGCAGGGCTGGAATCCATGCAGCATTGGAACAGTTGTGTGAGGAGGTAGCAGGGCTGGAATCCATGCAGCATTGGAACAGTTGTGTGAGGAGGTAGCAGGGCTGGAATCCATGCAGCATTGGAACAGTTGTGTGAGGAGGTAGCAGGGCTGGAATCCATGCAGCATTGGAACAGTTGTGTGAGGAGGTAGCAGGGCTGGAATCCATGCAACATTGGAACAGTTGTGTGAGGAGGTAGCAGGGCTGGAATCCATGCAGCCTTGGAACAGTTGTGTGAGGAGGTAGCAGGGCTGGAATCCATGCAGCATTGGAACAGTTGTGTGAGGAGGTAGCAGGGCTGGAATCCATGCAGCCTTGGAACAGTTGTGTGAGGAGGTAGCAGGGCTGGAATCCATGCAGCCTTGGAACAGTTGTGTGAGGAGGTAGCAGGGCTGGAATCCATGCAGCCTTGGAACAGTTGTGTGAGGAGGTAGCAGGGCTGGAATCCATGCAGCATTGGAACAGTTGTGTGAGGAGGTAGCAGGGCTGGAATCCATGCAGCATTGGAACAGTTGTGTGAGGAGGTAGCAGGGCTGGAATCCATGCAACATTGGAACAGTTGTGTGAGGAGGTAGCAGGGCTGGAATCCATGCAGCCTTGGAACAGTTGTGTGAGGAGGTAGCAGGGCTGGAATCCATGCAGCATTGGAACAGTTGTGTGAGGAGGTAGCAGGGCTGGAATCCATGCAGCCTTGGAACAGTTGTGTGAGGAGGTAGCAGGGCTGGAATCCATGCAGCCTTGGAACAGTTGTGTGAGGAGGTAGCAGGGCTGGAATCCATGCAGCCTTGGAACAGTTGTGTGAGGAGGTAGCAGGGCTGGAATCCATGCAGCCTTGGAACAGTTGTGTGAGGAGGTAGCAGGGCTGGAATCCATGCAGCCTTGGAACAGTTGTGTGAGGAGGTAGCAGGGCTGAGGGGGGAGTTAGGAGTTCAGCCAGAGTGACATTCTCACGCTCCAAAGAGAAAACAAGACACTCACAACCAAGGTAAAAATACACAATTACAACATGGATTGTGTACTCAGGGAAAACAGGATGATGAAGGAGACGCTACTAGACATACAAAGTCGTAGCATGCGTAAAAATCATTTTGTTTCTGCTATTCCTGAGGACTCATCCAATAATCCAGAGGGCAGAGATCAGAGAATTCAAGAAATCCGCCTTGAAACCTCTTATAGAGACTGTAAACAAGGTGGCTTTCCATCGAGTACACAGACTTGGAGCTCGGAGCGACAAGACCAAGGGTCCCCGACCGATCATTACAAAATTTGAACACTACCAGCAAAAGGAGCTGATCAAAATCAGAGGAAGGGAGTTTAAAGGGACCAAATTCAGTCTCAATGACAAAGGAGATGAACTAACGTTGTAAGAGACTGTATCCTGTACAAAGACAACAAAGGATGGACAGTAGACGTGCCTTTATCAATGTGTACAAACTCTTTATTGATGGACAGCTATTCCGAGACAGCTCCATAACACCGTGGCTGTACTAAATTCTACAGGGACTTCAGGTTATGAAAAAAAAGAAGGTATGGGAACTGTTTGAAATATCTGAACATTATGAAGTGGATATGAACACACGTACTCAACGACATGCTTGAAGTGGATATGAACACACACGTACTCAACGACATGCTTGCTTACAAATATGGACTTATACATACCTGATCTCTCTCTCTCTTCTCTCTGTCTCTATTGTCGAGAACTGTTTTATAATTTAATGTGTTTACTGTTTGTCTATATTTTTTATGTATTTGTCTACAAGTTTCTATATTTTAACAACAACCAAGGGGAAGATATCAGAATAGAAGCATTGGGGAATAATAACATATTGTACAGAACACATTTGTACTGTAGTGGAGTCGTCTCTAGAGTAATGCAAGGTCTCTTTCATGATCATGTGAAACGTCAATTCCTATGGAAATGCTGGGATGTGTTTTTAAAATTATCTTAAAGATAACTGTGATGGTGATACGATATGGATTACAATTCTGAATATTAAGGCTATACGCACTACATGTTACACACACACATAGACACTCAAACATGCAAATTGGCATTATTATTTATTTGGACATCACATATTGTAGTCTTACTCTAAGACAGACATCATACACAGACTCATTATATCATATCTAATATCATACACATCCACCTACTCAGATTTGTTACACATTTCATGTGTCTCAATGTTCTAACATGTGGCATTGGCTCACAGACAAACAGGCAATGGAATAGAAACAATATTGCTAGGAACCTATTTCTTGAATTCTAAATATCAGACATTTGAAAGCTCTAGTTTTGACCTTTATAATACCTCCGATGGCAGCAACTTTACAAGCACTAATTATGGTCAATTTAGCCTGAGTATCTAGTTATGGTAAGGGGTGAAATAAGTATAGCCAGTTATAATTGTAATGGTTTATCAGATTATAAAAAAAGAAGATCAGTATTTACATGGCTAAAAGAAAAGGAATATAACATATACTGTTTACAGGAAACTCACTCTACATCCTGAGATGAAGTTGTTAACAGGAAACTCACTCTACATCCTGAGATGAAGTTGTTAACAGGAAACTCACTCTACATCCTGAGATGAAGTTGTTAACAGGAAACTCACTCTACATCCTGAGATGAAGTTGTTAACAGGAAACTCACTCTACATCCTGAGATGAAGTTGTTAACAGGAAACTCACTCTACATCCTGAGATGAAGTTGTTTACAGGAAACTCACTCTACATCCTGAGATGAAGTTGTTAACAGGAAACTCACTCTACATCCTGAGATGAAGTTGTTTACAGGAAACTCACTCTACATCCTGAGATGAAGTTGTTAACAGGAAACTCACTCTACATCCTGAGATGAAGTTGTTAACAGGAAACTCACTCTACATCCTGAGATGAAGTTGTTAACAGGAAACTCACTCTACATCCTGAGATGAAGTTGTTAACAGGAAACTCACTCTACATCCTGAGATGAAGTTGTTAACAGAAAACTCACTCTACATCCTGAGATGAAGTTGTTAACAGGAAACTCACTCTACATCCTGAGATGAAGTTGTTAACAGGAAACTCACTCTACATCCTGAGATGAAGTTGTTAACAGGAAACTCACTCTACATCCTGAGATGAAGTTGTTAACAGGAAACTCACTCTACATCCTGAGATGAAGTTGTTAACAGGAAACTCACTCTACATCCTGAGATGAAGTTGTTAACAGGAAACTCACTCTACATCCTGAGATGAAGTTGTTAACAGGAAACTCACTCTACATCCTGAGATGAAGTTGTTTACAGGAAACTCACTCTACATCCTGAGATGAAGTTGTTAACAGGAAACTCACTCTACATCCTGAGATGAAGTTGCGTGGGAAAATGAGTGGGATGGTGAAATCATTTTCTGTTATGGACAAAAAGGATTCAAAGGATGTGATGACATTAATTAAAACAAACGATCTGAATGTGCAAATAACCAGGAATGATTCGCAAGGAAGGTGGATCCTTTTTGAATATAGAAGTGGACGGAAAAGAGATTTGGCTCATTAATCTATATGGTCCAAATCAGGATGATCTACACTTTGAAAACATTTATACCAATTTATTGAACTTACAGGCAACAGATGATCAAATCATTATGGTAGGAGACTACAACACAGTGTTAAATACCTCAATGGACCGTAAAGGTAATCACTCTACAAACTATCATCACCCTGCCCTTAAGGAAATCACTCTACAAACTATCATCACCCTTAAGGAAATCACTCTACAAACTATCATCACCCTTAAGGAAATCACTCTACAAACTATCATCACTGTGTCCTTAAGGTAATCACTCTACAAACTACCATCACCCTTAAGGTAATCACTCTACAAACTATCATCACCGTGCCCTTAAGGTAATCACTCTACAAACTATCATCACCATGCCCTTAAGGTAATCACTCTACAAACTATCAACACACTGCCCTTAAGGAAATCACTCTACAAACTATCATCACCCTTAAGGTAATCACTCTACAAACTATCATCACCGTGTCCTTAAGGTAATCACTCTACAAACTATCAACACCCTGCCCTTAAGGAAATCACTCTACAAACTATCATCACCCTGCCCTTAAGGAAATCACTCTACAAACTATCATCACCCTTAAGGAAATCACTCTACAAACTATCATCACCCTGCCCTTAAGGAAATCACTCTACAAACTATCATCACCGTGCCCTTAAGGTAATCACTCTACAAACTATCATCACCATGCCCTTAAGGTAATCACTCTACAAACTATCATCACCCTGCCCTTAAGGTAATCACTCTACAAACTATCATCACCCTGCCCTTAAGGAAATCACTGTACAAACTATCATCACCGTGCCCTTAAGGTAATCACTCTACAAACTATCATCACCCTTAAGGTAATCACTCTACAAACTATCATCACCGTGTCCTTAAGGTAATCACTCTACAAACTATCAACACCCTGCCCTTAAGGAAATCACTCTACAAACTATCATCACCCTGCCCTTAAGGAAATCACTCTACAAACTATCATCACCCTTAAGGTAATCACTCTACAAACTATCATCACCCTGCCCTTAAGGAAATCACTCTACAAACTATCATCACCCTTAAGGTAATCACTCTACAAACTATCATCACCCTGCCCTTAAGGTAATCACTCTACAAACTATCATCACCCTGCCCTTAAGGAAATCACTCTACAAACTATCAACACCCTGCCCTTAAGGAAATCACTCTACAAACTATCAACACCCTGCCCTTAAGGTAATCACTCTACAAACTATCATCCCCGTGCCCTTAAGGAAATCACTCTACAAACTATCATCACTGTGCCCTTAAGGTAATCACTCTACAAACTATCATCACCCTTAAGGTAATCACTCTACAAACTATCATCACCCTGCCCTTAAGGAAATCACTCTACAAACTATCATCACCGTGCCCTTAAGGTAATCACTCTACAAACTATCACCACCCTGCCCTTAAGGTAATCACTCTACAAACTATCATCACCCTTAAGGATAATCTGTCATGTTTTGTCATTTATTATCATGTCTTGTCCCTGTGCTTCCCCTTCTATTCGTTTCCCTCTGCTGGTCTTATTAGGTTCTTTCCCTCTTTCTATCCCTCTCTCTCCCCCTCCCTCTCTCACTCTCTCGCTCTCTCTTCTCTCTATCGTTCCGTTCCTGCTCCCAGCTGTTCCTATTCCCCTAATCATCATTTAGTCTTCCCACACCTGTTCCCGATCCTTTTCCCTGATTAGAGTCCCTATTTCTCTCCTTGTTTTCCGTTCCTGCCCCGTCGGATCCTCATCTATAATTCACCGTGCTGTGTCTATGTTTTGCCCTGTCGTGTCGTGTTTCCCTCAGATGCTGCGTGGTGAGCAGGTGTCTGAGTCTGCTAGGTTCAAGTGCCTTCCCGAGGCAACCTGCAGTTCTCGATCAAGTCTCCTGTCTGTTCTCGTCTTTACGAGTAGTATTATGCTTTTTGTTTTGTAAAGTTTCTTACTGGATTAAAAACTCTGTTTTCGCCAAGTCGCTTTTGGGTCCTCATTCACCTGCATAACAGAAGGATCCGACCAAGGAATGGACCCAGCGACTACAGAGGCTCGTAACACTGCCGTCGAGATCCAAGGAGCCATGCTCGGCAGACACGAGCAGGAATTGTCTGCTGCTCGCCATGCCGTGGAGAACCTGGCCGCTCAGGTTTCCGACCTCTCTGGACAGTTCCAGAGTCTTCGTCTCGTGCCACCTGTTACTTCCTGGCCTGCCGAGCCTCCAGAACCTAGGGTTAATAACCCACCTTGCTACTCCAGGCAGCCCACTGAGTGCCGCTCCTTTCTCACCCAGTGTGAGATTGTGTTCTCTCTCCAACCCAACACATACTCTAGAGAGAGAGCTCGGGTTGCTTACGTCATTTCACTCCTTACTGGCCGGGCCCGAGATTGGGGCACAGCTATCTGGGAGGCAAGGGCTGATTGTTCTAACAATTACCAGAACTTTAAAGAGGAGATGATTCGGGTTTTTGACCGTTCAGTTTTTGGTGGGGAGGCTTCTAGGGTCCTGGCTTCCCTATGCCAAGGTGATCGATCCATAACGGATTACTCTATAGAGTTTCGTACTCTTGCTGCCTCTAGTGACTGGAACGAGCCGGCGCTGCTCGCTCGTTTTCTGGAGGGACTCCACACAGTGGTCAAAGATGAGATTCTCTCTCAGGAGGTTCCTTCCTGTGTGGACTCTTTGATTGCTCTCGCCATCCGCATAGAACGACGGGTAGATCTTCGTCACCAGGCTCGTGGAAGAGAGCTCGCATCAACGGTGTTTCCCTGCTCCGCATCGCAACCATCTCCCTCCTCTGGCTCTGAGACTGAGCCCATGCAGCTGGGAGGGATTCGCATCTCGACTAAGGAGAGGGAACGGAGGATCACCAACCGCCTGTGCCTCTATTGCGGATTTGATGGACATTTTGTTAATTCATGTCCAGTAAGAGGCCAGAGCCCATCAGTAAGCGGAGGGCTACTGGTGAGCGCTACTACTCAGGTCTCTTCATCTAGATCTTGTACTACTATGTCGGTCCATCTACGCTGGACCGGTTCGGGTGCTACATGCAGTGCCTTGATTGACTCTGGGGCTGAGGGTTGTTTCATGGACGAAGCATGGGTTCGGAAACATAACATTCCTTTCAGACAGTTAGACAAGCCTACGCCCATGTTTGCCTTAGATGGTAGTCATCTTCCCAGTATCAAATTTGAGACACTACCTTTAACTCTCACAGTATCTGGTAACCACAGTGAGACTATTTCTTTTTTGATTTTTCGTTCACCTTTCACACCTGTTGTTTTGGGTCATCCCTGGCTAGTATGTCATAATCCTTCTATTAATTGGTCTTGTAATTCTATCCTATCCTGGAACGTATCTTGTCATGTGAAGTGCTTAATGTCTGCCATCCCTCCCATTTCTTCTGTCCCCACTTCTCAGGAGGAACCTGGCGATTTGACAGGAGTGCCGGAGGAATATCATGATCTGCGCACGGTCTTCAGTCGGTCCCGAGCCAACTCCCTTCCTCCTCACCGGTCGTATGATTGTAGTATTGATCTCCTTCCGGGGACCACTCCTCCTCGGGGTAGACTATACTCTCTGTCGGCTCCCGAACGTAAGGCTCTCGAGGATTATTTATCTGTGTCTCTTGACGCCGGTACCATAGTGCCTTCTTCCTCTCCGGCCGGGGCGGGGTTCTTTTTGTTAAGAAGAAGGACGGTACTCTGCGCCCCTGCGTGGATTATCGAGGGCTGAATGACATAACGGTTAAGAATCGTTATCCGCTTCCCCTTATGTCATCAGCCTTCGAGATTCTGCAGGGAGCCAGGTGCTTTACTAAGTTGGACCTTCGTAACGCTTACCATCTCGTGCGCATCAGAGAGGGGGACGAGTGGAAAACGGCGTTTAACACTCCGTTAGGGCATTTTGAGTACCGGGTTCTGCCGTTTGGTCTCGCCAATGCGCCAGCTGTTTTTCAGGCATTAGTTAATGATGTTCTGAGAGACATGCTGAACATCTTTGTTTTTGTCTATCTTGACGATATCCTGATTTTTTCACCGTCACTCGAGATTCATGTTCAGCACGTTCGACGTGTTCTACAGCGCCTTTTAGAGAATTGTCTCTACGTAAAGGCTGAGAAGTGTTCTTTTCATGTCTCCTCCGTTACTTTTCTCGGTTCCGTTATTTCCGCTGAAGGCATTCAGATGGATTCCGCTAAGGTCCAAGCTGTCAGTGATTGGCCCGTTCCAAGGTCACGTGTCGAGTTGCAGCGCTTTTTAGGTTTCGCTAATTTCTATCGGCGTTTCATTCGTAATTTCGGTCAAGTTGCTGCCCCTCTCACAGCTCTTACTTCTGTCAAGACGTGTTTTAAGTGGTCCGGTTCCGCCCAGGGAGCTTTTGATCTTCTAAAAGAACGTTTTACGTCCGCTCCTATCCTCGTTACTCCTGACGTCACTAGACAATTCATTGTCGAGGTTGACGCTTCAGAGGTAGGCGTGGGAGCCATTCTATCCCAGCGCTTCCAGTCTGACGATAAGGTTCATCCTTGCGCTTATTTTTCTCATCGCCTGTCGCCATCTGAGCGCAACTATGATGTGGGTAACCGTGAACTGCTCGCCATCCGCTTAGCCCTAGGCGAATGGCGACAGTGGTTGGAGGGGGCGACCGTTCCTTTTGTCGTTTGGACAGACCATAAGAACCTTGAGTACATCCGTTCTGCCAAACGACTTAATGCCCGTCAAGCTCGTTGGGCGTTGTTTTTCGCTCGTTTCGAGTTTGTGATTTCTTACCGTCCGGGTAGCAAGAACACCAAGCCTGATGCCTTATCCCGTCTGTTTAGTTCTTCTGTGGCTTCTACTGATCCCGAGGGGATTCTTCCTTATGGGCGTGTTGTCGGGTTGACAGTCTGGGGAATTGAAAGACAGGTTAAGCAAGCACTCACGCACACTGCGTCGCCGCGCGCTTGTCCTAGTAACCTCCTTTTCGTTCCTGTTTCCACTCGTCTGGCTGTTCTTCAGTGGGCTCACTCTGCCAAGTTAGCTGGTCATCCCGGTGTTCGAGGCACTCTTGCGTCTATTCGCCAGCGATTTTGGTGGCGGACTCAGGAGCGTGACACGCGCCGTTTCGTGGCTGCTTGTTCGGACTGCGCGCAGACTAAGTCGGGTAACTCTCCTCCTGCCGGTCGTCTCAGACCGCTCCCCATTCCTTCTCGACCATGGTCTCACATCGCCCTAGACTTCATTACCGGTCTGCCTTTGTCTGCGGGGAAGACTGTGATTCTTACGGTTGTCGATAGGTTCTCTAAGGCGGCACATTTCATTCCCCTCGCTAAACTTCCTTCCGCTAAGGAGACGGCACAAATCATTATCGAGAATGTGTTCAGAATTCATGGCCTCCCGTTAGACGCCGTTTCAGACAGAGGCCCGCAATTCACATCACAATTTTGGAGGGAGTTCTGTCGTTTGATTGGTGCGTCCGTCAGTCTCTCTTCCGGGTTTCATCCCCAGTCTAACGGTCAAGCAGAGAGGGCCAATCAGACGATTGGTCGCATACTACGCAGCCTTTCTTTCAGAAACCCTGCGTCTTGGGCAGAACAGCTCCCCTGGGCAGAATACGCTCACAACTCGCTTCCTTCGTCTTCTACCGGGTTATCTCCGTTTCAGAGTAGTCTGGGTTACCAGCCTCCTCTGTTCTCATCCCAGCTTGCCGAGTCCAGCGTTCCCTCCGCTCAAGCGTTTGTCCAACGTTGTGAGCGCACCTGGAGGAGGGTGAGGTCTGCACTTTGCCGCTACAGGGCACAGACTGTGAGAGCCGCCAATAAACGCAGGATTAAGAGTCCAAGGTATTGTTGCGGCCAGAGAGTGTGGCTTTCCACTCGCAACCTTCCTCTTACGACAGCTTCTCGTAAGTTGACTCCGCGGTTCATTGGTCCGTTCCGTGTCTCCCAGGTCGTCAATCCTGTCGCTGTGCGACTGCTTCTTCCGCGACATCTTCGTCGCGTCCATCCTGTCTTCCATGTCTCCTGTGTCAAGCCCTTTCTTCGCACCCCCGTTCGTCTTCCCTCCCCCTCCCGTCCTTGTCGAGAGCGCACCTATTTACAAGGTACATAAGATCATGGACATGCGTTCTCGGGGACGGGGTCACCAATACTTAGTGGATTGGGAGGGTTACGGTCCTGAGGAGAGGAGTTGGGTTCCGTCTCGGGACGTGCTGGATCGTTCACTCATTGATGATTTCCTCCGTTGCCGCCAGGATTCCTCCTCGAGTGCGCCAGGAGGCGCTCGGTGAGTGGGGGGGTACTGTCATGTTTTGTCATTTATTATCATGTCTTGTCCCTGTGCTTCCCCTTCTATTCGTTTCCCTCTGCTGGTCTTATTAGGTTCTTTCCCTCTTTCTATCCCTCTCTCTCCCCCTCCCTCTCTCACTCTCTCGCTCTCTCTTCTCTCTATCGTTCCGTTCCTGCTCCCAGCTGTTCCTATTCCCCTAATCATCATTTAGTCTTCCCACACCTGTTCCCGATCCTTTTCCCTGATTAGAGTCCCTATTTCTCTCCTTGTTTTCCGTTCCTGCCCCGTCGGATCCTCATCTATAATTCACCGTGCTGTGTCTATGTTTTGCCCTGTCGTGTCGTGTTTCCCTCAGATGCTGCGTGGTGAGCAGGTGTCTGAGTCTGCTAGGTTCAAGTGCCTTCCCGAGGCAACCTGCAGTTCTCGATCAAGTCTCCTGTCTGTTCTCGTCTTTACGAGTAGTATTATGCTTTTTGTTTTGTAAAGTTTCTTACTGGATTAAAAACTCTGTTTTCGCCAAGTCGCTTTTGGGTCCTCATTCACCTGCATAACATAATCACTCTACAAACTATCATCACCATGCCCTTAAGGTAATCACTCTACAAACTATCATCACCATGCCCTTAAGGTAATCACTCTACAAACTATCATCACCCTGCCCTTAAGGTAATCACTCTACAAACTATCATCACCGTGTCCTTAAGGTAATCACTCTACAAACTATCAACACCCTGCCCTTAAGGAAATCACTCTACAAACTATCATCACCCTGCCCTTAAGGTAATCACTCTACAAACTATCATCACCATGCCCTTAAGGTAATCACTCTACAAACTATCATCACCCTGCCCTTAAGGTAATCACTCTACAAACTATCATCACCGTGTCCTTAAGGTAATCACTCTACAAACTATCAACACCCTGCCCTTAAGGAAATCACTCTACAAACTATCATCACCCTGCCCTTAAGGAAATCGCTCTACAAACTATCATCACCCTTAAGGTAATCACTCTACAAACTATCATCACCCTGCCCTTAAGGAAATCACTCTACAAACTATCATCACCCTTAAGGTAATCACTCTACAAACTATCATCACCCTGCCCTTAAGGTAATCACTCTACAAACTATCATCACCCTGCCCTTAAGGAAATCACTCTACAAACTATCAACACCCTGCCCTTAAGGAAATCACTCTACAAACTATCAACACCCTGCCCTTAAGGTAATCACTCTACAAACTATCATCCCCGTGCCCTTAAGGAAATCACTCTACTAACTATCATCACCGTGCCCTTAAGGTAATCACTCTACAAACTATCATCACCCTTAAGGTAATCACTCTACAAACTATCATCACCCTGCCCTTAAGGAAATCACAAATATTATGGACACGTTAGAAATAGTGGATATTTGGAGACTAAAAACACTGACCTAGTGAGATATACATGGAGGAGAATTAATCAAGCTAGTCGTCATGACTACTTTCTTGTCTCTTTCTCTCTTGCATCAAAGGTTAAAACAGTTTTAATAGGAGACAGAATGCGATCGGATCATCATCTAATTGGCATTCAAATAACTCTTATAGATTTTCCTCGTGGAAATGTAATCAAAGTTTACTGGAGGACAACTTATTTTTAACTACAACAAAATAATTTATAACTGAAGTTTTCCAGTATAATATAGGTTCAGAAAATCCCCTTATTGTTAGGGATACCTTTAAATGTACCAATATAATATAATATAATATAATATAATATAATATAATATAATATTATACAATATAATAATATAATAATAAAAAAGCAGTTTCTGGCTGAAGAGACAAGACTAACAAGAGAAATCCATGAACTAATAGTACAGATACATAGCAATAAAAACGATACTACAGAGATACAAAAAAATAACTTGAGGAACTTATTCTAGAATGATCTAGTCTAATTTATAACAAAAATAAAGCAAACTGGATGGAACATGGAGAAAAATGCATAGAATTCTCCCTGAATCTCCAATACAGAAACACAAACTCCGAATTATATTATAAAAGAGGAAGCTAAATATTTTAGGCAGATGTTCTCTTTTCCGTCTCATCCTCTCCCACTGAATGAAGATTACGGTAAGGAATTCTTTCCAAATAATATTTAAAAAATGGAAAATTAACAAATGTACAGAAAGATCAGTGCGAAGGCCAAATTACAGAGGAATAACTTTTTTTGAGGCTATAAAATCTTTTCAGTCTGGAAAACTCCAGGCCTTGATGACATACCGGTAGAGGTATATCAAGTATTTTTTTATATACTAAAACTAGATTGTTTTAACTACTCCTGTAGAAATGGTAGTCTGTCAGGTACTCAGCAGGAAGATCTGATTTCTCTATTATTAAAACAAGACCCAGATGGCAAATATAAAGACCCAGTCTATCTAAAAAACTGGAGGCCCCTTACTCTTCAAAGTTGTGATGCAAAAATACTAGCAAAATGCATAGCACTCAGAATAAAGGTGTTTTACCAGGTATTGTTCATCCTGATCAGACAGACTTTTTACATGGATGATACATTGGATACATATGAAAACTACTAGAAATAATAGAACATCATGAAACATGTAAGAAGCCAGGAATGGTATTTATTGCGGATTTTGAAAAGGCATTTGATAAAGTAATACTGGATTTTATTTATAAATGCCTGTATTTCTTCAATTTCGGTAATTATCTTATAAAAAATAATGTATAGCAACCCAAGGTGTAAAATAGTAAATAACGGCTACTTCACAGAGAGTTTTGAATTGTCAAGAGGAGTTAAACAAGGGTGTCCGCTGTCACCATATCTATTCGTTATGGCCATCTAAATGCTAGCTATTAAAATCTAATCCAATAACAACATTAGAGGATTAGAAATGCAAGGCTTAAAAACAAAGTCTGCGAGCTAGATCCCTGAAATGTCTCATTAAAAATCTAGATAACTTTTCTGTACTCTCTGGACTAAAGCCTAATCATGATAAATGTATGGTTGAGGGACAGCTATTGGGGAACTGTGGGTGTCAGATCTCCCCAAGGAGATGTGGGTGTGGAGTCAGGTGCAGGAGAAACAAGTTCCAAAGAAAATGATGTTTTATTTAACTAGCTCAAAAAACAACAGGACACCGGACTACAGTAATAGCCATGAAAATCCCACTCAGACACAGTCCAGGGAAAACCCCACTCAGACACAGTCCAGGGAAAACCCCACTCAGACACAGTCCAGGGAAAACCCCACTCAGACACAGTCCAGGGAAAACCCCACTCAGACACAGTCCAGGGAAAACCCCACTCAGACACAGTCCAGGGAAAACCCCACTCAGACACAGTCCATGGAAAACCCCACTCAGACACAGTCCAGGGAAAACCCCACTCAGACACAGTCCAGGGAAAACCCCACTCAGACACAGTCCAGGGAAAACCCCACTCAGACACAGTCCAGGGAAAACCCCACTCAGACACAGTCCAGGGAAAACCCCACTCAGACACAGTCCAGGGAAAACTCACCTGTAGAACCTGAGCTAATAAAACGAAACCTAAACTAACTGACAGTTCAAACAAAAACAATCCCGCACAAAAACCCAAAGGAAATGTTGAATTAAATACCCCCCTTAAATAAAAAATAGATTTTACCTTTATTTAACTAGGTAAGTGAGTTAAGAACAAATTCTTATTTTCAATGAAAGCCTAGGAACAGTGGGTTATCTGCCTGTTCAGGGGCAGAACAACAGATTTGTACCTTGCAACCTTCCGGTTACTAGTCCAACGCTCTAACCACCAGGCTACCCTGCCACCCCAAATGAAAGCAGGTGAAACACAAAACAGACATAACCAAAATAAAATATAAAAGAATCGGTGGCAGCTACTACACCGGCAACGATGAGCGCCGAGCGCCGCCCGAACATGGAGAGGAGGAGGTCGGTGGATGTCGTGACAGTGGGGGGATCTTGGAGGGTTTGGGTTTCACAGGATTGTGATCTGAAAGGGGGAAACTGTGACATGTTTTCTGTCACTGTCATGCACACACACCCACCCGCATAGGGATGGCTCTGTTGCGGAAAGACTGGTGCATGTTTGGTGGTGTCTTGATGCTGTGTTGTTTGTCCTTCATGTTCTTGTACATTGGTGTTGCACCTTCCTTGTGTTTTTTTGTAATAGATAGTTATTTGAAAAAATAAAAAATAAAAAAAGGTGTGTGCAACATTGGACATTTGCTGGGCATAAATGACGTTCAAAACCTTTCAAATGGAAGTGAAGACCAACAAAAAACTCGGAACTTTTACTGTTTACTGGATCGATACAAACGGATGCAGTAAACAAATAACCAAAACTATTTTGAGTCACTATGTAAACAAACTGAATAGCTGAATGAGACAGCCTAGAAACACAGGAGTTAAGGAAAACCTTGATACAATGAAATTAAAATGACTGAATGCTTGTAAAACCAAGCACACTAGATGATCAAAACAGTAGATCACATCAAATAAGCCAGAATGGGTTCGCAAACTCCCCAACTATACAAGAATAGTATGTTATTACTAAACATAAGTATACCACAGGTGGGCTACTTACTATCCACAGTTCGCAAGCAACAGTTGTTGATCTATGAGCATCTTCAAGACTTCTTGATGTGATGTTGAATGTGAGCCATAGCCTCCTCCAGAGACTCAAATGTGTAGTCTTTACCATCATGAGAAAGCCATAATCTGCCAGGAATCACAGTCCATGCTTCCACCCTGGACGGTCCAGTAGTAGTCGTTTGGCCTGAAAACTGCACGCTGCCTGGACACAGTAGGGGGAGTAGTCCTGATAGATAGAGAAGCTCTGTCCTTGAAAGCTCAGAGTGGTATTGTGGGCTCATTGGAGAATCTCTATTTTCTCATGGAAAAAGTGCACTTGAAGAATTATATCACAGGGCCTCTCACCATCCCGGGGCTTTGGGGTGCAGTGACCGGTGGGCACGATCAATAAGGGGCTTCTCATCCAAGGCAAGAACATCCTTCCGCAGCCCAGAAAGGAGGTCTGTGGCGCGAGGCATTTCCTCTGACTCTCTAAATCCCTCTAAACTCAGACAACTCTTCTGTACCTTTTTCAGATCCACAGTCAGGAGTTTCACGACAGCCTCCAGGGAGGTGGTTAGTTGGAGACATTGGTAACGGAGGTTTCCAGTGCTACAATCATCGTAGTGTGCAACTCTGTTGTTGTTTGATTGCTGGCACAGGATGGTTAGATCGGCTTTTAAAGTATCAGAAACCTCCTGTACTCGGGCCTCAATCAGAGCAACTACCTACCTTTCATTTCAACAGAGCGTAGTAGTAGTTTGATGGCCTCAATCATAGCAACTACCTACCTTTCATTTCAACAGAGCGTAGTAGTAGTTTGATGGCCTCAAGAATGTTCATTTCAGCGCCGCCAGACCAGCCGCACCCCCAGGTAAAGTGTGAGTCCCCGGGCCCTCAGACTCAGGAGAAGGTGGTAATGAGAGTGGGTCTTTTAGGCCGGGTTTTCTCAAAGTCATGTTTTTGGCCTAATGTTTCGTTGACATGCTGACATTCGAAAGCAAAGTAGTCTTGGTTTTTACGGAGAGGGATCACCAAACTAATATTTGAAAATATATTTGCAAAATTCACATAAAATGTAAGAATACTGTGGGAGCAAACGGAAAACACGTCAGTCGCACATGGTGCCCCTCCAACCCTGACAGTAAATGTCAGTAAGACCAAAATAATGGTGTTCCAAAAAAGTTCCAGTCACCAGGACCACAAATACAAATTCAATCTAGACACCGTTGCCCTAGAGCACACAAAAAACTATACACACCTTGACCTAAACATCAGCGCCACAGGTACGGAACTTCCACAAAGCTGTGAACGAGCTGAGAGACAAAGCAAGAAGGGGCTTCTATGCCATCAAAGGGAACATAACATTCAAGAAACCAATTAGGACCTGGCAAAAATACTTGAATCAGTTATGGAGGTCACCAATCAAGAATTCACAAAATGGGACAAACACCA
This sequence comes from Oncorhynchus gorbuscha, assembly GCF_021184085.1. Classification (NCBI taxonomy): domain Eukaryota; kingdom Metazoa; phylum Chordata; class Actinopteri; order Salmoniformes; family Salmonidae; genus Oncorhynchus; species Oncorhynchus gorbuscha. Next base: position 75,496,140 of record NC_060186.1, on the reverse strand, counting down.
AATTGAGACTCTGCATGCAGAATTCTTCAAAAATATCCTCAGTGTACAATGTAAAACACCAAATAATGCATGCAGAGCAGAATTAGGCCCATACCCACTAATTATCAAAATCCAGAAAAGAGCCGTTAAATTCTACAACCACCTAAAAGGAAGCGATTCCCAAACCATAAAAAAAACATCACCTACAGAGAGATGAACCTGGAAAAGAGTCCTCTAAGCAAGCTGGTCCTGGGGCTCTGTTCACAAACACAAACAGACCCCACAGAGCACCAGGACAGAAACACAATTAGAACCAACCAAAAACAAAAAGATAATTACTTGACTCATTGGAAAGAATTAACCAAAGAACAGAGCAAACTAGAATGAGAGAACACCGTGGCAGAATACCTGTCCAATGTAACTGACCCAAACTTAAGGAAAGCTTTGACGGCAGCGTAGCCTAGTGGTAAGAGCGTTGGGCTAGCAACCGGAAGGTTGAGAGTTCAAACCCCCGAGCTGACAAGGTACAAATCTGTCGTTCTGAACAGGCAGTTAACCCACTGTTCCCAGGCCATCATTGAAAATAAGAATATGTTCTTAACTGACTTGCCTGGTTAAATAAAGGTTAAAAAAAAATTAAAAGACTCGCTATTGAGAAGGTTCTCAAGAGAAGACAGGCTATGTGCACACTGCCCACAAAATGAGGTGTAAACTGAGCTGCACTTCCTAACCTCCTGCCAAATGTATGACCATATTAGAAACACATTTCCCTCAGATTACACAGATCCACAAATAATTTTTATAAAAAGAGAGAGAGAGACAGACAGACAGACACAGCGAGAGAGAGAGCAAGAGAGAGAGAGAGATCTTTAGAATTAGAACACCTGCTCAAGTCAGAGAGTTCTATTGGTGATTTATCAGAGCAGCCTGTGACACTGTGACATATGGACCGTTGGACTGACACCGACCTCAATCCATTCTACTGCAAAAAAAAGAAAGACAGAAAAGAAACACAGAAAATTACCTGTTACATCATTTTCCACATGGAAACTTATTTCAGGCACATTTTCTAATTATCAACCCGTTTTCTTCACATGTCCAACAGTTGAAGTGTAGCTATGATGTGATTTTCCTTTTTCACATGACTATATTAGCCACTGAACTCTGTAATGTTAATACTGTTTATGAACTACAAGTCAGACTTAATGTGTTAATACTGTTTCTGAACAATAAGTCAGACTTATATGGTTCTGGCTAAAACCTTAGTTAACTACCGAGGGAGAGGGACTTGGCAATCGATGTTTTATAACCAACACTGATCGCTAGATTATCAGAAAGCCAGAATAAATGATTAAAACAGTACCCGAGTCTAGTTTAGAAGAAGGCTTGGTGAAATAGAATAAGATCCTGTGAAATAGAGTTACCTATTAGGTTTGATAGCTGCCAGTTTGTTGTTTTGGAAGTTGGATCTATTCCGTTGGGGGCTTTAAAAGTGTTCTTGCACTACGATACTGAACATGCAGAACTAGGAAACGTTCGTGGCAGGCATTGTTGTCACCTTAGCTTGCCACGTAACTTCTGAGTGATAGGAACAACGAGCACCACCACCGATTAGCCTATACTACTGCGCACACACCCATTGTTACCTTGACAACAAGCGTAGCCATGTCAGCAAATGACTTCTGTCTGAACACACCACAGCAGGTTGGTGGCTACTTAAATGGAGGAGAAAGGACTTGTTGTAATGGCTGGAGCATTGTGTTTTGATGCGATTCCATTTTCACAGTTTCAGACATTATTATGAGCTGTCCTTCCCTCAGCAGCCTCCACTGACACACACACAAATCCGATTTGGTAACATCCTGTTTGGTCAGTCAGTGTTCCCAAACAGATTTGAAAAACAGAACTGATATGAGCATTAAGGCCTGCAGTGTAAACAAGGCTTAAGAGTCTGCTGGCAGCCAGCTAGATTCTTCTCTCTCTGTGCCCTCCCTCTATCAGGTATTATTTAAAACACCTGTTATCATCTCTAACGGGACTCAACTGTGTCCCTACCCAGTCACACAGGAAATACCTAACTGAATTGGGAATACTAGATTTCACCATTTCAGGCTGTATTCACAATACGCACGGTCACGCTTTCTCAGGTGGACTCTGCATTAAAGATGTCCGGGACATTGCACAACCCACAACTATTTTTCTCTGTGTCATCCTCCATCCCACCATTAAACCTTTACGTCCATCCCTCCCTTGATCCCTACCTACCTCCCTCTTTCCCTCCATCCTTCTGTCTGTCTGTCTGTCTGTCTGTCTGTCTGTCTGTCTGTCTGTCTGTCTGTCTGTCTGTCTGTCTGTCTGTCTGTCTGTCTGTCTGTCTGTCTGTCTGTCTGTCTGTCTGTCTGTCTGTCTGTCTGTCTGTCTGTCTGCCTGCCTGCCTGCCTGCCTGTCTGTCTGTCTGTCTGTCTGTCTGTCTGTCTGTCTGTCTGTCTGTCTGTCTGTCTGTCTGTCTGTCTGTCTGTCTGTCTGCCTGCCTGCCTGCCTGCCTGGCTGTCTGTAGTCCCAGATATGTATGGTTCTATTGTGGGATCTATACCTTTGGTTCCATTGCGCCAGACAAGCTCAGAAATAACATGTTATTTGACCCGAGGTCTGTAACTCACATCAGTATTGTATTATGTAGTTTTTACACAGGTGCCTGCGGATCTGTGCAAACTGGTAGCTCTTGTATCTTCACCTTAAGGACATAGTGTCCCTGAGAGGCATTATCTCACTGTAACGTAGCCAGTAATATATCATGACAAGCAAAACTTCTGAGAAGACAGACAATAGCAGACAGACAGACAGACAGACAGACAGACAGACAGACAGACAGACAGACAGACAGACAGACAGACAGACAGACAGACAGACAGACAGACAGACAGACAGACAGACAGACAGACAGACAGACAGACAGACAGACAGACAGACAGACAGACAGACAGACAGACAGACAGACAGACAGACAGACAGACTGAAAATATTTGAATGACTAGTAGAGAGCAATGTGTAAGACTGACTGGGTGTTGCTACCTTGGTCTAGCTGGCTGACTGGATGTTGCTACCTTGGTCTAGCTGACTGACTGGGTGTTTCTACCTTGGTCTAGCTGGCTGACTGGATGTTGCTACCTTGGTCTAGCTGACTGACTGGGTGTTTCTACCTTGGTCTAGCTGACTGACTGGGTGTTGCTACCTTGGTCTAGCTGACTGACTGGGTGTTGCTACCTTGGTCTAGCTGACTGACTGGGTGTTTCTACCTTGGTCTAGCTGACTGACTGGGTGTTGCTACCTTGGTCTAGCTGACTGACTGGGTGTTGCTACCTTGGTCTAGCTGACTGACTGGGTGTTGCTACCTTGGTCTAGCTGACTGACTGGGTGTTGCTACCTTGGTCTAGCTGACTGACTGGGTGTTGCTACCTTGGTCTAGCTGACTGACTGGGTGTTGCTACCTTGGTCTAGCTGACTGACTGGGTGTTTCTACCTTGGTCTAGCTGACTGACTGGGTGTTGCTACCTTGGTCTAGCTGACTGACTGGGTGTTTCTACCTTGGTCTAGCTGACTGACTGGGTGTTGCTACCTTGGTCTAGCTGACTGACTGGGTGTTGCTACCTTGGTCTAGCTGACTGACTGGGTGTTTCTACCTTGGTCTAGCTGACTGACTGGGTGTTGCTACCTTGGTCTAGCTGGCTGACTGGATGTTGCTACCTTGGTCTAGCTGACTGACTGGATGTTGCTACCTTGGTCTAGCTGACTGACTGGATGTTGCTACCTTGGTCTAGCTGACTGACTGGGTGTTGCTACCTTGGTCTAGCTGACTGACTGGGTGTTGCTACCTTGGTCTAGCTGACTGACTGGGTGTTGTTCCTCTGTGTGTCGTGGGTGGCCTGAGCAGGGAGCAGGTCACAGCAGAGCCAGGGCTGTATGAGGTGAACCAACAGAGAGGATCAGGGCTGTATGAGGTGAACCCAGAGAGAGGATCAGGGCTGTATGAGGTGAACCCAGAGAGAGGATCAGGGCTGTGTCTGTGCCAAGCAGAGCCAGGGCTGTATGAGGTGAACCAACAGAGAGGATCAGGGCTGTATGAGGTGAACCCAGAGAGAGGATCAGGGCTGTATGAGGTGAACCCAGAGAGAGGATCAGGGCTGTATGAGGTGAACCCAGAGAGAGGATCAGGGCTGTGTCTGTGCCAAGCAGAGCCAGGGCTGTATGAGGTGAACCAACAGAGAGGATCAGGGCTGTATGAGGTGAACCCAGAGAGAGGATCAGGGCTGTATGAGGTGAACCCAGAGAGAGGATCAGGGCTGTATGAGGTGAACCCAGAGAGAGGATCAGGGCTGTATGAGGTGAACCCAGAGAGAGGATCAGGGCTGTATGAGGTGAACCCAGAGAGAGGATCAGGGCTGTATGAGGTGAACCCAGAGAGAGGATCAGGGCTGTATGAGGTGAACCCAGAGAGAGGATCAGGGCTGTATGAGGTGAACCCAGAGAGAGGATCAGGGCTGTATGAGGTGAACCCAGAGAGAGGATCAGGGCTGTATGAGGTGAACCAACAGAGAGGATCAGGGCTGTATGAGGTGAACCCAGAGAGAGGATCAGGGCTGTATGAGGTGAACCCAGAGAGAGGATCAGGGCTGTATGAGGTGAACCAACAGAGAGGATCAGGGCTGTATGAGGTGAACCCAGAGAGAGGATCAGGGCTGTATGAGGTGAACCCAGAGAGAGGATCAGGGCTGTATGAGGTGAACCAACAGAGAGGATCAGGGCTGTATGAGGTGAACCCAGAGAGAGGATCAGGGCTGTATGAGGTGAACCCAGAGAGAGGATCAGGGCTGTATGAGGTGAACCCAGAGAGAGGATCAGGGCTGTATGAGGTGAACCCAGAGAGAGGATCAGGGCTGTATGAGGTGAACCCAGAGAGAGGATCAGGGCTGTATGAGGTGAACCCAGAGAGAGGATCAGGGCTGTATGAGGTGAACCCAGAGAGAGGATCAGGGCTGTATGAGGTGAACCCAGAGAGAGGATCAGGGCTGTATGAGGTGAACCCAGAGAGAGGATCAGGGCTGTATGAGGTGAACCCAGAGAGAGGATCAGGGCTGTATGAGGTGAACCAACAGAGAGGATCAGGGCTGTATGAGGTGAACCCAGAGAGAGGATCAGGGCTGTATGAGGTGAACCCAGAGAGAGGATCAGGGCTGTATGAGGTGAACCAACAGAGAGGATCAGGGCTGTATGAGGTGAACCCAGAGAGAGGATCAGGGCTGTATGAGGTGAACCCAGAGAGAGGATCAGGGCTGTATGAGGTGAACCCAGAAAGAGGATCAGGGCTGTATGAGGTGAACCCAGAGAGAGGATCAGGGCTGTATAAGGTGAACCAACAGAGAGGATCGGGGCTGTGTCTGTGCCAAGCAGAGCAGGGCAGGAGATAAGCCTCTGTAGTTTACGCCTGGGAACGCGGCTTATCACCCAGTAGACTGGCAGCGTCTGGGGGTCTGAGTGCAGCATTAAGAGACCTCCGGGCCTCAATCTCTCATCTAACCCAACCTGGCCTGGTCCCAGTAGACTGGCAGTGTCTGGGGGTCTGAGTGCAGCATTAAGAGACCTCCGGGCCTCAATCTCTCATCTAACCCAAAATGGCCTGGTCCCAGTCTCATCTAACCCAACCTGGCCTGGTCCCAGTCTCCAACAGGCATCAAAACACTCTCCTCTGTTCAACATCGTCTAACCTCTCCTGGCCTGGTCCCAGTCTCCAACAGACCTCAAAACACTCTCCTCTGTTCAACATCGTCTAACCTCTCCTGGCCTGGTCCCAGTCTCCAACAGACCCCAAAACACTCTCCTCTGTTCAACATCGTCTAACCTCTCCTGGCCTGGTCCCAGTCTCCAACAGGCATCAAAATACTCTGGGGCTCTGTGTGAGGCTCTGTGTGGGGCTCTTTGTGGGGCTCTGTGTGGGGCTCTGTGTGGGGCTCTGTGTGGGGCTCTTTGTGGAACTCTGTGTGGGGCTCTGTGTGGGGCTCTGTGTGAGGCTCTTTGTGGAACTCTGTGTGGGGCTCTGTGTGAGGCTCTTTGTGGAACTCTGTGTGGGGCTCTGTGTGGGGCTCTTTGTGGAACTCTGTGTGGGGCTCTGTGTGGGGCTCTGTGTGAGGCTCTTTGTGGAACTCTGTGTGGGGCTCTGTGTGAGGCTCTTTGTGGAACTCAGTGTGGGGCTCTGTGTGAGGCTCTTTGTGGAACTCTGTGTGGGGCTCTGTGTGAGGCTCTTTGTGGAACTCTGTGTGGGGCTCTGTGTGAGGCTCTGTGTGGGGCTCTGTGTGGGGCTCTTTGTGGAACTCTGTGTGGGGCTCTGTGTGAGGCTCTTTGTGGAACTCTGTGTGGGGCTCTGTGTGAGGCTCTGTGTGGGGCTCTGTGTGGGGCTCTTTGTGGAACTCTGTGTGGGGCTCTGTGTGAGGCTCTTTGTGGAACTCTGTGTGGGGCTCTGTGTGGGGCTCTTTGTGGAACTCTGTGTGGGGCTCTTTGTGGGGCTCTGTGTGAGGCTCTTTGTGGGGCTCTGTGTGAGGCTCTGTGTGGGGCTCTGTGTGGGGCTCTTTGTGGAACTCTGTGTGGGGCTCTGTGTGAGGCTCTTTGTGGAACTCTGTGTGGGGCTCTGTGTGGGGCTCTTTGTGGAACTCTGTGTGGGGCTCTTTGTGGGGCTCTGTGTGAGGCTCTTTGTGGGGCTCTGTGTGAGGCTCTTTGTGGGGCTCTGTGTGAGGCTCTTTGTGGGGCTCTGTGTGAGGCTCTTTGTGGGGCTCTGTGTGGGGCTCTGTGGGGGCTCTGTGTGAGGCTCTGTGTGGGACTCTGTGTGGGGCTCTGTGGGGGCTCTGTGTGAGGCTCTGGGTGGGACTCTGTGTGAGACTGTGTGAGAGTCTGTGTGAGACTCTGTGAGGGACACTGTGTGAGACTGTGTGAGACTGTGTGAGACTCTGTGAGACTCTGTGTGAGACTCTGTGAGGGACACTGTGTGAGACTCTGTGAGTGACACTGTGTGAGACTGTGAGGGACAGTGTGTGAGACTCTGTGAGGGACACTGTGTGAGACTGTGAGGGACAGTGTGTGAGACTCTGTGAGGGACACTGTGTGAGACTGTGAGGGACAGTGTGTGAGACTCTGTGAGGGACACTGTGTGAGACTCTGTGAGGGACAGTGTGTGAGACTCTGTGAGGGACACTGTGTGAGGCGGTGTGATGAAGACAAGAGGGAGATATATACATATATACATCCACATACAGTTGAAGTCTTAGGATTTGAGTCATTAAAACTTGTTTTTCAACCACTCCACACATTTCTTGTTAAAAAAAATATAGTTTTGGCAATTCGGTTAGTACATCTACTTTGTGCATGACAAGTAATTTTTCCAACAATTGTTCACAGACAGATTATTTCACTTATAATTCACTGTATCACAATTCCAGTGGGTCATAAGTTTACATTCACTAAGTTGACTGTGCCTTTAAACAGCTTGAAAAATGCCAGATAATGATGTCATGGCTTTAGAAGCTTCTGATAGGCTAATTGACATGATTTGAGTCAATTGGAGGTGTACCTGTGGATGTATTTCAAGACCTACTTTCAAATGACTCCAACCTAAGTGTATGTAAACTTCCGACTTCAACTTTATATAGAGGGACTGTCTTCTTCCGGCAGGCCCGGTCCTTGGCCTCTGGCTCTCTGGCTCCTGATACCATTCAGTTTCCTTCTCCCCACAGAGGATAGATAGATCAAAGAAAGAGAGAGTGAGGAAGAGAGAGGGAGACAGATGGAGACACATTGAGACACAGGAAGAGAGAGTTGTACAGAGGTAGACAGAGGGGGAGAGAGGGAAAGAGAGAGGGAGACCGAGGGAGAGAGAGAGGGAGACACGGAGAGAGAGGGAGAGAGAGAGGGAGACAGATGGAGACACATTGAGACACAGGAAGAGCGAGTTGGACAGAGGGAGACAGAGGGGGAGAGAGGGAAAGAGAGAGGGAGACACAGGGGGAGATGGAGAGGGAGACCGAGGGAGAGAGAGAGGGAGACAGGGAGAGAGAGAGAGAGAGAGAGAGAGAGACACAGGGGGAGATGGAGTTAGAGGGAGACAGAGGGAGAGAGAGAGGGAGACAGGGAGAGAGAGGGAAAGAGAGAGGGAGAGAGAGAGGGAGACAGAGGGAAAGAGAGAGGGAGAGAGAGGGAGACAGAGGGAAAGAGAGAGGGAGAGAGAGAGGGAGACAGAGGGAAAGAGAGAGGGAGAGAGAGAGGGAGACAGAGGGAAAGAGAGAGGGAGAGAGAGAGGGAGACAGAGGGAAAGAGAGAGGGAGAGAGAGAGGGAGACAGAGGGAAAGAGAGAGGGAGAGAGAGAGGGAGACAGAGGGAAAGAGAGAGGGAGAGAGAGAGGGAGACAGAGGGAAAGAGAGAGGGAGAGAGAGAGGGAGACAGAGGGAAAGAGAGAGGGAGAGAGAGAGAGGGATACAGAGGGGAAGAGAGAGGGAGAGAGAGAGGGAGACAGAAGGAAAGAGAGAGGGAGATAGAGAGGGAGACAGAGGGAAAGAGAGAGGGAGAGAGACAGGGAGAGAGAGGGAAAGAGAGAGGGAGAGAGAGAGGGAGACAGAGGGAAAGAGAGAGGGAGAGAGAGAGTGAGACCGAGGGAAAGAGCGAGGGAGACCGAGGGAGAGAGAGAGGGAGAGAGGGAGACAGGGAGCGAGAGGGAAAGAGAGAGGGAGACAGAGGGAGAGGGAGATAGAGGGAGACAGAGGGAAAGAGAGAGGGAGACAGAGGGAGAGAGAGAGGGAGATAGAGGGAGACAGAGGGAAAGAGAGAGGGAGACCGAGGGAGAGAGAGAGGGAGACACGGAGAGAGAGGGAAAGAGAGAGGGAGACAGAGGGAGAGAGAGGGAAAGAGAGAGGGAGACCGAGGGAGAGAGAGAGGGAGACAGGGAGAGAGAGGGAAAAAGAGAGGGAGAGAGAGAGGGAGACAGAGGGAAAGAGAGAGGGAGACAGAGGGAGAGAGAGTGAAAGAGAGAGGGAGACAGAGAGAGAGAGAGAGGGAGACACGGAGAGAGAGGGAAAGAGAGAGGAAGACAGAGGGAGAGAGGGAAAGAGAGAGGGAGACAGAGGGAGAGAGAGGGAAAGAGAGAGGGAGACAGAGGGAGACCGAGGGGGAGACAGAGGGAGAGAGAGGGAGATAGAGGGAAAGATAGAGAGAGACAGAGGGAGAGAGAGAGGGAAAGAGAGAGGGAGACAGAGGGAGAGAGAGGGAGAGAGAGGGAGGGAGGGAGACAGATGGAGAGATAGGGAAAGAGAGTGGGACAGAGAGGGAAAGAGAGAGGGAGAGAGAGAGAGGGAAAGAGAGAGGGAGACAGACGGAGACCGCGGGGGAGACAGAGGGAGAGAGAGAGGGAGAGAGAGAGAGAGAGAGAGAGAGAGAGAGAGAGAGAGAGAGAGAGAGAGAGAGAGAGAGAGAGAGAGAAAGTCTGAATCCCATGTAGGCTTTAGAGTAAAGAGAGTTTTATCTCAGAGGGGCCATTAGATTTGGTAACCTGTCCGTCATCTGAATAAACTAATGTTGCTGTGGCAACCTTAGTAACATCTCCACCACAGAATCCACTGTTTTTGGTAGCAAGGCATGTAGGGACCGGTGTTGTTTTGAGACAGTTAGAGGAATGTTCTTTCATATGAAAGGTCACACAGATGGGTGTTTGTTAGGTAGGTGGAGGTTTGAAAGTGTTCAGGCGTTAGACAATTAGTGGTTTCATCTTGACAAATCACAAACATTCCCTGAAGGAAGGTAACGTACTAAACTCAGGTGCCTCCACTTCCAGGCTGATATGATGTGTACGTGTTCACATTAATAAACACATTGGCTGTAACCCAGGAAACATTTGTATGTTTCTCTTCTGGCAAACGTCATGGGAAATGTCATGGTGATTGGTATTGATTTGTAATGATTTGTAATGATTGGAATGGATTGGTATTGATTGGTAGTGATTGGTAGTGATTGGTAGTGATTGGTAGTGATTGGTAGTGATTGTTATTGATTGGTATTGATTGGTATTGATTGGTATTGATTGGTAATGATTTGTATTGATTGGTATTGATCGGTAATGATTGTTATTGATTGGTAATGATTGTTATTGATTGGTAATGATTGGTATTGATTGGTAATGATTGGTAATTATTTGTAATGATTGGTATTGATCGGTAATGATTGGTAATGATTTGTATTGATTGGTAATGATTGGTAATGATTGGTATTGATTGGTAATGATTGGTAATGATTGGTATTGATTGGTAATGATTGGTAATGATTGGTATTGATTGGTATTGATTGACAACAACCCTCAGCGGTCTGACGACACCAATCCTCAGCGGTCTGACAGCAACTCTCAGTGTTCTGACACCTCAGTGGTGTTCTGACACAACCCCTCCGGGTTCTGACGGCAACAACCCTCAGTGATCTGACGACAAAAACCCTCAGTGATCTGACAACACCAACCCTCAGCGGTCTGACGACACCAACCCTCAGTGTTCTGACACCAACCCTCAATGATCTGACGACAACAACCCTCAGCGGTCTGACGACACCAACCCTCAGCGGTCTGACGACACCAATCCTCAGCGGTCTGACGACAACAACCCTCAGCGGTCTGAAGACAACAAGCCTCAGCGGTCTGACGACAACAACCCTCAGTGATCTGAAGACAACAACCCTCAGCGGTCTGACGACAACAACCCTCAGTGATCTGAAAACAACAACCCTCAGCGGTCTGACGACAACAACCCTCAGCGGTCTGACGACAACAACCCTCAGTGATCTGACGACAACAACCCTCAGCGGTCTGACGACAACAACCCTCAGCGGTCTGACGACAACAACCCTCAACATTCTGACGACAACAACCCTCAGTGATCTGAAGACAACAACCCTCAGCGGTCTGACGACAACAACCCTCAGTGTACACCACTAATTCACACTGTCAACACCTTGTTGTAACTTTTCTGTGATGTGGCCCTGAGGATATAAAATGCAATATCACATGACTCCCTTCATTGACAGGCACCGTTGACGGGAAGCTATGAAATGCTTTGGCTTGCCACCAAGTATGCAATATCTAAATCATTGGCTATAGGAAAGTAACTCAGTATAGGCAGGATACACATAGCAATCAGTGATTGGTGTTTTGCTTCCATCCTCAATACAAAAATGCACTTTTTATAAATTGACTTTCCTGGGACAAAAGAAAAACAAGAAAAAAAAGAGAAAAAATGCACAAAGCGAGGTCCATACAGAAATCGCTTGTTGGGATTGGTGTGGAAGAACTTGACTGGCCTGCACAGAGCCAATCTCTCATTTCCTCAACAGCTCCACAATGCAACAGTCTGCTTCAGTGCAATACACGCACACACGCACACGCACACACACACACACACACACACACACACTGTTCATGGTGTAATTCTAGTAGTCTGGCAGTCAGTCTGGCAGTCATATCATCACGGATGTACTTTCAGGACCCTCGGGGAGTAAGAGATTATTCAGGATCCTCGAGGAGTAACAGACTATTCAGGACCCTCGGGGAGTAACAGATTATTCAGGACCCTCGGGGAGTAACAGATTATTCAGGACCCTCAGGGAGTAACAGATTATTCAGGATCCTCAGAGAGTAACAGATTATTCAGGACCCTCGGGGAGTAACAGATTATTCAGGACCCTCGGGGAGTAACAGATTATTCAGGATCCTCAGAGAGTAACAGATTATTCAGGACCCTCGGGGAGTAACAGATTATTCTGGACCCTCGGGGAGTAACAGATTATTCAGGACCCTCGGGGAGTAACAGATTATTCAGGACCCTCGGGGAGTAACAGACTATTCAGGACCCCCGGGGAGTAACAGATTATTCAGGACCCTCGGGGAGTAACAGATTATTCAGGATCCTCGGGGAGTAACAGATTATTCAGGATCCTCGGGGAGTAACAGATTATTCAGGACCCTCGGGGAGTAACAGATTATTCAGGACCCTCAGGGAGTAACAGATTATTCAGGATCCTCAGAGAGTAACAGATTATTCAGGACCCTCGGGGAGTAACAGACTATTCAGGACCCCCGGGGAGTAACAGATTATTCAGGATCCTCAGGGAGTAACAGATTATTCAGGACCCTCGGGGAGTAACAGATTATTCAGGACCCTCGGGGAGTAACAGATTATTCAGGACCCTCGGGGAGTAACAGATTATTCAGGATCCTCAGAGAGTAACAGATTATTCAGGACCCTCGGGGAGTAACAGATTGTTCAGGGAGTCACCTAAATGAAACACTATTCCCTCTGTATATAGCCTCTCTTCTGTTATTTTATTTTATCTTTAATTATTATTATGATTTTTTTTACTTATTTACTTTTGACTTTATACTGCATTGTTGGTTTAATGGCTTGTAAGTAATTATTTCACTGTAAGGTCTACCTACACCTGTTGTTTTCAGCGCATGTGACAAATACAATTTGAAGTGATTTAGTGCACAACTTTTGACCATGGCCAAAAGCGGTCTGTTTAACATCCTCACACTATATGGAGAATAGGTTGCCATTTAGGACACAACTGCAGACTAATTCTAATTTCACGTTATAATTCTATGCCTGACGGAGACGTTAGACTTGAAACGCTGCTCAATAAAACAGCGGGAGCCTTCAACGGTGTGCAGGTATCTATTCAGCATCTCTGGGATCTGGTCTACAAGTCATTGTTGCTTTGGGGTGACATCATCCATGCTGAAAAAGAACCCCCCCCCCTCCCAACAACAACAAACATCCACATTAAGAAAATGGGACTCAAACATCCTCGTAATAAAATGCAAACTGCCAACGAGTTTTTGTGTGATTGGGATCACAGTGCTGTATTTCATACTATGAAGTCAGTGAGAGTTCATAAAATGTCAATTAGTGTTAGCTGATTGGGTCCCCCACAGCTTCCCCAGCTTCCCCAGCTTCCCCAGCTTCCACAGCTTCCACAGCTTCCCCAGCTTCCCCAGCTTCCCCAGCTTCCACAGCTTCCACAGCTTCCACAGCTTCCCCAGCTTCCCCAGCTTCCCCAGCTTCCACAGCTTCCCCAGCTTCCACAGCTTCCCCAGCTTCCACAGCTTCCCCAGCTTCCCCAGCTTCCACAGCTTCCCCAGCTTCCCCAGCTTCCCCAGCTTCCACAGCCTCCCCAACTTCCCCAGCTTCCACAGCCTCCCCAACTTCCCCAGCTTCCCCAGTTTCCACAGCTTCCACAGCTTCCCCAGCTTCCACAGCTTCCCCAGCTTCCACAGCTTCCCCAGCTTCCCCTGCTTCCTTAGAACCATATCAATGACTTGTGATACACTGTTATTATCGTTAAAGTCTAGGCTAAACATAATTAATCAGGTTCTATCAATGACAAATGCCAGCAATTAGCGAGTAATTTGCTGTTAATTCAAAAACAAAACAGACATACCATATGTGACAACTTTGCTATTTTAGATCATGCTTGTGAGTGTGGGTTGGATGACAGTGATTGCCATAGTTAATATATTTACTTTGATTTCAGTCCAATTTTGAAGTCATTTGTGAGCGTTCAATGGCCTTTTATGGGCTTCCTTGACATTAAGTTCTCGTTATATGACTGAGGTCAAGTCCTGCTGGATGCATTCATACGCTGTCCAGAATTCAGTAATGATACAACTCTGAATGTATTTTCCCCTAACATCACATTTCCATGTATTTACTTCTATGTATCAGACCGATAAGTTAGCAATTTGGAATGATTCTGGAGAACCATAACGTGAGTCAATATCACCACTGATGAATGGTGTTCTATTATAGAACGTTAGAATCATATAAATCATTCTGTGCATTCTGGGAATCATTTCCTCTTTCTCTTCCTCTCATTGTTGTGTTTTTTTCCCCCTTCTAGTCTCTCTAACAGATGGTGGTGTGGGACGACCGGCTGACCTAGACTGTTGTGGAAAGCCTAGAGCCAAGAGAGACGCTTTCGTAAAAGTGAGTGAAAAATATTTTAGATGGCATTATTGTGCTCTGACAATGAGGGATGCCTCAGTAAAAATTCCTATCAATAACCGTAATCATGACCCAGTATTAACGTGACTTATAGTGCCTATAAAGAGTGTCATTTTTTAAAACATTTTGCTATCTTAAGATGAAATCTAAAAAGGTGATTTTTTTTAAAAAATCCCTACATATCTACACAACCTACTCCACATAAAAAACAACAACTAAGATGTCTCGATTGCATGTCTTCACCCCCCAGAGTCAATACCCGGTGGAAGAATCTTTGGTAGCCATTACAGCAGTGAATCAGATTCTACTATCTTTGTCTTAGGACAACATAGAGTGCCTTTGGAAAGTTTTCAGACCCCTTTGACTTTTTCCACATTTTGTTAGGTTACAGCCTTATTCTAAAATGGATTAAATTGTTTGTTTTTTCTTTTTCTCATCAATCTACACAAAATAGCCCATAACGACAAAGCAAAAACAGGATTTAAAAAATAAAAACTGAAATATCACCTTTACATAAGCATTCAAACCCTTTACATAGTACTTTGTTTCAGCGGCTTTGACAGTGATTACAGCCTCGAGTCTTCTTGGGTATGACACTACAAGCTGTATTTGGGGAGTTCCCATTCTTCTCTACTGATCCTTTTCTCTATTGATCCCCTTCTCTACTGATCCCCTTCTCTACTGATCCTCTTCTCTACTGACCCTCTTCTCTACTGATCCCCTTCTCTACTGATCCCCTTCTCTACTGATCCTCTTCTCTACTGATCCTCTTCTCTACTGATCCCCTTCTATACTGATCCCCTTCTCTACTGATCCTCTTCTCTACTGATCCCCTTCTCTACTGATCCTCTTCTCTACTGATCCTCTTCTCTACTGATCCCCTTCTCTACTGATCCTCTTCTCTACTGATCCCCTTCTCTACTGATCCTCTTCTCTACTGATCCCCTTCTCTACTGATCCTCTTCTCTACTGATCCCCTTCTCTACTGATCCTCTTCTCTACTGATCCTCTTCTCTACTGATACCCTTCTCTACTGATCCTTTTCTCTATTGATCCCCTTCTCTACTGATCCCCTTCTCTACTGATCCTCTTCTCTACTGATCCCCTTCTCTACTGATCCTCTTCTCTACTGATCCTCTTCTCTACTGATCCCCTTCTCTACTGATCCTCTTCTCTACTGATCCCCTTCTCTACTGATCCTCTTCTCTACTGATCCCCTTCTCTACTGATCCCCTTCTCTACTGATCCTCTTCTCTACTGATCCCCTTCTCTACTGATCCTCTTCTCTACTGATCCCCTTCTCTACTGATCCCCTTCTCTACTGATCCCCTTCTCTACTGATCCCCTTCTCTACTGATTCTCTACTGATCCTCTTCTCTACTGATCCCCTTCTCTACTGATCCTCTTCTCTACTGATCCTCTTCTCTACTGATCCCCTTCTCTACTGATCCTCTTCTCTACTGATCCTCTTCTCTACTGATCCTCTTCTCTACTGATCCCCTTCTCTACTGATCCCCTTCTCTACTGATCCCCTTCTCTACTGATCCCCTTCTCTACTGATTCTCTACTGATCCTCTTCTCTACTGATCCCCTTCTCTACTGATCTTCTCAGGTGATGGAGGTAGATACAGAATGTATAGGGGTAAACATACTATATACAGGGATACTGGAGTGATGGAGGTAGATACAGTATGTATAGGGGTAAACATACTATATACAGGGATACTGGAGTGATGAGGTAGATACAGTATGTATGATGGAGGTAGATACAGTATGTATGATGGAGGTAGATACAGTATGTATGATGGAGGTAGATACAGTATGTGTGATGGAGGTAGATACAGTATGTATGATGGAGGTAGATACTGTAGTGATGGAGGTAGATACAGTATGTATGATGGAGGTAGATACAGTATGTGTGATGGAGGTAGATACAGTATGTATGATGGAGGTAGATACAGTATGTGTGATGGAGGTAGATACAGTATGTATGATGGAGGTAGATACAGTATGTGTGATGGAGGTAGATACAGTATGTGTGATGGAGGTAGATACAGTATGTATGATGGAGGTAGATACAGTATGTGTGATGGAGGTAGATACTGTAGTGATGGAGGTAGATACAGTATGTATGATGGAGGTAGATACAGTATGTGTGATGGAGGTAGATACAGTATGTGTGATGGAGGTAGATACAGTAGTGATGGAGGTAGATACAGTATGTGTGATGGAGGTAGATACTGTAGTGATGAGGTAGATACAGTATGTGTGATGGAGGTAGATACTGTAGTGATGGAGGTAGATACAGTATGTGTGATGGAGGTAGATACTGTAGTGATGGAGGTAGATACAGTATGTGTGATGGAGGTAGATACAGTATGTATGATGGAGGTAGATACTGTAGTGATGGAGGTAGATACAGTATGTGTGATGGAGGTAGATACAGTATGTATGATGGAGGTAGATACAGTATGTGTGATGGAGGTAGATACAGTATGTATGATGGAGGTAGATACAGTATGTATGATGGAGGTAGATACAGTATGTGTGATGGAGGTAGATACAGTATGTATGATGGAGGTAGATACTGTAGTGATGGAGGTAGATACAGTATGTGTGATGGAGGTAGATACAGTATGTGTGATGGAGGTAGATACAGTATGTATGATGGAGGTAGATACAGTATGTATGATGGAGGTAGATACAGTATGTATGATGGAGGTAGATACTGTAGTGATGAGGTAGATACAGTATGTGTGATGGAGGTAGATACAGTATGTATGATGGAGGTAGATACAGTATGTATGATGGAGGTAGATACTGTAGTGATGAGGTAGATACAGTATGTATAGGGGTAAACATACTATATACAGGGATACTGGAGTGATGAGGTAGATACTGTAGTGATGGAGGTAGATACAGTATGTATAGGGGTAAATATACTATATACAGGGATACTGGAGTGATGAGGTAGATACTGTAGTGATGGAGGTAGATACAGTATGTGTGATGGAGGTAGATACTGTAGTGATGGAGGTAGATACAGTATGTATGATGGAGGTAGATACAGTATGTGTGATGGAGGTAGATACAGTATGTGTGATGGAGGTAGATACAGTAGTGATGGAGGTAGATAAAGTATGTGTGATGGAGGTAGATACAGTATGTATAGGGGTAAACATACTATATACAGGGATACTGGAGTGATGAGGTAGATACAGTATGTATGATGGAGGAAGATACAGTATGTGTGATGGAGGTAGATACAGTATGTATGATGGAGGTAGATACAGTATGTATGATGGAGGTAGATACAGTATGTATGATGGAGGTAGATACAGTATGTATGATGGAGGTAGATACTGTAGTGATGGAGGTAGATACAGTATGTGTGATGGAGGTAGATACAGTATGTATGATGGAGGTAGATACAGTATGTGTGATGGAGGTAGATACAGTATGTGTGATGGAGGTAGATACAGTATGTATGATGGAGGTAGATACTGTAGTGATGGAGGTAGATACAGTATGTGTGATGGAGGTAGATACAGTATGTATGATGGAGGTAGATACAGTATGTATGATGGAGGTAGATACTGTAGTGATGGAGGTAGATACAGTATGTATGATGGAGGTAGATACAGTATGTAGTGATGGAGGTAGATACATTATGTATGATGGAGGTAGATACTGTAGTGATGGAGGTAGATACAGTATGTGTGATGGAGGTAGATACAGTATGTATGATGGAGGTAGATACAGTATGTGTGATGGAGGTAGATACAGTATGTATGATGGAGGTAGATACAGTATGTATGATGGAGGTAGATACAGTATGTGTGATGGAGGTAGATACAGTATGTGTGATGGAGGTAGATACAGTATGTGTGATGGAGGTAGATACAGTATGTAAAGGGGACCAACCTACCAAGAGAGTCAGTGGGGAAGAATTACAATAAATACAAATGAAAATAAGGGATCAGTGCAAATAGTCCAGGTAGCCGCTTGACTAACTGCTAAGGAACCCTTTGGTTCCAGAAGTGGTCCATTGATACTACTTGCCGTAGCAGAGTCTTTGACCATTTTTAGGGCCTTCCTCTGACACCACCTCGTGTAGAGGTCCTGGATGGCAGGACGCTTGGCCTCTAGTGTTGTACGAGGGCCTAACACATTACCCTCTGTAGCGCCTTGCGGTCGGATGCTAAGCAGTTGCCATACCAAGCAGTGATGCAACCAGTCAGGATGTTCTCAATGGTGCATCTGTAGAACCTTTTTTCGGGTGGATGGAACATGTGTCGAATAAATTACCAGGAAACTTGTCACGGCTGACGGGGAGTCGGTCTCCGTAGCAACCACAGCAGCACCACAGAGCTGAAGGAACAGGTTTAATGGATGCCAGGCCTGTTAAAATAAGTCTACTGGGTCATACGCTTCACTTAAACCAGACAGTATTAAGTGTAAATTATATTAATCAGGTGGGTTTTTACATTTGTCCTATTTCACACACGTCAAAGTGTGCATTGGAAACTATTCTTGTTTTGCACCCTCGGAGAGGAGAGTCCCCACCAGGGATCAGACATTACTGACAGCGACCTTAGAGCGATTAGGGTTAAGTGTCATGCTCATGTGCACATCAACATATTTTTAATCTAATCAGCTCATGGATTCAAAACCTTTCAGTTACAGGACCAAAGCTCTTAACCTCTAGGCTACCTGTCACCCTATAGTTTCCATATACCTACACATATACAGTTTCAATAAACCGTCTCAAGGCCTATGGTTTGGTTCAATGTTCATAGCCCACACATCTCTGCGGTAGACTTTTGGTTTCCTCTTTGCCTTTATGTCAGCTGCCAGTCAACCAGTTAGAACCAGACTAGATCACCAATAACACCAATTTAGACCAGAATCAGCAGAACCAGCCAGTTAGAACCAGACTAGATCACCAATAACACCAATATAGACCAGAATCAGCAGAACCAGCCAGTTAGAACCAGACTAGATCACCAATAACACCAATATAGACCAGAATCAGCAGAACCAGCCAGTTAGAACCAGACTAGATCACCAATAACACCAATTTAGACCAGAATCAGCAGAACCAGCCAGTTAGAACCAGACTAGATCACCAATAACACCAATTTAGACCAGAATCAGCAGAACCAGCCAGTTAGAACCAGACTAGATCACCAATAACACCAATTTAGACCAGAATCAGCAGAACCAGCCAGTTAGAACCAGACTAGATCACCAATAACACCAATTTAGACCAGAATCAGCAGAACCAGCCAATCCAAAGCCAGTTCATTCCACCAACACAAAAAGTTGTCGAGCCACAAAGTCCTTCAACCAAATCAACATGCAGCAGCACCAGCATCAGCAGGAAAGTGTTGTTTTAAGTCCACTCCACCACACAGAGAGACAGGCTCTAACAGCTTACAGATGAGGAGCTGAGGAGAGGTGTGACGTGGGTCCGAGGAAGTAGCACGCAAGCCAGAAATGTCAGTTGCACGGACGTCAAGCGTTTTCCATTAGTTAGACACACCATTTTGATTAACTGCACAACCGTTCAGTTCTCTCTTCGTTGGGTTCTTAGCAGTAGACAAGTCTGCCACCCAGACAGTGGTTTGTCCTATGCGGTAAGCTACTTTGACCAGGGCCCATGTATTATGTGCGCAGTAAGGGCTCAATTTGGGACAATGCCAGTGTACTCAGTTTGCACTAAAACTTTTGTCAATACAGACGGTTGTGGTTAATCTCATGCCAACCATTTCCATTTTACTCGATACCCTTATCCAGAACAATTTACAGCAGCAATTGAGGGCACATCGACAGATTTTTCACCTCGTCAGCTCAGGGAGTTGAACCAGCGACATTTCTGATACTGGCACAACGCTCTTAACCACTAGACTGCCTGCCACCCTTTACATGGGATATATGGTCAATTATTACTTTGTGCAGAACTGTCTTGAGTTAGAAAATGTTGTTTCTTTGTGTTTCTCCCATTTGCTTTCACATTCTCTGTCTTTTTCTACCTCTTTCTCACACCCCCTCTCCCTCTCCTCTCTATTCTCTTTCTCTCCCTGTATCTCTCTGTTTCTGTCTCGCTTGCTCTCTCTCTCTCTGTCTCTCTTTCTCTCTCTCTCTCTCTCTCCTTGTATCTCTCTGTTTCTGTCTCGCTTGCTCTCTCTCTCTCTCTCTCTCTCTCTCTCTCTCTCTCTCTCTCTCTCTCTCTCTCTCTCTCTCTCTCTCTCTCTCTCTCTCTCTCTCTCTCTCTCTCTCTCTCTCTCTCTCTCTCTCTCTCTCTCTCTCTCTCTCTCTCGTATTCTCTCTCTCTCTCTCTCTCTCTCTCTCTCTCTCTCTCTCTCTCTCTCTCTCTCTCTCTCTCTCTCTCTCTCTCTCTCTCTCGTATTCTCTTTCTATCCCTCTATCTTTCTGTCTTTCTCTCTCTCTCTCTCTCTTTCTCTCTCTTGTCTCTCTCTCTCATTCTCTTTCTAAATCATAGTGAGTAGCCATATTTAAGACACTCCATCATTATTAATACAAACTGTGACAGATTACTGTGGGAAAAAGACACCAACAGCTTGGAACAATTAGTCAAAGCTTTTTCTGCATGATTTTTCATGCACTAATATCTCACGTCTAGTTTCTCACACACACACACACACACACACACACACACACACACACACACACACACACACACACACACACACACACACACACACACACACACACACACACACACACACACACACACACACACACACACACACACACACACACACACGCACATACATACACAAGAACACACACGAACACACACACACATACACATACACACACACACACACACACACACACACACACACACACACACACACACACACACACACACACACACACACACACACACACACACACACACACACACACACACACACACACACACACACGAACACACACACACACACATACATACACACAAACACAAATTCTCTGTTTTGAAGTCATGCAAAACTCCTGGTGTTTTTCCTGTGTTCCTGATTCTCACTAATATAATATCATTAGACGTATCACTCTATGGCTGGCTGCCCTCAGGGATGATCTGCTGGCACAAGCCTCTGACCCCAAAAACAAAAACAATTTGTTCCTAAAAACAAACGTGTGTATGTTGTATTGAGGACGGATGTAATGACCACTGACAGGGGAAACAATAGCCACTTTGTTAGAGCTCAGAACCTTCCACCAACCAGACAGACCCCAGTGTGTTATGTTCCTATGGCGACCTCCTGAACCTCCACTCTCTGCGGCATTCCGGGAATTCCGTGGACCATTAGCTGACACAACAGAGTCTTACATTTACACACATAGGCAAAAGACGCACACAAACACACACAAACACACACACACACACACACACACACACACACACACACACACACACACACACACACACACACACACACACACACACACACACACACACACACACACACACACACACACACACACACACACACACACACACACACACACACACACACACTCCCTGCACCCTAGCGTGGCTATCTCTGCCAAGCCCTGTTATGTAATTGATCCCTCCCTCCCTCCCTCTCTTCCTCCCTCCCTCCCTCCCTTCCTCCCTCTCTTCCTCCCTCCCTCCATCTCTCCCTCCCTCCCTCTCTTCCTCCCTCCCTCCCTCCCTTCCTCCCTCTCTTCCTCCCTCCCTCCCTCCCTCCATCTCTCCCTCCCTCCCTCCCTCCCTCTCTTCCTCCCTCCCTCCCTCCCTCCCTCTCTGAGACGGCGTTGTACCCAAAGGATCTGGAACAGACCTTGTTGTCTGTCTGCTCACATCCCCCCATACAGTACAGTCCCTGGGAGGGGCCTTCTGGACTCCTGGGCATCTGAGGTCATTTATCTGTCTTCATGTGCTGGCATCCTGCAGTTGTTTCTTCCTCTATCCTTCTATCCATCCATCAATCTCACCTCCATATATCCCTCTCTCTTTCCTTTTTTCACCCCTTCCCTCTCCTTATCCTCTTTTACCCTCCCTCCTTTCCTCTCCTCCTCGTTTACACTCCCCTTCCCTCTCCTTATCCTCTTTTACCCTCCCCCTTCCCTCTCCTTCTCTTTTACCATCCCTCCTTTCCTCTCCTTCTCCTCGTTTATCCTCCCTCCTTCCCTCTCCTTCTCCTCTTTTACCCTCCCTCCTTCCCTCTCCTCCTCTTTGCCCCTCCCTCCTTCCCTCTCCTTCTCCTCTTTTACCCTCCCTCCTTCCCTCTCCTCCTCTTTGCCCCTCCCTCCTTCCCTCTTCTCCTCTTTTACCCTCCCTCCTTCCCTCTCCTCCTCTTTGCCCCTCCCTCCTTCCCTCTTCTCCTCTTTTACCCTCCCTCCTTCCCTCTCCTCCTCTTTTAACCTCCCCCTTCCCTCTCCTTCTCCTCTTTTACCATCCCTCCTTCCCTCCCCTTCTCCTCTTTTACCCTCCCTCCTTCCCTCTCCTCCTCTTTTACCCTCCCTCCTTCCCTCTCCTTCTCTTTTACCCTCCCTCCTTCCCCCTCCTCCTCGTTTACCCTCCCTCCTTTCCTCTCCTCCTCTTTTACCCTCCCTCCTTCCCTCTCCTCCTCTTTTACCCTCCCTCCTTCCCTCTTCTCCTCTTTTACCCTCCCTCCTTCCTTCTCCTCCTCTTTTACCCTCCCTCCTTCCCTCTCCTCCTCGTTTATCCTCCCTCCTTCCCTCTCCTTCTCCTCTTTTACCCTCCCTCCTTTCCTCTCCTTCTCTTCAAATCAAATCAAATCAAATTTATTTATATAGCCCTTCGTACATCAGCTGATATCTCAAAGTGCTGTACAGAAACCCAGCCTAAAACCCCAAACAGCAAACAATGCAGGTGTAAAAGCACGGTGGCTAGGAAAAACTCCCTAGAAAGGCCAAAACCTAGGAAGAAACCTAGAGAGGAACCGGGCTATGCGGGGTGGCCAGTCCTCTTCTGGCTGTGCCGGGTAGAGATTATAACAGAACATGACCAAGATGTTCAAATGTTCATAAATGACCAGCATGGTCAAATAATAATAAGGCAGAACAGTTGAAACTGGAGCAGCAGCACAGTCAGGTGGACTGGGGACAGCAAGGAGCCATCATGTCAGGTAGTCCTGGGGCACGGTCCTAGGGCTCAGGTCCTCCGAGAGAGAGAAAGAAAGAGAGAATTAGAGAGAGCATATGTGGGGTGGCCAGTCCTCTTCTGGCTGTGCCGGGTGGAGATTATAACAGAACGTGGCCAAGATGTTCAAATGTTCATAAATGACCAGCATGGTTGAATAATAGTAAGGCAGAACAGTTGAAACTGGAGCAGGAGCATGGCCAGGTGGACTGGGGACAGCAAGGAGTCCTCATGTCAGGTAGTCCTGGGACATGGTCCTAGGGCCCAGGCCAGTTGAAACTGGAGCAGCAGCATGGCCAGGTGGACTGCGGACAGCAAGGAGTCATCATGTCAGGTAGTCCTGGGGCATGGTCCTAGGGCTCAGGTCCTCCGAGAGAGAGAAAGAAAGAGAGAAGGAGAGAATTAGAGAACGCACACTTAGATTCACACAGGACACCGAATAGGACAGGAGAAGTGCTCCAGATAAACAAACTGACCCTAGCCCCCCGACACATAAACTACTGCAGCATAAATACTGGAGGCTGAGACAGGAGGGGTCAGGAGACACTGTGGCCCCATCCGAGGACACCCCCGGACAGGGCCAAACAGGAAGGATATAACCCCACCCACTTTGCCAAAGCACAGCCCCCACACCACTAGAGGGAAATCTTCAACCACCAACTTACCATCCTGAGACAAGGCCGAGTATAGCCCACAAAGATCTCCGACACGGTACAACCCAAGGGGGGGGGGGGAAACCCAGACAGGCCGACCACAACAGTGAATCAACCCACCCAGGTGACGCACCCCCCCCAGGGACGGCACGAGAGAGCCCCAGCAAGCCAGTGACTCAGCCCCCGTAACAGGGTTAGAGGCAGAGAATCCCAGTGGAAAGAGGGGAACCGGCCAGGCAGAGACAGCAAGGGCGGTTCGTTGCTCCAGAGCCTTTCCGTTCACCTTCCCACTCCTGGGCCAGACTACACTCAATCATATGACCCACTGAAGAGATGAGTCTTCAGTAAAGACTTAAAGGTTGAGACCGAGTTTGCGTCTCTGACATGGGTAGGCAGACCGTTCCATAAAAATGGAGCTCTATAGGAGAAAGCCCTGCCTCCAGCTGTTTGCTTAGAAATTCTAGGGACAATTAGGAGGCCTGCGTCTTGTGACCGTAGCGTACGTGTAGGTATGTACGGCAGGACCAAATCAGAGAGGTAGGTAGGAGCAAGCCCATGTAATGCTTTGTAGGTTAGCAGTAAAACCTTGAAATCAGCCCTTGCTTTGACAGGAAGCCAGTGTAGAGAGGCTAGCACTGGAGTAATATGATCAAATTTTTTGGTTCTAGTCAGGATTCTAGCAGCCGTATGTAGCACTAACTGAAGTTTATTTAGTGCTTTATCCTTCTCTTCTTTTACCCTCCCTCCTTTCCTCTCCTTCTCCTCTTTTACCCTCCCTCCTTCCCTCTCCTTCTCCTCTTTTACCCTCCCTCCTTCCCTCTCCTCCTCGTTTATCCTCCCTCCTTCCCTCTCCTTCTCCTCTTTTACCCTCCCTCCTTCCCTCTCCTCCTCGTTTATCCTCCCTCCTTCCCTCTTCTCCTCTTTTACCCTCCCTCCTTCCCTCTCCTCCTCTTTGCCCCTCCCTCCTTCCCTCTTCTCCTCTTTTACCCTCCCTCCTTCCCTCTCCTCCTCTTTTAACCTCCCCCTTCCCTCTCCTTCTCCTCTTTTACCCTCCCTCCTTCCCTCCCCTTCTCCTCTTTTACCCTCCCTCCTTCCCTCTCCTCCTCCTTTACCCTCCCTCCTTCCCTCTCCTTCTCTTTTACCCTCCCTCCTTCCCCCTCCTCCTCGTTTACCCTCCCTCCTTTCCTCTCCTCCTCTTTTACCCTCCCTCCTTCCCTCTCCTCCTCTTTTACCCTCCCTCCTTCCCTCTTCTCCTCTTTTACCCTCCCTCCTTCCTTCTCCTCCTCTTTTACCCTCCCTCCTTCCCTCTCCTCCTCGTTTATCCTCCCTCCTTCCCTCTCCTTCTCCTCTTTTACCCTCCCTCCTTCCCTCTCCTCCTCTTTGCCCCTCCCTCCTTCCCTCTTCTCCTCTTTTACCCTCCCTCCTTTCCTCTCCTTCTCCTCTTTTACCCTCACTCCTTTCCTCTCCTTCTCTTCTTTTACCCTCCCTCCTTTCCTCTCCTTCTCTTCTTTTACCCTCCCTCCTTCCCTCTCCTCCTCGTTTACCCTCCCTCCTTCCCTCTCCTCCTCTTTTTTACCCTCCCTCCTTCCCCCTCCTCCTCTTCTTTTACCCTCCCTCCTTTCCTCTCCTTCTCCTCTTTTACCATCCCTCCTTTCCCCTCCTTCTCTTCTTTTACCCTCCCTCCTTCCCTCTCCTCCTCTTTTACCCTCCCTCCTTTCCTCTCCTCCTCTTTGCCCCTCCCTCCTTCCCTCTCCTTCTCTTCTTTTGCCCTCCCTCCTTTCCTCTCCTTCTCTTCTTTTACCCTCCCTCCTTCCCTCTCCTCCTCATTTACCCTCCCTCCTTCCCTCTCCTCCTCTTTTACCCTCCCTCCTTCCCCCTCCTCCTCTTCTTTTACCCTCCCTCCTTCCCTCTCCTTCTCCTCTTACAGTTTTTATCCTGTTTTAGCATGTAAAAATTGGAGGTTGGACCTAAGCAAATGTATAAGTACTTCCCTACACATAATAGAATACTTTTCTTCTCCTCTTACATTTTTTATCCTGTTTTAGCATGTAAAAATTGGAGGTTGGACCTAAGCAAATGTATAAGTACTTCCCTACACATAATAGAATACTTTTTTTTTTTGGTAACAGCTTTTATTACCATTCTTTTACCCTCTCTCCTTTCCTCTCCTTCTCCTCTTTTACCTTCCCTCATTTCCTCTCCTCTTATTTTATCCTTCCTCCTACCCTCTCCTTCTCCTCTTTTACCCTCCCTCCTTTCCTCTCTCTCTGACTCAGCCCCCATGTCCTTTCTTTATGGAAACGGATACCCTCCAGTCACCTTTAAGGGGATGCCCCTTTATTTACTACTGTGCATGTCTTAAACATCAGTCAAGCGCACTCTGTACTGCTGCCAGTCAGATCCAGGCGTCATATATCACATCTTTACAGCGGTTACCTCAAAATGATGTGAATAAATGTTGTTCCATAGTCAACAGACTTAATTGCCATGTATGGAACTAAGGATATATCCACAATTGAATGGCGTTTAATTTATGTGTCAAGACTTTAGGCAACGCATAACCGAAATTCCAAAGCGCGTCACTGAAGCGGAGTCCCCCTAAAATGCATTATATTTAGCTGTCTGTGACTGGTTCTGTTTCACAGGGGGCTTTAACAATCCTGACTGATGACTCAGCCCCTAAAGATATACAGTGAATTAAGGATCCCCAGCTAGACCGGAGGTTCCCAGGCGTGTTGGTGTAATGACCTTCTAAAACCTCTTGGGAAAAAAATAGCTCTGTGACAGACCAAGTAAACCAAACCAGTAGGCTATTTCTACACAAGACCCGGGTCTTAGTATACGACCAAAAAAGGATCAGCCAAAACCCAATAGTTGGTCATTCTTGACCCACCATCTGAGCAAACATTGGCCTAAACCGGTGTTTCCCAATCCCTTCCTTGAGTACCTCCAGGAATACAATGTTTTGCTTTAGTCCAGAGTTAGCGCACATGATTTAACTAATTCACTAATCATTAAGCCCTTCGGGAACCTGGATTGGGAAAAACGGGCTTGAACTGTCTGAACTCTGTGTTCTTTTAAAACATAAATTTGACTCATCATATTTCAGTGGGAGTTAGACCAACGGACTTCAAGGACAGGGCTCATTGGTCGATCTCTCCATCCCATACATATAGACCGACATACCAGAATAGGTCGATAAGAAAAACACTTTCCAGAGAATTGTCCCTCCGAAAGCAGTTTTGTGTGAACAGATGATTTAGATATATGAGTTACCAATAAGCCCCGATGTCATGATAGAATCCCATCTCTACGTTGTCCATATAAGGACAGAGTCGTATTTCCATGGGAGTTGTGTTCTTTAGAGTCACTTGGAGTCCGAGTGACACTGTCCTAACATGGACACGGTGTCCTCTGAACTCTTCCTCTCCTTCCTCTATTGTCTGAAAGTTGGAGAGTATTTCAACGATTCACAATACCTGTATAATTTATTAACAGACAGTAAGCGATCTGCTGCATGTGTTACAGCAGTCAAACTCCCATGTTACAGTAGTCAAACTCCCATGTTACAGTAGTCAAACTCCCATGTTACAGCAGTCAAACTCCCATGTTACAGCAGTCAAACTCCCATGCTACAGTAGTCAAACTCCCATGTTACAGCAGTCAAACTCCCATGTTACAGCAGTCAAACTCCCATGTTACGGTAGTCAAATTCCCATGTTACAGTAGTCAAACTCCCATGTTACAGCAGTCAAACTCCCATGTTACAGCAGTCAAACTCCCATGTTACAGTAGTCAAACTCCCATATGGTACGGCAGTCAAACTCCCATAGGTTACAACAGTCAAACTCCCATAGGTTACAGCAGACAAACTCCCATGTTACAACAGTCAAACTCCCATAGGTTACAGCAGTCAAACTCCCATGTTACAACAGTCAAACTCCCATATGTTACAGCAGTCAAACTCCCATGTTACAACAGTCAAACTCCCATATGTTACAACAGTCAAACTCCCATATGTTACAGCAGTCAAACTCACATGTTACAACAGTCAAACTCCCATGTTACAACAGTCAAACTCCCATAGGTTACAGCAGTCAAACTCCCATATGTTACAGCAGTCAAACTCCCATAGGTTACAGCAGTCAAACTCACATGTTACAACAGTCAAACTCCCATGTGTTACAGCAGTCAAACTCCCATGTTACAACAGTCAAACTCCCATACCTTACAACAGTCAAACTCCCATGTGTTACAACAGTCAAACTCCCATGTTACAACAGTCAAACTCCCATGTGTTACAACAGTCAAACTCCCATGTGTTACAGCAGTCAAACTCCCATGTTACAACAGTCAAACTCCCATACCTTACAACAGTCAAACTCCCATGTTACAGCAGTCAAACTCACATGTGTTACAACAGTCAAACTCCCATGTTACAACAGTCAAACTCCCATGTTACAACAGTCAAACTCCCATATGTTACAGCAGTCAAACTCCCATATGTTACAGCAGTCAAACTCCCATAGGTTACAGCAGTCAAACTCACATGTTACAACAGTCAAACTCCCATGTGTTACAGCAGTCAAACTCCCATGTTACAACAGTCAAACTCCCATGTTACAACAGTCAAACTCCCATATGTTACAGCAGTCAAACTCCCATATGTTACAGCAGTCAAACTCACATGTTACAACAGTCAAACTCCCATGTGTTACAGCAGTCAAACTCCCATGTTACAACAGTCAAACTCCCATACCTTACAACAGTCAAACTCCCATGTGTTACAACAGTCAAACTCCCATGTTACAGCAGTCAAACTCCCATAGGTTACAGCAGTCAAACTCACATGTTACAACAGTCAAACTCCCATGTGTTACAGCAGTCAAACTCCCATGTTACAACAGTCAAACTCCCATACCTTACAACAGTCAAACTCCCATGTTACAGCAGTCAAACTCACATGTGTTACAACAGTCAAACTCCCATACCTTACAACAGTCAAACTCCCATGTTACAGCAGTCAAACCCACATGTGTTACAACAGTCAAACTCCCATGTTACAACAGTCAAACTCCCATACCTTACAACAGTCAAACTCCCATGTTACAGCAGTCAAACTCACATGTGTTACAACAGTCAAACTCCCATACCTTACAACAGTCAAACTCACATGTGTTACAACAGTCAAACTCCCATGTTACAACAGTCAAACTCCCATAGGTTACAGCAGTCAAACTCACATGTGTTACAACAGTCAAACTCACATATGTTACAGCAGTCAAACTCCCATGTTACAACAGTCAAACTCCCATAGGTTACAGCAGTCAAACTCCCATGTTACAACAGTCAAACTCCCATAGGTTACAGCAGTGAAACTCACATGTGTTACAACAGTCAAACTCCCATGTTACAACAGTCAAACTCCCATGTTACAACAGTCAAACTCCCATAGGTTACAACAGTCAAACTCCCATAGGTTACAACAGTCAAACTCCCATGTGTTACAACAGTCAAACTCCCATAGGTTACAACAGTCAAACTCCCATAGGTTACAACAGTCAAACTCCCATAGGTTACAACAGTCAAACTCCCATAGGTTACAACAGTCAAACTCCCATAGGTTACAACAGTCAAACTCCCATATGTTACAACAGTCAAACTCCCATACCTTACAACAGTCAAACTCCCATGTTACAGCAGTCAAACTCACATGTGTTACAACAGTCAAACTCCCATACCTTACAACAGTCAAACTCCCATGTTACAGCAGTCAAACCCACATGTGTTACAACAGTCAAACTCCCATGTTACAACAGTCAAACTCCCATACCTTACAACAGTCAAACTCCCATGTTACAGCAGTCAAACTCACATGTGTTACAACAGTCAAACTCCCATACCTTACAACAGTCAAACTCACATGTGTTACAACAGTCAAACTCCCATGTTACAACAGTCAAACTCCCATAGGTTACAGCAGTCAAACTCCCATGTTACAACAGTCAAACTCCCATAGGTTACAACAGTCAAACTCCCATATGTTACAGCAGTCAAACTCCCATAGGTTACAGCAGTGAAACTCACATGTGTTACAACAGTCAAACTCACATATGTTACAGCAGTCAAACTCCCATGTTACAACAGTCAAACTCCCATGTTACAACAGTCAAACTCCCATAGGTTACAGCAGTGAAACTCACATGTGTTACAACAGTCAAACTCCCATGTTACAACAGTCAAACTCCCATGTTACAACAGTCAAACTCCCATAGGTTACAGCAGTCAAACTCCCATATGTTACAACAGTCAAACTCCCATGTGTTACAACAGTCAAACTCCCATAGGTTACAACAGTCAAACTCCCATAGGTTACAGCAGTCAAACTCCCATAGGTTACAGCAGTCAAACTCCCATAGGTTACAGCAGTCAAACTCCCATAGGTTACAACAGTCAAACTCCCATAGGTTACAACAGTCAAACTCCCATATGTTACAACAGTCAAACTCCCATAGGTTACAGCAGTCAAACTCCCATATGTTACAGCAGTCAAACTCCCATAGGTTACAGCAGTCAAACTCACATGTTACAACAGTCAAACTCCCATGTGTTACAGCAGTCAAACTCCCATGTTACAACAGTCAAACTCCCATACCTTACAACAGTCAAACTCCCATGTGTTACAACAGTCAAACTCCCATGTTACAACAGTCAAACTCCCATGTGTTACAACAGTCAAACTCCCATGTGTTACAGCAGTCAAACTCCCATGTTACAACAGTCAAACTCCCATACCTTACAACAGTCAAACTCCCATGTTACAGCAGTCAAACTCACATGTGTTACAACAGTCAAACTCCCATGTTACAACAGTCAAACTCCCATGTTACAACAGTCAAACTCCCATATGTTACAGCAGTCAAACTCCCATATGTTACAGCAGTCAAACTCCCATAGGTTACAGCAGTCAAACTCACATGTTACAACAGTCAAACTCCCATGTGTTACAGCAGTCAAACTCCCATGTTACAACAGTCAAACTCCCATGTTACAACAGTCAAACTCCCATATGTTACAGCAGTCAAACTCCCATATGTTACAGCAGTCAAACTCACATGTTACAACAGTCAAACTCCCATGTGTTACAGCAGTCAAACTCCCATGTTACAACAGTCAAACTCCCATACCTTACAACAGTCAAACTCCCATGTGTTACAACAGTCAAACTCCCATGTTACAGCAGTCAAACTCCCATAGGTTACAGCAGTCAAACTCACATGTTACAACAGTCAAACTCCCATGTGTTACAGCAGTCAAACTCCCATGTTACAACAGTCAAACTCCCATACCTTACAACAGTCAAACTCCCATGTTACAGCAGTCAAACTCACATGTGTTACAACAGTCAAACTCCCATACCTTACAACAGTCAAACTCCCATGTTACAGCAGTCAAACCCACATGTGTTACAACAGTCAAACTCCCATGTTACAACAGTCAAACTCCCATACCTTACAACAGTCAAACTCCCATGTTACAGCAGTCAAACTCACATGTGTTACAACAGTCAAACTCCCATACCTTACAACAGTCAAACTCACATGTGTTACAACAGTCAAACTCCCATGTTACAACAGTCAAACTCCCATAGGTTACAGCAGTCAAACTCACATGTGTTACAACAGTCAAACTCACATATGTTACAGCAGTCAAACTCCCATGTTACAACAGTCAAACTCCCATAGGTTACAGCAGTCAAACTCCCATGTTACAACAGTCAAACTCCCATAGGTTACAGCAGTGAAACTCACATGTGTTACAACAGTCAAACTCCCATGTTACAACAGTCAAACTCCCATGTTACAACAGTCAAACTCCCATAGGTTACAACAGTCAAACTCCCATAGGTTACAACAGTCAAACTCCCATGTGTTACAACAGTCAAACTCCCATAGGTTACAACAGTCAAACTCCCATAGGTTACAACAGTCAAACTCCCATAGGTTACAACAGTCAAACTCCCATAGGTTACAACAGTCAAACTCCCATAGGTTACAACAGTCAAACTCCCATATGTTACAACAGTCAAACTCCCATACCTTACAACAGTCAAACTCCCATGTTACAGCAGTCAAACTCACATGTGTTACAACAGTCAAACTCCCATACCTTACAACAGTCAAACTCCCATGTTACAGCAGTCAAACCCACATGTGTTACAACAGTCAAACTCCCATGTTACAACAGTCAAACTCCCATACCTTACAACAGTCAAACTCCCATGTTACAGCAGTCAAACTCACATGTGTTACAACAGTCAAACTCCCATACCTTACAACAGTCAAACTCACATGTGTTACAACAGTCAAACTCCCATGTTACAACAGTCAAACTCCCATAGGTTACAGCAGTCAAACTCCCATGTTACAACAGTCAAACTCCCATAGGTTACAACAGTCAAACTCCCATATGTTACAGCAGTCAAACTCCCATAGGTTACAGCAGTGAAACTCACATGTGTTACAACAGTCAAACTCACATATGTTACAGCAGTCAAACTCCCATGTTACAACAGTCAAACTCCCATGTTACAACAGTCAAACTCCCATAGGTTACAGCAGTGAAACTCACATGTGTTACAACAGTCAAACTCCCATGTTACAACAGTCAAACTCCCATGTTACAACAGTCAAACTCCCATAGGTTACAGCAGTCAAACTCCCATATGTTACAACAGTCAAACTCCCATGTGTTACAACAGTCAAACTCCCATAGGTTACAACAGTCAAACTCCCATAGGTTACAGCAGTCAAACTCCCATAGGTTACAGCAGTCAAACTCCCATAGGTTACAGCAGTCAAACTCCCATAGGTTACAACAGTCAAACTCCCATAGGTTACAACAGTCAAACTCCCATATGTTACAACAGTCAAACTCCCATAGGTTACAACAGTCAAACTCCCATAGGTTACAACAGTCAAACTCCCATAGGTTACAACAGTCAAACTCCCATATGTTACAACAATCAAACTCCCATATGGTACGGCAGTCAAACTCTTATCCCCTCAGGCTGTGGACAAATTGTTACGGTAGTCACTCCCACGTGATGTTGTACTCAGTCTGCTTGTATAATCCGTAGGTTCTGTAATGATGAAACGGTAGTCAAAGTCTTCTCCTCGTATATACTGAAGGACAGTACAGTACTGTAGGTGATCCGCTCCACCTGTAACAGTATAACGGACACACACACACACACACACACACACACACACACACACACACACACACACACACACACACACACACACACACACACACACACACACACACACACACACACACACACACACACACACACACACACACACACACACACACACACACACACAGTCACACAGTAGTAGGTGATACATCATCTGTAACAGTAGTTAAGCCTGGTCCTTACTCCCTTTGGAGCATCACGTGAGGTTGGATCCGGTCTGGTCTGCCAGTACACCACATCTGTCTGTCTCTGCTATTTACAGTCTCCCTGTTGGATATCACATCCCTGAGCCTGTCTATAGCTTCTTCCCTATAGGTCCCTCAACTCTACTCTACTCTAGGTACATTCCAGGAACCAGAGTCTATATGATCTCCATGTTGGTTTATATTAGCAGTAAAACCTTTAACCCCCCCCTACCCCCCTCTGAGAGCCCGCTGCTATAGCTGGAGCTGAATGGTGATTTAGTGTGGACTTCAATCAGGATTTAAAATGGTGGCTAACCTGTAGAGACATGCTTCCAAAGATGCAGGTTCTTAATTTGATTTTGTTGCCTCGTGATTTACATAAATTCACTGAAAACCGACACTAACACATGGTTATATTCACAGCAGTCCACATTTCATGTACCACACTTATTTTTCTAGCTAATAGCCTGTCAAATCAAATCAGCCCTGAGTACCTGAGTATTCTTTGTTTTCTTTATATATTTTGGGTAGGTCAGGGCGTGACATGGGTGATGTATGTGTGTTTGTACTGTCTAGTGTTTTTTGTAGGTTTACGGGGTTGTTTACCATCTAGGTGTTTATGTATGTCTATGTTTGCCGAGATTGGTTCTCAATTAGGAGGCAGGTGTTTATCGCTGTCTCTGATTGGGTACCATATTTAGGCAGCCATCTTTTTGGGGTATTTTGTGGGTTATTGTCTATGTGATTTTGATAGCGTTCGGCTTGTTATTTTGTTTGTTTAGTGTACGTTGTGTTTTCCGTCTTTCATTAAAAAGATGTGTTCACATCACTATGACGATCGTGACATAGCCTAACCACCGATCAAGCAACTTTATCGACTAAACATCGAAAGGCTGTTGCCGCAGGATTATTTTGCTGTAACAATATTGGTCAAATTAAGTTCCTCCATCTGTATGGTTGCGTCAGAAATGACTATAAAAGTAGTGCACTATAATGGGAATAGGTTGCCATTTGGAATGCAAATATTAGTGAGGGACCAGGATACATGTGTAGTTTTGGATAACGTGAATGTTTGGAATTCTGGGTTCATAAATGTGTCTGGGTTGGAGTATTGTTAGCCTACAGCACGTATCGGACTACTGTCTGCCAGTATCTGATCATCTACAGCAGGTATCTGACTACTGTCTGCCATTATCTGATCTCCTACAGCAGGTATCTGACTACTGTCTGCCAGTATCTGATCATCTACAGCAGGTATCTGACTACTGTCTGCCAGTATCTGATCATCTACAGCAGGTATCTGACTACTGTCTGCCAGTATCTGATCATCTACAGCAGGTATCTGACTACTGTCTGCCAGTATCTGATCATCTACAGCAGGTATCTGACTACTGCTGCCAGTATCTGATCATCTACAGCAGGTATCTGACTACTGTCTGCCAGTATCTGATCATCTACAGCAGGTATCTGACTACTGTCTGCCATTATCTGATCTCCTACAGCAGGTATCTGACTACTGTCTGCCAGTATCTGATCATCTACAGCAAGTATCTGACTACTGTCTGCCAGTATCTGATAATCTACAGCAAGTATCTGACTACTGTCTGCCAGTATCTGATCATCTACAGCAGGTATCTGACTACTGTCTGCCAGTATCTGATAATCTACAGCAGGTATCTGACTACTGTCTGCCAGTATCTGATAATCTACAGCAGGTATCTGACTACTGTCTGCCAGTATCTGATCATCTACAGCAGGTATCTGACTACTGTCTGCCAGTATCTGATCATCTACAGCAGGTATCTGACTACTGTCTGCCAGTATCTGATCATCTACAGCAGGTATCTGACTACTGTCTGCCAGTATCTGATCATCTACAGCAGGTATCTGACTACTGTCTGCCAGTATCTGATCATCTACAGCAGGTATCTGACTACTGTCTGCCATTATCTGATCTCCTACAGCAGGTATCTGACTACTGTCTGCCAGTATCTGATCATCTACAGCAGGTATCTGACTACTGTCTGCCAGTATCTGATAATCTACAGCAAGTATCTGACTACTGTCTGCCAGTATCTGATCATCTACAGCAGGTATCTGACTACTGTCTGCCAGTATCTGATAATCTACAGCAAGTATCTGACTACTGTCTGCCAGTATCTGATCATCTACAGCAGGTATCTGACTACTGTCTGCCAGTATCTGATAATCTACAGCAAGTATCTGACTACTGTCTGCCAGTATCTGATCATCTACAGCAGGTATCTGACTACTGTCTGCCAGTATCTGATCATCTACAGCAGGTATCTGACTACTGTCTGCCAGTATCTGATAATCTACAGCAAGTATCTGACTACTGTCTGCCAGTATCTGATCATCTACAGCAGGTATCTGACTACTGTCTGCCAGTATCTGATCATCTACAGCAGGTATCTGACTACTGTCTGCCAGTATCTGATAATCTACAGCAAGTATCTGACTACTGTCTGCCAGTATCTGATCATCTACAGCAGGTATCTGACTACTGTCTGCCAGTATCTGATAATCTACAGCAAGTATCTGACTACTGTCTGCCAGTATCTGATCATCTACAGCAGGTATCTGACTACTGTCTGCCAGTATCTGATAATCTACAGCAAGTATCTGACTACTGTCTGCCAGTATCTGATAATCTACAGCAAGTATCTGACTACTGTCTGCCAGTATCTGATCATCTACAGCAGGTATCTGACTACTGTCTGCCAGTATCTGATAATCTACAGCAAGTATCTGACTACTGTTTGCCAGTATCTGATCATCTACAGCAGGTATCTGACTACTGTCTGCCAGTATCTGATAATCTACAGCAGGTATCTGACTACTGTCTGCCAGTATCTGATCATCTACAGCAGGTATCTGACTACTGTCTGCCAGTATCTGATAATCTACAGCAAGTATCTGACTACTGTCTGCCAGTATCTGATCATCTACAGCAGGTATCTGACTACTGTCTGCCAGTATCTGATAATCTACAGCAAGTATCTGACTACTGTCTGCCAGTATCTGATCATCTACAGCAGGTATCTGACTACTGTCTGCCAGTATCTGATAATCTACAGCAGGTATCTGACTACTGTCTGCCAGTATCTGATAATCTACAGCAGGTATCTGACTACTGTCTGCCAGTATCTGATCTCCTACAGCAGGTATCTGACTACTGTCTGCCAGTATCTGATCATCTACAGCAGGTATCTGACTACTGTCTGCCAGTATCTGATCATCTACAGCAGGTATCTGATATCCTACATGCTTTAAAAACTTTATACAATGATTGTTGTTACCGTAAACTATAAATCGTCTTTCGTTGTTGACTGAATTTTGAGCATTGCTGTAGAACCGATGTTTGGAGCTTGTTACAACAATGTATTTACTCGGATGCCATTGAGTCCCTGTGGATGTTGGTATTTCCTTTGTTTTAATTGATGCCACCGGACCCATAGACAGAGAGAACCCTAGTCCATATTAAGCTGCTTAGGATCTTCAATCACATTTTTAGAAAACATTGACATATTGAGCCGTGTGTGTGTGTGTGTGTGTGTGTGTGTGTGTGTGTGTGTGTGTGTGTGTGTGTGTGTGTGTGTGTGTGTGTGTGTGTGTGTGTGTGTGTGTGTGTGTGTGTGTGTGTGTGTGTGTGTGTGTGTGTGTGGCGTGTGTGTGTGTGTGTGTGTGTGTGTGTGTGCGTGTGTGGCGTGTGTGGCGTGTGTGGCGTGTGTGGCGTGTGTGGCGTGTGGCGTGTGGCGTGTGGCGTGTGGCGTGTGGCGTGTGGCGTGTGGTGTGTGTGTGAATTTGATGGCCGACCTTGTTGGTTTCCTGTGAATACTTTTTCTCTTGTAAACGTGAGCCTGTGGAGATGCCATCACATCAATTTTTACAGCCTCACGTCGACGACCCATAAAGAACACTGACCCCATAGAGATCACTGACCTCATAGAGATCACTGACCTCATAGAGAACACAGACCCCATAGAGTACACAGACCCCATAGAGAACACTGACCCCATAGAGAACACTGACCCCATAGAGAACACTGACCCCATAGAGAACACTGACCCCATAGATAATATAATAATAATAATATATGCCATTTAGCAGACGCTTTTATCCAAAGCGACTTACAGTCATGTGTGCATACATTCTACGTATGGGTGGTCCCGGGGATCGAACCCACTACCCTGGCGTTACAAGCGCCATGCTCTACCAACTGAGCTACAGAAGGACATAGAGAACACTGACCCCATAGAGAACACTGACCCCATAAAGATAACTGACTCCATAGAGAACACTGACCCCATAGAGAACACTGACTCCATAGAGAACACTGACCCCATAGAGAACACTGACCCCATAGAGAACACTGACCCCATAGAGAACACAGACCCCATAGAGAACATTGACACCATAGAGAACACTGACCCCATAGAGAACACTGACACCATAGAGAACACTGACCCCATAGAGAACACTGACCCCATAGAGAATACAGACCCCATAGAGAACACAGACCCCATAGAGAACACTGACCCCATAGAGAACACTGACTCCATAGAGAACACTGACCCCATAGAGAACACTGCCCCATAGAGAACACTGACCCCATAGAGAACACTGACTCCATAGAGAACACAGACCCCATAGAGTACACAGACCCCATAGAGTACACAGACCCCATAGAGAACACTGACCCCATAGAGAACACAGACCCCATAGAGAACATTGACACCATAGAGAACACTGACCCCATAGAGAACACTGACACCATAGAGAACACTGACCCCATAGAGAACACTGACCCCATAGAGAACACTGACTCCATAGAGAACACTGACCCCATAGAGAACACTGACCCCATAGAGAACACTGACTCCATAGAGAACACTGACCCCATAGAGGACACTGACCCCATAGAGAACACTGACCCCATAGTGAACACTGACCCCATAGATAATACTGACCCCATAGATAATACTGACCCCATAGAGAACACTGACCCCATAGAGAATACTGACCCCATAGAGAACACTGACCCCATAGAGAACACTGACTCCATAGAGAACACTGACCCCATAGAGAACACTGACCCCATAGAGAACACTGACTCCATAGAGAACACAGACCCCATAGAGAACACAGACCCCATAGAGAACACAGACCCCATAGAGAACACTGACCCCATAGAGAACACTGACCTCATAGAGAAAACTGACTCCATAGAGAATACTGACCCCATAGAGAACACTGACCCCATAAAGAACACTGACTCCATAGAGAACACTGACCCCATAGAGAACACTGACCTCATAGAGAACACTGACCCCATAAAGAACACTGACTCCATAGAGAACACTGACCCCATAGAGAACACTGACCCCATAGAGAACACTGACTCCATAGAGAACACAGACCCCATAGAGAACACAGACCCCATAGAGAACACAGACCCCATAGAGATCACAGACCCCATAGAGAACACTGACTCCATAGAGAACACTGACTCCATAAAGAAAACTGACCCCATAGAGAACACAGACCCCATAGAGAACACAGACCCCATAGAGAACACTGACCCCATAGAGAACACTGACTCCATAGAGAACACAGACCCCATAGAGAACACAGACCCCATAGAGAACACTGACCCCATAGAGAACACTGTCTCACCTCCTCATTTCTCCCAGCGTATTTTTAAATCACAGCCTGTAGCTTTTTTTGTTGTTGCCAAACCTCAGCCACCTTCTTTGGAGGACATCTTTATGACAGAGCCTGTAGAGCCTGAAGGTCATAAAGAGACCTTGGCGTTCTCGGCCCACCTCCCATTTCCCTACACCTTATTCCACCCTCAGATGGAGAGGTCACCTACAGGCCAGTTGGAGTTTGCCACCCTTTGAAGGAGGAGTCTTCAAGAGGGGTCTCAGAGAAGGATTCATGTTTTTCTGTGGGTTAGTTAGTTAGACAGGGGAGGGTGTTCTGTGGGTTAGTTAGTTAGGCAGGGAGGGTGTTCTGTGGGTTAGTTAGTTAGTTATACAGGGAGGGTGTTCTGTGGGTTAGTTAGTTAGACAGGGAGGGAGGGTTGTTCTGTGGGTTAGTTAGTTAGACGGGGAGGTTGTTCTGTGGGTTAGTTAGTTAGACAGGGGGGGTGTTCTGTGGGTTAGTTAGTTAGACAGGGAGGGTGAAATGAGGGTGAGGCCAAGGAGTCTTTTGTCTCGCTTCCTTTCGCCTATCCCCTCCTCTCCCCTCTCTCTCCTCACCTCTCCTATCCCCTCCTCTCCCCTCTCTCTCCTCACCTCTCCTATCCCCTCCTCTCCCCTCTCTCTCCTCACCTCTCCTATCCCCTCCTCTCCCCTCTCTCTCCTCACCTCTCCTATCCCCTCCTCTCCCTCCTCTCTCTCCTCACCTCTCCTATCCCCTCCTCTCCCCTCTCTCTCCTCACCTCTCCTATCCCCTCCTCTCCCCTCTCTCTCCCTCACCTCTCCTATCCCCTCCTCTCCCCTCTCTCTCCTCACCTCTCCTATCCCCTCCTCTCCCCTCTCTCTCACCTCTCCTATCCCCTCCTCTCCCCTCTCTCTCCTCACCTCACCTATCCCCTCCTCTCCCCTCTCTCTCCTCACCTCTCCTATCCCCTCCTCTCCTCTCTCTCTCCTCACCTCTCCTATCCCCTCCTCTCCCCTCTCTCTCCTCACCTCTCCTATCCCCTACTCTCCCTCTCTCTCCTCACCTCGCCTATCCCCTCCTCTCCCCTCTCTCTCCTCACCTCTCCTATCCCCTCCTCTCCCCTCTCTCTCCTCACCTCGCCTATCCCCTCCTCTCCCCTCTCTCTCCTCACCTCTCCTATCCCCTCCTCTCCCGTCTCTCTCCTCACCTCGCCTATCCCCTCCTCTCCTCTCCTCACCTCTCCTATCCCCTCCTCTCCCCTCTCTCTCCTCACCTCACCTATTCCCTCCTCTCCCCTCTCTCTCCTCACCTCTCCTATCCCCTCCTCTCCCGTCTCTCTCCTCACCTCGACTATCCCCTCCTCTCCTCTTCTCACCTCTCCTATCTCCTCCTCTCTCCCTCCTCTCCTCACCTCTCTTCTTGCCCTACTCTCTCCTCTTCTCTCCCCTCCTTTCCTCCTCTCCTCCTCTCCTCACACATCTTTCTCTTCCTCTCTCCCCTTTCTCTCCCTCTCCTCTCCCCCTCCCCCCACTCTCCTCACCTCTCCTCTCACCCCTCTCCTCTTCTCCCCTGCTCTCCCCTCTTCTCCCCTGCTCTCCCCTCTTCTCCCGTGCTCTCCCCTCTTCCTCCCTGCTCTCCCCTCTTCTCCCCTGCTCTCCCCTGCTCTCCCCCTTTCTCCCTCTTCTCTCCCCTCCTCTCTTCTTCTCTCCTCTCACCCCTCCCTCTCTCTCCCCTCCTCTCCTTTCCCTCTCTCCTCTCCTCTCCTCTCCTCTCCTCTCCCTCCTCTCTCCCCTTCCTCTCCTCTTCTCTTCTCTCACCACTCTCTCTCCTCTCCTCTCTTCCTAACGTCCTATCTCATCCTATAAGGGATTCATCAGGCTGACCCTGCAGGCTTGTGTCTGAATGTGCATCAGGTTCCCATTATTAAGATGACTGGTGGATGACTGGGGATCAGGCCATACGTTATGAGGTCCTATATCCCCCTGCTATTATTTTAGGATGAACACAAAAGAAGTTCTGGCGCCGTCATTTATGACATAGCAGAGAAAGACCAGATGCCATCAGACCTGGGTTCAAGTACTACTTGAAATCATTTAAATTGCTTTAGATGGGCTTGATTGAGCTTGACAGGTGCAATGGAACCAATAGAATAATCACAAAAGGTCAAACCCATTCCTTCTGTGACTCCAGACAGGCAAGAACACTGAATACTGTTAGAGCCCAGGTATACATGCCACGAAGATCCTGAGGATTGATGATATTTGAACTATGAAATGTGAGAGGATGAGAAGAATATATATTATTTGGAGGAAGAGGAGAAGGAAAGGGGAGGTTCACACAGCTAGACACACATTAATATTCTGTCGATTCTCAGTGATTCAGTGAGTCATGGTTTCTTTGAGAGTTACTGTAACCAGCTGCTGTTAACCCAGTAACTCCCTCCTGCTGTTAACCCAGTAACTGCCTCCTGCTGTTAACCCAGTAATTCCTCCTGCTGTTAACCCAGTAACTCCTCCTGCTGTTAACCCAGTAACTCCTCCTTCTGTTAACCCAGTAACTCCTCCTGCTGTTAACCCAGTAACTCCCCCCTGCTGTTAACCCAGTAACTTCTCCCTGCTGTTAACCCAGTAACTCCTCCCTGCTGTTAACCCAGTAACTCCTCCTGCTGTTAACCCCGTAAATCCCTCCTGCTGTTAACCCAGTAACTCCTCCCTGCTGTTTTACCCAGTAACTCCTCTTCTGCTGTTAACCCAGTAATGCCCTCCTGCTGTTAACCCAGTAACTCCCCACTATTGTTAACCCAGTACCTCCTCCTGCTGTTAACCCAGTAACTCCCCACTATTGTTAACCCAGCAACTCCTCCTGCTGTTAACCCAGTAACTCCTACCTGCTGTTAACCCAGTAACTTCTCCCTGCTGTTAACCCAGTAACTCCTCCCTGCTGTTAACCCAGTAACTCCTCCTGCTGTTAACCCAGTAACTTCTCCTGCTGTTAACCCAGTAACTTCTCCTGCTGTTAACCCAGTAACTCCTCCTGCTGTTAACCCAGTAACTCCTCCTGCTGTTAACCCAGTAACTTCTCCTGCTGTTAACCCAGTAACTCCTCCCTGCTGTTAACCCAGTAACTCCCCCTGCTGTTAACCCAGTAACTCCTACCTACCGTGGTCCTTCTGTAGCTCAGTTGGTAGAACATGGCGCTTGTAACGCCACGGTAGTGGGTTCGATCCCCGGGACCACCCATACGTAGAATGTATGCACACATGGCTGTAAGTCGCTTTGGATAAAAGCATCTGCTAAATGGCATATTATATTATATTAACCCAGTAACTCCTCCTGCTGTTAACCCAGTAACTCCTCCTTCTGTTAACCCAGTAACTCCTCCTTCTGTTAACCCATTAACTCCCCCTGCTGTTAACCCATTAACTCCCCCTGCTCTTAAACCCTGCTGTTGACCCTGTAACTACCCCTGCTGTTAACCCCGTAACTCCCCCTGCTGTTAACCCCTGCTGTTAACCCCGTAACTACCCCTGCTGTTAACCCTGTAACTCCCCCTGCTGTTAAACCCTGCTGTTCACCCAGTAACTCCCCCCTGCTGTTAACCCCTGCTGTTAACCCTGTAACTCCCCCTGCTGTTAACCCTGTAACTCCCCCTGCTGTTAACCCTGTAACTCCCCCTGCTCTTAACCCAGTAACTCCTCCTGCTGTTAACCCCTGCTGTTAACCCTGTAACTCCCCCTGCTGTTAACCCTGTAACTCCCCTGCTGTTAACCCTGTAACTCCCCCTGCTCTTAACCCAGTAACTCCCCCTGCTGTTAACCCCTGCTGTTAACCCTGTAACTCCCCCTGCTGTTAACCCTGTAACTCCCCTGCTGTTAACCCTGTAACTCCCCCTGCTGTTAACCCTGTAACTCCCCCTGCTGTTAACCCTGTAACTCCCCTGCTCTTAACCCAGTAACTCCCCCTGCTCTTAACCCAGTAACTCCCCCTGCTGTTAACCCCTGCTGTTAACCCTGTAACTCCCCCTGCTGTTAACCCTGTAACTCCCCTGCTGTTAACCCTGTAACTCCCCTGCTGTTAACCCTGTAACTCCCCCTGCTCTTAACCCAGTAACTCCTCCTGCTGTTAACCCCTGCTGTTAACCCTGTAACTCCCCCTGCTCTTAACCCAGTAACTCCTCCTGCTGTTAACCCCTGCTGTTAACCCTGTAACTCCCCCTGCTGTTAACCCTGTAACTCCCCCTGCTGTTAACCCAGTAACTCCCCTGCTGTTAACCCTGTAACTCCCCCTGCTGTTAACCCTGTAACTCCCCCTGCTCTTAACCCAGTAACTCCTCCTGCTGTTAACCCAGTAACTCCCTCCTGCTGTTAACCCAGTAACTCCTCCTGCTGTTAACCCCGTAAATCCCTCCTGCTGTTAACCCAGTAACTCCTCCCTGCTGTTTTACCCAGTAACTCCTCTTCTGCTGTTAACCCAGTAATGCCCTCCTGCTGTTAACCCAGTAACTCCCCACTATTGTTAACCCAGTACCTCCTCCTGCTGTTAACCCAGTAACTCCCCACTATTGTTAACCCAGCAACTCCTCCTGCTG
Organism: Oncorhynchus gorbuscha; assembly: GCF_021184085.1. Taxonomy (NCBI): domain Eukaryota; kingdom Metazoa; phylum Chordata; class Actinopteri; order Salmoniformes; family Salmonidae; genus Oncorhynchus; species Oncorhynchus gorbuscha. The sequence continues at coordinate 75,452,551 of NC_060186.1, read as the reverse complement.
TTAACCCAGTAACTCCTACCTGCTGTTAACCCAGTAACTCCCCCCCTGCTGTTAACCCAGTAACTCCTCCTGCTGTTAACCCAGTAACTCCTACCTGCTGTTAACCCAGTAACTCCCCCTGCTGTTAACCCAGTAACTCCTCCTGCTGTTAACCCTGTAAATCCCTCCTGCTGTTAACCCAGTAACTCCCTCCTGCTGTTTTTCATCCTTGACCTTTCACCTAACAGCGTGGATAACTTACCTTTCCTGTCCGTGCTAACATACACTGAGTATGAAGTACACCTGCTCTGTCAATGACATAGACTGACCAGGTGAATCCAGGTGAAAGATATGATCCCTTACATATGTCACCTGTTAAATCCACTTTAATCAGTGTAGATGAAGGGGAGGAGACGGGTTTTAGAAGGAGTTTTAAGCCCTGAGACAATGTAGACATGGATTGTGTATGTGTGCCATTTAGAGGGTGAATGGACAAGACAAAATGTTTAAGTGCCTTTGTACTGGGTATGGTAGTAGGTGCCAGGCACAACAGTTTGTTTCAAGCACTGTAAGAATGTTGGGTTTTTCACACTCAACAGTTTCCTGTGTGTATCAAGAATGGTCCAACACCCAAAGGACATCCAACCAACTTGACACAACTTTGGCAAGAATCGGAGTCGACATGGGCCAGCATCCCTGTGGAACGCTTTCGACACCTTGTTGAGTCCATACCCCCGACAAAATGAGGCTGTTCTGAGGGAAAGAAGGGGAGGCGGCAGGGTACCCTAGTGGTTAGAGTGTTGGACTAGTAACTGAAAAGTTGCTAGTTCAAATCCCTGAGCTGACAAAGTACAGATCTGTCGTTCTGCCCCTGAACAGGCAGTTAACCCACTGTTCCTAGGCCGTCATTGAAAATAAGAATTTGTTCTTAACAACTGACTCGCCTAGTTAAATAAATAAAAAATATTAGGAAGGTGTTCCTCATGTTTGGTACACTGAGCGTACACTCTCCAATGTCAGATCCCCTGTAAACATACATCTTGGTCACCTCTAACCTCTGACCTCTGACCAGGAGATGAAGCGAGCGGTTCCGTGTTCAGTCTCTGTGGGGCGTTGTACCTAGCAATTTGAGACTTATCATAAACTGTCTGCGTGACTAAGATTGGACAATACCCTCTATGGTTCCATGCTCCCATGCTGTGCTTTCTCATTGACATTACATTTACATTTAAGTCATTTAGCAGACGCTCTTATCCAGAGCGACTTACAAATTGGTGCATTCACCTTATGACATCCAGTGGAACAGTCACTTTACAATAGTGCATCTAAATCTTAAAGGGGGGTGAGAGGGAATACTTATCCTATCCTAGGTATTCCTTAAAGAGGTGGGGTTTCAGGTGTCTCCGGAAGGTGGTGATTGACTCCGCTGTCCTGGCGTCGTGAGGGAGTTTGTTCCACCATTGGGGGGCCAGAGCAGCGAACAGTTTTGACTGGGCTGAGAGGGAGCTGTACTTCCTCAGTGGTAGGGAGGCGAGCAGGCCAGAGGTGGATGAACGCAGTGCCCTTGTTTGGGTGTAGGGCCTGATCAGAGCCTGGAGGTACTGAGGTGCCGTTCCCCTCACAGCTCCGTAGGCAAGCACCATGGTCTTGTAGCGGATGCGAGCTTCAACTGGAAGCCAGTGGAGAGAACGGAGGAGCGGGGTGACGTGAGAGAACTTGGGAAGGTTGAACACCAGACGGGCTGCGGCGTTCTGGATGAGTTGAAGGGGTTTAATGGCACAGGCAGGGAGCCCAGCCAACAGCGAGTTGCAGTAATCCAGACGGGAGATGACAAGTGCCTGGATTAGGACCTGCGCCGCTTCCTGTGTGAGGCAGGGTCGTACTCTGCGGATGTTGTAGAGCATGAACCTACAGGAACGGGCCACCGCCTTGATGTTGGTTGAGAACGACAGGGTGTTGTCCAGGATCACACCAAGGTTCTTAGCGCTCTGGGAGGAGGACACAATGGAGTTGTCAACCGTGATGGCGAGATCATGGAACGGGCAGTCCTTCCCCGGGAGGAAGAGCAGCTCCGTCTTGCCGAGGTTCAGCTTGAGGTGGTGATCCGTCATCCACACTGATATGTCTGCCAGACATGCAGAGATGCGATTCGCCACCTGGTCATCAGAAGGGGGAAAGGAGAAGATTAGTTGTGTGTCGTCTGCATAGCAATGATAGGAGAGACCATGTGAGGTTATGACAGAGCCAAGTGACTTGGTGTATAGCGAGAATAGGAGAGGGCCTAGAACAGAGCCCTGGGGGACACCAGTGGTGAGAGCGCGTGGTGAGAAGACAGATTCTCGCCACGCCACCTGGTAGGAGCGACCTGTCAGGTAGGATGCAATCCAAGCGTGGGCCGCGCCGGAGATGCCCAACTCGGAGAGGGTGGAGAGGAGGATCTGATGGTTCACAGTATCGAAGGCAGCCGATAGATCTAGAAGGATGAGAGCAGAGGAGAGAGAGTTAGCTTTAGCAGTGCGGAGCGCCTCCGTGATACAGAGGAGAGCAGTCTCAGTTGAATGACTAGTCTTGAAACCTGACTGATTTGGATCAAGAAGGTCATTCAGAGAGAGATAGCGGGAGAGCTGGCCAAGGACGGCACGTTCAAGAGTTTTGGAGAGAAAAGAAAGAAGGGATACTGGTCTGTAATTGTTGACATCGGAGGGATCGAGTGTAGGTTTTTTCAGAAGAGGTGCAACTCTCGCTCTCTTGAAGACGGAAGGGACGTAGCCAGCGGTCAGGGATGAGTTGATGAGCGAGGTGAGGTAAGGGAGTAGGTCTCCGGAAATGGTCTGGAGAAGAGGGGAGGGGATAGGGTCAAGCGGGCAGGTTGTTGGGCGGCCGGCCGTCACAAGACGCGAGATTTCATCTGGAGAGAGAGGGGAGAAAGAGGTCAGAGCACAGGGTAGGGCAGTATGAGCAGAACCAGCGGTGTCGTTTGACTTAGCAAACGAGGATCGGATGTCGTCGACCTTCTTTTCAAAATGGTTGACGAAGTCGTCTGCAGAGAGGGAGGAGGGGGAGGGGAGGAGGATTCAGGAGGGAGGAGAAGGTGGCAAAGAGCTTCCTAGGGTTAGAGGCAGATGCTTGGAATTTAGCGTGGTAGAAAGTGGCTTTAGCAGCAGAGACAGGGGAGGAAAATGTAGAGAGGAGGGAGTGAAAGGATGCCAGGTCCGCAGGGAGGCGAGTTTTCCTCCATTTCCGCTCGGCTTCCCGGAGCCCTGTTCTGTGAGCTCGCAATGAGTCATCGAGCCACGGAGCGGGACGGGAGGACCGAGCCGGCCTGGAGGATAGGGGACATAGAGAGTCAAAGGATGCAGAGAGGGTGGAGAGGAGGGTTGAGGAGGCAGAATCAGGAGATAGGTTGGAGAAGGTTTGAGCGGAGGGAAGAGATGATAGGATGGAAGAGGAGAGAGTAGCGGGGGAGAGAGAGCGAAGGTTGGGACGGCGCGATACCATCCGAGTAGGGGCAGTGTGGGAGGTGTTGGATGAGAGCGAGAGGGAAAAGGATACAAGGTAGTGGTCGGAGACTTGGAGGGGAGTTGCAATGAGGTTAGTGGAAGAACAGCATCTAGTAAAGATGAGGTCGAGCGTATTGCCTGCCTTGTGAGTAGGGGGGAAGGTGAGAGGGTGAGGTCAAAAGAGGAGAGGAGTGGAAAGAAGGAGGCAGAGAGGAATGAGTCAAAGGTAGACGTGGGGAGGTTAAAGTCGCCCAGAACTGTGAGAGGTGAGCCGTCCTCAAGAAAGGAGCTTATCAAGGCATCAAGCTCATTGATGAACTCTCCGAGGGAACCTGGAGGGCGATAAATGATAAGGATGTTAAGCTTGAAAGGGCTGGTAACTGTGACAGCATGGAATTCAAAGGAGGCGATAGACAGATGGGTAAGGGGAGAAAGAGAGAATGACCACTTGGGAGAGATGAGGATCCCGGTGCCACCACCCCGCTGACCAGAAGCTCTCGGGGTGTGCGAGAACACGTGGGCGGACGAAGAGAGAGCAGTAGGAGTAGCAGTGTTGTCTGTGGTGATCCATGTTTCCGTTAGTGCCAAGAAGTCGAGGGACTGGAGGGAGGCATAGGCTGAGATGAACTCTGCCTTGTTGACCGCAGATCGGCAGTTCCAGAGGCTACCGGAGACCTGGAACTCCACGTGGGTCGTGCGCGCTGGGACCACCAGATTAGGGTGGCCGCGGTCACGCGGTGTGGAGCGTTTGTATGGTCTGTGCAGAGAGGAGAGAACAGGGATAAACAGACACATAGTTGACAGGCTACAGAAGAGGCTACGCTAATGCAAAGGAGATTGGAATGACAAGTGGACTACACGTCTCGAATGTTCAGAAAGTTAAGCTACGTAGCAAGAATCTTATTGACTAAAATGATTCAAATGATACAGTACTGCTGAAGTAGGCTAGCTGGCAGTGGGTGCGTTGTTGACACTACACTAATCAAGTGGTTCCGTTGAGTGTAATAGTTTCAGCAGTGCTGCTATTCGGGGGCTAGCTGGCTAGCTAGTAGTGTTGTTTACGTTACGTTGCGTTAAAAGAATGACAATAGCTGGCTATCTAACCTAGAAAATCGCTCTAGACTACACAATTATCTTTGATACAAAGACGGCTATGTAGCTAGCTATGTAGCTAGCTACGATCAAACAAATCAAACCGTTGTACTGTAATGAAATGAAATGAAAATGTGATACTACCTGTGAATGCGACCGGGTTGTTGAGTTCTATTCAGTAGACGTTGGCTAGCGTTGGCTAACTGTTGGCTAGCTAGCAGAGTCTCCTACGTTAAGGACGACAAATAGCTGGCTAGCTAACCTCGGTAAATTAAGATAATCACTCTAAGACTACACACTCTAAACCTAAACAACACAATTATCTTGGAACGAAGATACGAAGACAGCAAAGACAGCTATGTAGCTAGCTAACACTACACTAATCAAGTCGTTCAGTTGAGTGTAATAGTTTTTCCAGTGCAGCTAATCAGTGGACGTTAGCTAGCTGGCTAGTGAAGACTACGTTAGGACGGCGAAATACGATAATTACGCAATTATCTTTGATACAAAGACGGCTATGTAGCTAGCTGAGAAGAAATTGCTAAGATTAGACAAATCAAACCGTTGTGCTATAATGAAATATAATGAAATGTAATGAAATGTAATGAAAAAGTTATACTACCTGCGGGAGCGAAGTGCGATGCGACCACTCGCTCCAAACCGGAAGCACACATGTTGACCTTTCACCTTAAACACCCAATAAGTACTGTAATAGATGCTGATATCCTCTAGCCTCTATCCAAAAGAGAGATAAAGAGAGAGGCCTGTATTTGGTCTCTGTGGGGCGATGTACTGTTCTGTACCTAGCAGTTTGAGAGTTACCATTTAACGTCTACCTGCTACGAATCGCCATGAACTCCTTCCATGCCCCCAAAGGCTGTGATTATTTTTCAATTTTTACACTGTGCGATACTAAACGTAGTTTGTTTCCTGTCTGTGCTATCTGTGCTAATAAGTATATTATTGAATCTCATATAGCACGTTAATGAGACATCCGTGTTCCTTCTCTGTAAGGGGGGGGGGTACTTACGGGGTAGTTAACTGGTCGTCATTTCCTGCTTGTGTTAGCATAAACAGTAGGATCCGATCATGATGTCACCCCTGACCTTTGACTGTGACATGGCAGAGAGATGTAGTCCGCTACAGGAAGTAGGGTGCCCGATTCAGATGCACCCAGAGTCTGTTTCTCAATCTCAGCACGTTGAAATATTGTACTAAACCACATATAACAGGTTATAGACTGGGTGGTTGGAGCCCTGAATGCTGATTGGCTGACAGCCATGGTATATCAAAACATTTATTTTTACTGCTCTAATTATGTTGGTAACCAGTTTATAATAGCAATAAGGCACCTCGGGGGTTTGTGGTATATGGCCAATATACCATGGCTATGGGCTGCATCTAACTATGGTATATTGGCCATATACCACACCCCCTCATGCCTTATTGCTTAAATATACCATCTAACTCACCCATGGCAGGGGCGGGGGGGGGGACACAATGTCCATAACTTTGCTATGGCTATCAAAAATAATATCAACATCTTATTGGAAAGACACTTTTGAAGTGTTTTTTAGAGTAGAGAAACAACTGTTGGCAGAGTGTATGGTTTCTGCAGGGCTGAACTAATGGCTGCATGTGATAGATGTTATCCCATTGTTCTGTCTCTCTGTCTCACTCTCTCTCTCTCACTCTCTCTGTCTCACTCTCTCTTTCTCACTCGCTCTGTCTCTCACTCTCTCTGTCTCACTCTCTCTGTCTCACTCTCTCTGTCTCTCTCTCTCTGTCTCACTCTCTCTGTCTCACTCTCTCTGTCTCACTCTCTCTGTCTCACTCTCTCCATCAATAAGAAATTGATGAATAGGTTCCACATGGCGGATTAAACGGTCCCATCTCTCTCTCTCTCTCTCCTCTCGTCCCTCTCTCCTCTCATCCCTCTCTCCTCTCATCCCTCTCTCCTCTCATCCCTCTCTCCTCTCGTCCCTCTCTCCTCTCATCCCTCTCTCCTCTCGTCCCTCTCTCCTCTCATCCCTCTCTCCTCTCGTCCCTCTCTCCTCTCGTCCCTCTCTCCTCTCATCCCTCTCTCCTCTCGTCCCTCTCTCCTCTCGTCCCTCTCTCCTCTCATCCCTCTCTCCTCTCGTCCCTCTCTCCTCTCGTCCCTCTCTCCTCTCGTCCCTCTCTCGTCCCTCTCCCCTCATCCCTCTCTCGTCCCTCCCTCCTCTCATCTCTCTCTCGTCCCTCTCTCCTCTCATCTCTCCTCTCGTCCCTCTCTCCTCTCCTCTCATCCCTCTCGTCCCTCTCTCCTCTTATCCCTCTCTCGTCCCTCTCTCCTCTCGTCCCTCTCTCGTCCCTCTCTCCTCTCATCCCTCTCTCGTCCCTCTCTCCTCTCATCCCTCCCTCGTCCCTCTCTCCTCTCATCCCTCTCTCGTCCCTCTCTCCTCTCATCCCTCTCTCCCTATGCTTTGGAATCACATGCTGGATTTGCTATTTTTACAACCTCTTGTTGTTCTCACCCCTATTCTATTCTATACACCAATACCTCCCTTCCAAGAAGTATTCTATGTTGTTCTTCATTCTAAGTGTACTTCTCAAATGGCACCCTATTCCCTATACTGTAGAGTGGACTACTTTTGACCAGGGCCCTACAGGTATTACGGATTGCACTCTTCTTCTGCGGCGTTCTGGCGTCGCTTCATAAAACCAGATGACTTAAAGAGATCATTAAACCGGTCAGATCTCCAGATGACAAAAAGAAATAGTCTGCGATGATATTGTTATAAAATGTGACGCTTGGCGTTAGTCCTATATCTAGAACAGATGAATTAGATGTTTCAGATAAAATCTTTATGTCTGAGATGAGATTAAAGGCTTGGATGAAATTAAATCAACGCATTGCTTCTATCAGATGCAGAAGAAGGCAGAGATGTTAAAATGTGCCCGTTAGCTTTCAACTTGGATTATCCCCAACACATTTCAGGGACACCTATCACATTTCAGGGACACCTATCACATTTCAGGGACACCTATCACATTTCAGGGACACCTATCACATTTCAGGGACACCTATCACATTTCAGGGACACCTATCACATTTCAGGGACACCTATCACATTTCAGGGACACCTATCACATTTCTGGGACACCTATCACATTTCAGGGACACCTATCACATTTCAGGGACACCTATCACATTTCAGGGACACCTATCACATTTCAGGGACACCTATCACATTTCAGGGACACCTATCATATTTCAGGGACACCTATTATATTTCAGGGACACCTATCACATTTCAGGGACACCTATCACATTTCAGGGACACCTATCACATTTCAGGGACACCTATCACATTTCAGGGACACCTATCACATTTCAGGGACACCTATCACATTTCTGGGACACCTATCACATTTCAGGGACACCTATCACATTTCAGGGACACCTATCACATTTCAGGGACACCTATCACATTTCTGGGACACCTATCACATTTCAGGGACACCTATCAAATTTCAGGGACACCTATCACATTTCAGGGACACCTATCACATTTCAGGGACACCTATCACATTTCTGGATTTAAAAAAAATCACGTGTCTTCTTTTATGTGAGGATCATATTCGGAACATGCTGTCTTCTGTCTTCAGTGTCTGTCTGGCATCACAGGGTTTTCCCAGTAAACACCACTAATGCGCTGTCAGTGATAATATTTGTGGTTTCAAACACAAACGTGGCACATTAGGGGCTAGATATGTATCCTAATGCCATTTATGTCAAAAGCAGCTGTTTCTTCTCGGACTTGAGGTTGTTGGGATTTGTTTTGCAACAAGGGTTGGAATGAAACATTAGCTCTTGAGATGCCCTAAAACAATTGGCTGGATCAATGGAAGTGTCATTAAAATATTTGGTTCCCGAATAAAAAAGTGTGGCATAATCATACCTCACGGTGGCCCACTGGCAGTGTCTCTACTCAGGTCCTCGGCTGTACCGTTTGGCTCAAAGCGTGTGTCGGCACAACAGCAGTGTGTATTCTCTACTCAGGTCCTCGGCTGTACCGTTTGGCTCAAAGCGTGTGTCGGCACAACAGCAGTGTGTATTCTCTACTCAGGTCCTCGGCTGTACCGTTTGGCTCAAAGCGTGTGTCGGCACAACAGCAGTGTGTATTCTCTACTCAGGTCCTCGGCTGTACCGTTTGGCTCAAAGCGTGTGTCGGCACAACAGCAGTGTGTATTCTCTACTCAGGTCCTCGGCTGTACCGTTTGGCTCAAAGCGTGTGTCGGCACAACAGCAGTGTGTATTCTCTACTCAGGTCCTCGGCTGTACCGTTTGGCTCAAAGCGTGTGTCGGCACAACAGCAGTGTGTATTCTCTACTCAGGTCCTCGGCTGTACCGTTTGGCTCAAAGCGTGTGTCGGCACAACAGCAGTGTGTATTCTCTACTCAGGTCCTCGGCTGTACCGTTTGGCTCAAAGCGTGTGGCGGCACAACAGCAGTTTGATTTCACAGCTGGCTACCATGAAGTTTTAAATCACTTAAGTTCACAGACTCTACTTTCCTCCTCTCCTCTCCTCTCCTACTCTCCTTATCTCTCCTCTCCTACTCTCCAAAGCTGTCCTCTCCTCCTCTCCAACTCCACCTCTCCTCATCCCCTCTCCTACTCACCTCCTCTCTCGTCTCCTCCTCCCTCCTCCAATCTACTCTACTCTACTCCTCTCTCCTCTCCTCCTCTCTCTTCCTCTCCTCCTTTCCTCTCTCCTCATCTCTTCACCTCCTCTCCCCTATCCTCTCCTCCTCTCCTCCTCTCCTCCTCTCTCCTCCACTCTCCTCTCCTCATCTCTTCCTCTCCTCTCCTCCTCTCCACCTCACCTCCTCTCCTCTCCTACTCTCCTACTAACCTCCTCTCTACTTTCCTCCAATCTACTCTACTCCTCTCTCCTCCTCCTCTCCTCCTCTCCTCCTCTCTCCTTTCTCCTCCTCTCTCCCTTCTCCTCCTCTCCTCTCTTCCTCTCCTACTCTCCTGCTCTCTCCCTCTCCTCTCTTCCTCTCCTACTCTCCTGCTCTCTCCCTCTCCTCTCTTCCTTTCCTACTCTCCTGCTCTCTCCCTCTCCTCTCCTCCTCTCCTCCTCTCTCCTCCACTCTACTCCCCTCCTCTCTCCTTTCTCCTCCTCTCCTCCTTTCCTCTCTCCCCCTCTCTTCTCCTACTCTCTTCCTCTCCTACTCTCCTGCTCTCTCCCTCTCCTCTCCTCCTCTCTCCTCCACTCTACTCCCCTCCTCTCTCCTCCTCCTCTCCTACTCTCCTACTCTCCTACTCTCCCTCTCTCCCTCTCTTCCTCTCCTCTCTACTCTCCTCCTCTCTCCTCCCCTCTACTCTCCTCCTCTCTCCCCCCCTCTACTCTCCACCTCTCTCCTTTCTGCTCTCCTCTCCTCCTTTCCACTCTCCTCCTCTCCTCTCTCCCTCTCCTCCTCTCTCCCTCTCCCCTCCTCTCCCTCTCCCTCTCCTCTCCACTCCTGTCCTCTCCACTCCTCCTCCTCTCTCACTCTCCTCATCTCTCCTCTCTCCTCTCCGCTCCTCCTCTCTCTTCTCCTCCTCTCTCTTCTCTCTTCTCCTCCCCCTCTTCTCCTCTCCCTCTATCTAAAATATACAACATGCTTTTACCTGAGGGCTCACTGTCAGCATCCCAAATGGCACTGAAATGTCCTATATAGTGCACTACTTTAGACCAGGGCCCATAAGGCCCTGAACAAAAGTAGTGCAACGTATAGGGAATAGGGAGCTGTTTGGGAGGGAGCCACATTGCTTACATTATTCCCACTATACCTCCTTTCCAGACAGAATGTGTATACTTGAATTTCCTCCAAACTCACCTGCGTGATTTTCTTACTAAGTCTGGAACATTCTTGGTTGTTTAATTTAGTGTCCAGTTGATAAGCACAGAGAAGGTCTTTGTGGGAGTGAAAAGGAGAAAAAAAAATCTTCTTTGCAATATGGACGGAGCTGGAAATAAATGTTTACTTAAAGCAGTTGCAGAAGGTTAGCAAAATACCTTGGCTGTGAGAAGAGGCCTGTGCTCCTGCATGAAACTAACTGCCGAGTCCGTGAGAGTGAATTTAACCACGTAGCATTAAGGGTCCCAAACAAGACAGGGCTGATTGTCTAGAGGAAGGTCGTTCTGCTGAAAAACATTTCTTCAAATTCAGACGTCAAAGAATGTTAGAGAGGTTGAGTTCAAATTCAATGTATTACAACTTTAATTTCCCCGGTCAGGGTCAACATGCACGGCGGGCTGTTTGTACCAAAGCAGCTGATATTAAGGAAGTCTAGCCTCGAACATCCTGTATTTAAATTTAGAATAGATGATGCAGAATCAATTACATGCGCATGAGTTTGAGCAAACAAGTTAGTCGTTACCGCAACTAAAACACACACACACACACACACAGAGTCAAACACACACACACATTGGCTTGATGAAAGGTCTGAGTACGGAAAGGACGAGATGGATGGAATTTATCCAGCTAATTGATCATCTGTAACATGCTAGGACTGTGTGTGTGTGTGTGTGTGTGTGTGTGTGTGTGTGTGTGTGTGTGTGTGTGTGTGTGTGTGTGTGTGTGTGTGTGTGTGTGTGTGTGTGTGTGTGTGTGTGTGTGTGTGTGTGTGTGTGTGTGTGTGTGTGTGTGTGTGTGTGTGTGTGTGTGTGTGTGTGTGTGTGTGTGTGTGTGTGTGTGTGTGTGTGTGTGTGTGTGTGTGTCGGGACAAGATTGAATTCAACTATAAACACCATTCCCTCCTTGTCATGGTCATCGAGATGGATTAAGTTCCCCACCAGCCACATAATAAGTGTGTCCATCTTTGCAGGCGTGCGGTTAACATTCAATTATATTTCATTTAATTAAATCCAACTTTTTCCCCCCCACTTAGGGTTAACAATGACCCCTTTCTGTGGTATCTCTCTGAGTTCATTCCAAAGATCCTACGCTCCCAAACCTCTCCTAGAGAAACCATCTGTTAGGCATCACACTGTTAGTCTGTTAGGTGTCACACTGTTAGTCTGTTAGGTGTCACACTGTTCGTCTGTTAGGTGTCACACTTTGGGTGTGTCCGAAAAGGGCACCCTATTCCCTTTATAGTGCACTACTTTTGACCAGGGTCTATAGAGTGCACTTTGTAGGGAATAAGTTGCCATTTCTGCAAGCCTTTCCACGTACAATAACAGCCTCTCTCTAATTGGCTCAAAGTATTTTTCCCTAAATCTCTCTCTCTGATGTGTTGGGAACCCTGAAAGATTCCCTAAATCTCTCTCTGATGTGTTGGGAACCCTGGAAGATTCACTAAATCTCTCTCTGACGTGTTGGAAACCCTGGATGATTCCCTAAATCTCTCTCTGACGTGTTGGGAACCCTGGAAGATTCCTTAAATGTCTCTATGATATGTTGGGAACCCTGAAAGATTCCCTAAATCTCTCTCTGACATGTTGGGAACCCTGGAAGATTCCCTAAATCTCTCTCTGCCGTGTTGGGAACCCTGGAAGATTTCCTAAATCTCTCTCTGACATGTTGGGAACCCTGAAAGATTCCCTAAATCTCTCTCTGACATGTTGGGAACCCTGGAAGATTCTCTAAATCTCTCTCTGACATGTTGGGAACCCTGGAAGATTCCCTAAATCTCTCTCTGCCATGTTGGGAACCCTGGAAGATTCCCTAAAGGTCTCTATGACATGTTGGGAACCCTGAAAGATTCCCTAAATCTCTCTCTGACATGTTGGGAACCCTGAAAGATTCCCTAAATCTCTCTCTGACATGTTGGAAACCCTGGAAGATTCTCTAAATCTCTCTCTGACATGTTGGGAACCCTGGAAGATTCCCTAAATCTCTCTCTGCCGTGTTGGGAACCCTGGAAGATTCCCTAAAGGTCTCTATGACATGTTGGGAACCCTGAAAGATTCCCTAAATCTCTCTCTGACATGTTGGGAACCCTGAAAGATTCCCTAAATCTCTCTCTGACATGTTGGGAACCCTGGAAGATTCTCTAAATCTCTCTCTGACATGTTGGGAACCCTGGAAGATTCTCTAAATCTCTCTCTGACATGTTGGGAACCCTGGAAGATTCCCTAAATCTCTCTCTGCCGTGTTGGGAACCCTGGATGATTCCCTAAATGTCTCTATGACATGTCGGGAACCCTGGAAGATTCCCTAAATCTCTCTCTGACATGGTGGGAACCCTGGAAGATTCCCTAAAAAAATGTACTTCATTGAGCTTGCCTGGGACAACTGAGCCAATGGAATAAACCCTGCCTATCAGGCACTTCATGCAGGCTCACTCAAACGTTCCACGTATTTGAGACTTTTCAAATACGATTTGAACACAGGTCTGGAGGGAGGTGGGTGGAAGAATTATCCTGTTTACTTCTGTAGATCTGGGCTCTCCTCTTCCTTCTGTACTCATGTGAGAACAGCGTCTCTCCACACGTGTCGGGCAAAGGGTAGATTTTCCCTTCCGTGCAGGTCCTCTGTCACTGCATCCAATCAGAGTCCTTATACTAAGAGAGAGAGAGAGAGAGAGAGAGAGAGAGAGAGAGAGAGAGAGAGAGAGAGAGAGAGAGAGAGAGAGAGGAGGGAGAAGGAAATAAAAAAGGTGAGAGAGAGAGAGAGAGAGAGAGAGAGAGAGAGAGAGAGAGAGAGAGAGAGAGAGAGAGAGAGAGAGAGAGAGAGAGAGAACTAATTTCTTAGTTGGGGAAGCTGTCCAAATCGCAGCTCCAGTAATATTAGCCACAGGATTTAGAGTTTCTGTAGCTCAGGTGGCTCCTACTACAGTCCATTGAGACACACAAGGGCCTTGTCAGAAATCAATACAGTACGATACCCTCAAAGAGATTGAGGACGTGTTGGGAGACAAAGTGGTTTCTTGCCATATTCTCTACATGGGAAAACAATAAATCATACATTTGCGGAAGAGATTAATAAAGTGTATTTGGAAAGCATAGTCAGTCCTCAGTGCCTGAAAGATTGTTATTTATCCAAAATGCACATACAGTATTTGGAAAACCAGACAGCAATGAACTCCTCCACTGATTGCTCAAAGTTTTGGGGGTTTGTCAACATCACTCAGCATCTCATCGCTAGGTACCAGTTAAATGTCATGGTTCTCAACATCACTCAGCATCTCATCGCTAGGTACCAGTTAAATGTCATGGTTCTCAACATCACTCAGCATCTCATCGCTAGGTACCAGTTAAATGTCATGGTTCTCAACATCACTCAGCATCTCATCGCTAGGTACCAGTTAAATGTCATGGTTCTCAACATCACTCAGCATCTCATCGCTAGGTACCAGTTAAATGTCATGGTTCTCAACATCACTCAGCATCTCATCGCTAGGTACCAGTTAAATGTCATGGTTCTCAACATCACTCAGCATCTCATCGCTAGGTACCAGTTAAATGTCATGGTTCTCAACATCACTCAGCATCTCATCGCTAGGTACCAGTTAAATGTCATGGTTCTCAACATCACTCAGCATCTCATCGCTAGGTACCAGTTAAATGTCATGGTTCTCAACATCACTCAGCATCTCATCGCTAGGTACCAGTTAAATGTCATGGTTCTCAACATCACTCAGCATCTCATCGCTAGGTACCAGTTAAATGTCATGGTTCTCAACATCACTCAGCATCTCATCGCTAGGTACCAGTTAAATGTCATGGTTCTCAACATCACTCAGCATCTCATCGCTAGGTACCAGTTAAATGTCATGGTTCTCAACATCACTCAGCAGCTCATCGCTAGGTACCAGTTAAATGTCATGGTTCTCAACATCACTCAGCAGCTCATCGCTAGGTACCAGTTAAATGTCATGGTTCTCAACATCACTCAGCAGCTCATCGGTAGGTACCAGTTAAATGTCATGGTTCTCAACATCACTCAGCATCTCATCGCTAGGTACCAGTTAAATGTCATGGTTCTCAACATCACTCAGCATCTCATCGCTAGGTACCAGTTAAATGTCATGGTTCTCAACATCACTCAGCATCTCATCGCTAGGTACCAGTTAAATGTCATGGTTCTCAACATCACTCAGCAGCTCATCGCTAGGTACCAGTTAAATGTCATGGTTCTCAACATCACTCAGCAGCTCATCGGTAGGTACCAGTTAAATGTCATGGTTCTCAACATCACTCAGCATCTCATCGCTAGGTACCAGTTAAATGTCATGGTTCTCAACATCACTCAGCATCTCATCGCTATGTACCAGTTAAATGTCATGGTTCTCAACATCACTCAGCATCTCATCGCTAGGTACCAGTTAAATGTCGTGTTGTTCCCGTTCCAAAAACCAGACTCAACACAACCTCCCCTGTTCAGCCCTCCTCAGCTCCCCAGCATAGCTGACACAGTGCCCGAGCCCAGTGCCAGATCACCAGAACATGTTTCCAGGAGCCAAGACAAGATCCGGGTTCAAGTAGTATTCAGAATCTGGCAAATACTTCAAACATATAGTTGAGCCTGGAGATACACAACGTAAGGGTTTTGGACTTTTTGGGACCATTCACGTTAGTTCCATTGTCCCAGGCAAACTTAATCAAGCACAGCTAAAGTATTTCAAAGGTTTACGATACCACTAGAACCCATGTGTTCTGTTGCCACTGCCAGGACCTGACAGTTATTCAGTCCCCATCAGTATTCAGGTCCGGATCTCTGGTTCTGACCTCAAAGATCTCCCCAGCCAGGTATGTTATTTACTTCCAGACCTCCTGCTCCATCACTTATCACTTCATAGTGCACTACATTTGACCCGGGTAGTGCACTTTAATAGGGAATAGAGAGCAATTTGGGACACCCACCCGTCAAACAGGGACGGTCTCTCTCATAGACCCGTCTCTCAGTACCCCTCATCCTCCTCACTCCTTCACCCCCATACAGGAGCCCCACAAGGGGAGCAGTGAGAACTGCTGTGTTTGTGTGTGTGTGTGTGTGGGGGGGGGGCCTGGGGAGTGTAGACTGATCTGTGCTGTGTATGTGTGGGGGGGGGGGGGTCTGGGGAGTGTAGACTGATCAGTGCTGTTCTCTGTTTAGTGAGTCTGCCAGGTCAGAGGCAGTTTGGGATTACCATGGATGTTCTCTGTTTCGTGAGTCTGCCAGGTCAGAGGCAGTTTGGGATTACCTGGGATGTTCTCTGTTTAGTGAGTCTGCCAGGTCAGAGGCAGTTTGGGATTACCAGGGATGTTCTCTGTTTAGTGAGTTGCCAGGTCAGAGGCAGTTTGGGATTACCTGGGATGTTCTCTGTTTGGTGAGTCTGCCAGGTCAGAGGCAGTTTGGGATTACCAGGGATGTTCTCTGTTTAGTGAGTCTGCCAGATCAGAGGCAGTTTGGGATTACCTGGGATGTTCTCTGTTTAGTGAGTCCTCCAGATCAGAGGCAGTTTGGGATTACCAGGGATGTTCTCTGTTTAGTGAGTCCTCCAGATCAGAGGCAGTTTGGGATTACCAGGGATGTTCTCTGTTTAGTGAGTCTGCCAGGTCAGAGGCAGGTTGGGATTACCAGGGATGTTCTCTGTTTAGTGAGTCTGCCAGATCAGAGGCAGTAAGGATGTAATTTGTGTCAGTGTTGCCAAGTGTTTCTGTAGGCTGTTTGTATGTGCTGTGAGGGACTTTGTGTTGCTATCTAAACCCTGTAGGAGACAGAGGCATTGCGTTATTTGGCTAATTCCTCCAATGAACCGGGCTTGTGTTTTCCTGATTCTGAGTGGCAACAGGCCCCAATGTCACTACATAGTGTCTATGACCGTTAACCTGTGGAATACAGGGACTACTGTAGCTGGCATGTTGACCTTCGGCATCCCAGACTACTTCCCCTGACGGGTTTGACTGCAGACCTGGGTTCAAATAGTATTAGAAATATTTTCAAATACTTTATCGGGCTTGATTGAGTTTGTCTTGCACAATGGCACCGACACATCAACCCACCCACTGACCCATACACCGACCCATACACTCACCCATACACCGACCCATACACCGACCCATACACTCACCCACCCACCCACCGACCCATACACTCACCCATACACCGACCCATACACTCACCCACCCACCGACCCATACACTCACCCATACACCGACCCATACACCGACCCATACACCGACCCATACACTCACCCACCCACCGACCCATACACTCACCCATACACCGACCCATACACCGACCCATACACCGACCCATACACTCACCCACCCACCGACCCATACACCGACCCATACACTCACCCATACACCGACCCATTCACCGACCCATACACCGACCCATACACTCACCCACCCACCGACCCATACACCGACCCATACACTCACCGACCCATACACTCACCGACCCATACACTCACCCACCCACCCACCGACCCATACACCGACCCATACACCGACCCATACACTCACCCACCCACCGACCCATACACCGACCCATACACTCACCCACCCACCGACCCATACACCAACCCATACACCGACCCATACACTCACCCACCCATACACCGACCCATACACCGACCCATACACCGACCCATACACTCACCGACCCACCGACCCATACACCGACCCATACACCGACCCATACACTCACCCACCCACTGACCCATACACCGACCCATACACTCACCCACCCACCGACCCATACAACGACCCATACACCGACCCATACACTCACCCACCGACCCATACAACGACCCATACACCGACCCATACACTCACCCACCGACCCATACACCGACCCATACAACGACCCATACACTCACCCACCGACCCATACACCGACCCATACACTCACCCACCCACCGACCCATACACCGACCCATACACTCACCCACCCACCCACCGACCCATACACCGACCCATACACCGACCCATACACTCACCCACCCACCAACCCATACACCGACCCATACACTCACCCACCCACCCATCCATTTAGCACTCATGGCACACCAGAGAAGAAAAAAAAGCTTAAAGTATTTGAAAGCTTTTGAAAACGGTTTGAACCCATGTCGGACGGTGTGGGTACCCTGCAGGTGCATCGGCCTCATAAAGAAGACTCTGTGGACAGACTGTTTGCCTTCCAGCACTCCAATCCGTTTCATCATTAAGACTCCGGGACAAAAAAATAAGCTCTGCGGGAAAGTTGCTGGGGTTTCTAGGCTTACAAATTTATTACCTTTCATGAGCCTGACAGGCCTCCCTCTCCTCTCTCTCCTTCCTCCTCTCCAACACATGGATGTCTGTTCTGTTGAGGATGAAGAGGATGAAGAGTGAGGAGCGGCTCGTGGTTTCTCCACCCTGGCCCTCTGCCCTAGCTGCCCCTGTGCACTGCACCCCCCCCCCCCCCTGGTCTGTACCCTCCCTCAAACCTCCTCCGTTCACCTTCGCCTTTTGCTGAAATGTATTATCCACTGGGTTTAGTGGAGAGATAAAATATACTGTCATCTACCCCTATCCCTGGCAAGTCATTTCTCCTCCTAACATCTCCTTCACTTTTGTATGCATGGGGTGGAGAGAGTGAGGTGGGAATTGGAGCGAGCAGGGAGCGAGTGCACCCTTAACGGATAATTAACAGAAGTGCTGTGGAAATGTTTGCATGTCCAGTGTCTCATACTTTCCTGGGTGTTGCTGTTCCTCTCTCTGCACCCGTTGAATGGTGCCTTTCTCAAGGGAGGAGGGATCAGCATGCACATACACACACATGCGCACACACACACATGCGCACACACACACATGCACACATACACACATGCACACATACACACATGCACACATACACACATGCACACATACACACATGCACACATACACACATACACACACACACACACATGCATACATACACACACATGCGCACATACAGACATACACACACATGCGCACATACACACACATGAACACATACATACACACACACATGCACACACACATGCGCACATACAGACATACACACACATGCACACATACAGACATACACACACATGCACACACACATGCGCACATACAGACATACACACACATGCGCACATACACACACATGCACACATATACACACACACATGCACACATATACACACACATGCACACATACACACACACACACATGCACACATACATGCACACACACATGCGCACATACATGCACACACACATGCGCACATGCGCACATACACACACACACATGCGCACATGCACACACACATGCGCACATGCACACACACATGCGCACATACACACACACACATGCACACATACACACACACACATGCACACATACACACACACATGCGCACACACACAAACACACACACACACATATACACACACACACTCCCTGGCCCTGAGCTAGTAGTCTTCCCGGTGCATATTTCAGGCTGAAGGGGGATTTGAACCGTAGGTCCGTCACTGATGATGATGATGATCTGTATCAGCCCTGGATTTGACTGAAGCCATTCAGAACGTAAACACCCTCTCTGTTGATGTGTTTTCTAACAGCTAACGAGGAGAAAGTGTAGATCCTTAGTATTTACCTGCTCAGTCAACCAGAAGGGTTTGTTTTGGCACAACCGTGTAGGGAACACGCCTTTTCTTTAGAGACCAGGGTTGTGCCCCAAATACCACTCCTTATTACCTATGTAGTGCACTACATTTGACTAGGGCCTTTAGGGAATAGGGTGCCATTTCGGGTTCAGCCCAGAGATGCATGTGTTATGTAATGAAATGACAGATGAAGAAGTGAAGTCGTTTGCAGAAATGGAAAAGATATTTGCCAAAACGACTTCATCCATTGACTTGAAAGACAATTTTTGGGTTTGACAGATAGTTTTTTCACAAGACTTTGGCACAGGGGGTAGCTCTTTAGCGGTTTCACGTGGATAATGTTCTCACTTCGGATCTTTTCCCATTCTCTCTACTACAGCTTTATGTTTCCACTTCCCCTCCACCTTCTTCTTCTTTTGTACTCAATTGGAAGGGAAACTATTTATCTCTGTATATTTAGTTCATGCAGAGTTCACTAATGATTATTTATAGAATAAAGTCCTAGCAGGTAGCGTTCCATCTTGGCCTCTAAATAAATTGATCCATCGTAAAGTCTGTTTTCAGCCGCCCAGAGAGGCAAGAGAGAGCCACCATGTTTTCTGTCCGCAAGCAGAACCAACGGCTTTAAATGGACAGCGTTCATCAATTGATCCATCGTAAAGTCTGTTTTCAGCCGCCCAGAGAGGGAAGAGAGAGCCACCATGTTTTCTGTCCGCAAGCAGAACCAACGGCTTTAAATGGACAGCGTTCATCAATTGATCCATCGTAAAGTCTGTTTTCAGCCGCCCAGAGAGGGAAGAGAGAGCCACCATGTTTTCTGTCCGCAAGCAGAACCAACGGCTTTAAATGGACAGCGTTCATCAATTGATCCATCGTAAAGTCTGTTTTCAGCCGCCCAGAGAGGCAAGAGAGAGCCACCATGTTTTCCGTCCGCAAGCAGAACCAACGGCTTTAAATGGACAGCGTTCATCAATTGATCCATCGTAAAGTCTGTTTTCAGCCGCCCAGAGAGGGAAGAGAGAGCCACCATGTTTTCTGTCCGCAAGCAGAACCAACGGCTTTAAATGGACAGCGTTCATCAATTGATCCATCGTAAAGTCTGTTTTCAGCCGCCCAGAGAGGGAAGAGAGAGCCACCATGTTTTCTGTCCGCAAGCAGAACCAACGGCTTTAAATGGACAGCGTTCATCAATTGATCCATCGTAAAGTTTGTTTTCAGCCGCCCAGAGAGGCAAGAGAGAGCCACCATGTTTTCCGTCCGCAAGCAGAACCAACGG
Source organism: Oncorhynchus gorbuscha (assembly GCF_021184085.1). Classification (NCBI taxonomy): domain Eukaryota; kingdom Metazoa; phylum Chordata; class Actinopteri; order Salmoniformes; family Salmonidae; genus Oncorhynchus; species Oncorhynchus gorbuscha. Next base: position 75,432,137 of record NC_060186.1, on the reverse strand, counting down.
CTTTAAATGGACAGCGTTCATCAATTGATCCATCGTAAAGTCTGTTTTCAGCCGCCCAGAGAGGGAAGAGAGAGCCACCATGTTTTCTGTCCGCAAGCAGAACCAACGGCTTTAAATGGACAGCGTTCATCAATTGATCCATCGTAAAGTCTGTTTTCAGCCGCCCAGAGAGGCAAGAGAGAGCCACCATGTTTTCTGTCCACAAGCAGAACCAACGGCTTTAAATGGACAGCGTTCATCAATTGATCCATCGTAAAGTCTGTTTTCAGCCGCCCAGAGAGGGAAGAGAGAGCCACCATGTTTTCTGTCCGCAAGCAGAACCAACGGCTTTAAATGGACAGCGTTCATCAATTGTTTTACCCCATTGTAAAGTTGTTCTTACCCACGATGTGTCTCTCTTATGCACTATTTACAACATAGGACTTTGTTAAAAATTATTATTATTAAATGTTATTAAAATTATCAGACACGTAACCCTTCTTGAGGAAAGAAACCTACTAATATTGGGTTAACAGTTTGGAAAACTTCCCCTTTAAGTGTGTCTATACAAGTCCTGTGCTGAGTGCCTCAGGCCAACAGTGTCCCATTCAGAATATATTGGTCTTTTTTTTCATGAAAAGAAAACTGGAACATTTTTCCTTTCATGCCAATGATAATTTACAGTACGTCCAACAATCAAAGAGCCATTTTCAGAATCACGTGTATTTCCTGATAAATGTTGTCATAACCGATGTCACGGTAACTTTCTGGTCTTTTATTGGTCTAATTGTCAGGGTCCAGGGACCAACCAGATGTAGCTACATATTTCTTCATCTGCTGCCTCTGATTGAGAGAAGTTAATATGTGTTGTTGATGTGGAGGTTGTTTTGATATTAATCATAATGATTGTATTTTATATTGCACTTTTCCTGTAGTTCAAAAGGAATCTACATATGCTACTATATATATATATATATATATATATATATATATATATATATATATATATATATATATATATGTGTATATATATAGAGTATATGTATATATATAGAGTATATGTATATATATAGAGTATATGTATATATATAGAGTATATGTATATATATATACAGTTCAAGTAAGAAGTTTACATACACTTAGGTTGGAGTCATTAAAACTCATTTTTTAACCACTCCACAAAGTTCTTGTAAACAAACTATAGTTTTAGCAAGTTGGTTAGGATATTTACTTTGTGCATGACACAAGGAATTGTTCCAACAATTGTTTACAGATGATTTCACAGTCCAGCGGGTCAGAAGATTACATACACTAAGTTGACTGTGCCTTTCAACAGCTTGGAAAATTCCAGAAAATTATGTCATGGCTTTAGAAGCTTCTGATAGGCTAATTGACATAATTTGAGTCGACTGGAGGTGTACCTGTGGATGTATTTCAAGACCTACCTTCAAACTCAGTGCCTCTTTGCTTGACATCATGGGAAAATCAAAAGAAATCAGCCAAGACATCAGAAATAAAATTGTAGACCTCCACAAGTCTGGTTCATCCTTTGGAGCAATTTCCAAACGACTGAAGGTACCAATATTCATCTGTACAAACAATAGTACGCAAGTATAAACACCATGGGACCACGCAGCCGTCATAACGCTTAGGAAGGAGACGCGTTCTGTCTCCTAGAGATGAACGTACTTTGGTGCAAAAAAGTGCAAATCAATCCCAAAACAACAGCAAAGGACCTTGTGAAGATGCTGGAGGAAACAAGTACAAAAGTATCTATATCCACAGTAAAACAAGTCCTATATCGACATAACCTGAAAGGCCACTCAGCAAGGAAGAAGCCTCTGCTCCAAAACGCCATAAAAAAGCCAGACTACGGTTTGCAATTGCACATGGGGACAAAGATCCTACTTTTGGAGAAATGTCCTCTGGTCTGATGACACAAAAATAGAACTGTTCGATAATAATGACTATTGATATGTTTGGAGGAAAAAGGGGAGGCTTGCAAGTCGAAGAACACCATCCCAACCTTGAAGCACAGGGTTGGAAGCATCATGTTTTTGGGGTGCATTGCTGCAAGAGGGACTGGTGCACTTCACAAAATAGATGGCATCATGAGGTTGGAAAATGACGTAGATATATTGAAGCAACATCTCAAGACATCAGTCAGGAAGTTAATGCTTGGTCGCAAATGGGTCTTCCAAATGGACAATGACCCCAAGCATACTTCCAAAGTTGTGGAAAAATGGCTTTAGGACAACAAAGTCAAGGTATTGGAGTGGCCATCACAAAGCCCTGACCTCAATCCTAAAGAAAATTTGTGGGCAGAACTGAAAAAACGTGTGAGAGCAAGGAGGCCTACAAACCTGGTCCAACGCTCTAACCACTAGGATACCCAGCCGCCCCAAATACTAATTGAGTGTATGTGAACTTCTGACCCAAAGGGATTTTGATGAAAGAAATAAAAACTGAAATAAAAACTTTTTTCTACTATTATTCTGACATTTCACATTCCTAAAATAAAGTGGTGATACTACCTGACCTAAGACAGGGAATTTTTACTTGGATTAAATGTCAGGAATTATGAAAAACTGAGAATAAAATGTATTTGGCTAAGGTGTATGTAAATATGAATATAATGCACTGTATACAAAAGCACAAAAGTACGTGAACAGCCCTACAAATTAATTAATTGGTCTATTACAGCCACACCCATTGCTGACAGGTGTATAAAATCGAGCACACAGTCATGCAATCTCCATAGACAAACATTTGCAGTAGAATGGCCTTACTGAAGTGTTCAGTGACTTTCAACATGGCACCGTCAAAAGGATGCCACCTTTCCAACAAGTCACTTAGTTAAATGTTTTGCCCTGCTAGAGCTGCCCTGGTCAAATGTAACTGCTGTTGTTGTGAGGTCGAAACGTCGAGGAGCAACAACGGCTCAGCCACGAAGTGGTAGGCCACACAAGCTAACAGAAAGGGACCGCCGAGTCTGTCCTCGGGTTGCAACACTCACTACAAAGTTACAAACTGCTTCTGGAAGCAACGTCAGCACAATAACTATTCGTTGGGAGCTTCATGAAATGGGTTTCCATGGCCGAGCAGACACACACAAGCCTAGGATCACCATGCGCAATGCCAAGTGTTGGCTGGAGTGGTGTAAAGCTTGCCGCCATTGGACTCTGGAGCAGTGGAAACACATTCTCTGGAGTGATGAATCATTCTTCACCATCTGGCAGTCTGACGGACAAATCTGATTTCATGACAAGGCACCCTTGGTCCCCTCCAGAGCTGCAGCCCAGCAGTTTCCAGACATGGGTTTAAATACTATTTGAAATGACGTTATATTTGAAATCAAGTGTTTATTTGTTTTTTAAGCCTACCTGGAGTCCCAGATGGGCAAGTTTTACAGGGATTTAATGGTTCATAAAGCCAGGCTCAATCAAGCACAGGTCTGAATAAAGGACAGCAGATTTATAAAACATTTGTTCTTATCCAACGAACCACCTTGGCAGCATTGGAGCCTGTCAATCTCCTAATTCCAGTCAAACAGGAGAGTGAACTCAGAGAGGGGCTTTCGATTGTTCAAACATTAATACATCAACATTATCACACTTTACAAGAGATATTTCCTGGAATGGGAAATGGAAATGGTCTATTTTATTCTTGAGGTCCACTCTATGTGTGTACACAGTCAAATCGGTTGCCAGAATTCTAGATGAAGGTTGTTCCCATAGTTGCCGTGAAATTCACTGTTTCCCTGTGAGTGGAATTGTTCTTCTCTGGTAGATGTTTACCAACACATTTACATTTTACACAAC